>NC_090755.1:72067397-72082397 GCF_036898095.1 Palaemon carinicauda
GTGTGTGTGTGTGTGTGTGTGTGTGTGTGTGTGTGTGTGTGTGTGTTTGTTTGCCGTGTTAATTATGAGGCCCTTGTTTTCAGACTCAAACGTTTTGGAGTAGGTGGGTATTTTATTTGTAATACTATTGAATTTGTAACAGATTGCAAAGAGTTACTGTTGATGGACATCATGGTGGGTACAGGAATGTGATATTTGTGTTCCTTGGGGTAGTGTTATTGGCCCATTACTTTTCATACTATGTACACATATGTGGTTTGGCCTAGAAAACAATCTCGTTGCATATGCAGATGATGCTACTCTCTTTGCATTGATTCCATAGCCTGGGGTTGCTGGGTCACTTAATAGAGATCTGGCTAAAATTAGTGTATGGTGCAAATTATGGGGCATGAAGTTGAACTCTAACAAAACTCAAAGTGTGATTGTAAGTAGGTGGACAGTGGTCCCTTAACATCCAGATATCTGCATTAATAATGTTTCTTTAACTATATACAAACCTTTTAAAATTGTCAGTGTGTTTTTCTATTGCAATTTTACTTTTAAGAAACATCCAATTGCACAAAAATGACTTATTGAAAAATTTTCTAGATTTTCTGTGATCAATCTATTCTGAAGAAATGTTTTAATTCTTTCATTTTGCCTTATTCGAGTATTGTCTGGTCTTCAACTGCTTATCCTCATCTTAATTTGATGGACAAAAATTTACGGTCTAATAAATTTCTGATTCCTGGATACTAATATCTGGCACTGTCGTTCAGTTAGTTCTTTGTGTATGTTGCATATTTTTTTTTTTCATATAATTCTGATCATCCTTTGCATTCAGATCTCCCAAGATCAGGCTATATATAATTCTGTACGTTTAGTACTAAGTAATGCAGTTAATTCTAACCGTCTTGCCCTCTCCATCAAGAGACCCAATACTACACAGTATTCCAAAAGTTTTATTCCAGCTGTTTCAGGCTGTGGAATGTTTTTCTTAATCGGATTGAACTTTATAAGTTCAAACTAGCAGCGAATGTTTTTATGTTGAACAAGCTGACACGAGTCTCTATAGTTTAAAATATATGACGTTATATTCTTTATTCATTACTTTCCATATAGTTTATTCAATTTCTTCGTTGGGTTATTTTGTCTGTTGGAGCTCTTGGGCTTAAATCATCCTGATTTTTCAGATAGGGTAGTAACTTAGCTAGTAATAATAATCATCATAACGATGCATTATATTCCTATTTATTAATTTCACAATACCAGGTAATGACGTTATCAATCAAATAACTAGGAGCATAAAAACAAAGACAGTTTCTCTTAAACAGCTTTTATTGCTTAAAACAACGTAGTTATTTTACGCTATACAAAATTCTTGATCTCCTACGCCCCTAGATGGTGCCTATAGCGGGAGCGCCAAGTATGCCCCGTGACGGTCGCACAAGCCGGAGTGATTTTTTTTTTTTTTTTTTTTTTTTTTTAAATCCTGCCCGTACTGTAAGGTTTGGGGATGTGCCTTACAGTCAAGGCAGGAAGGCTGGGTTTCAGCTACTTTGCAACAGCCACTTTCCTTGGAGCACTGTCACCAGTCGGGAAAGTGGCCGATGAATGAAAAAACCGAATTCCTCCAGTCCAGTTCTCGGTCGCAGAGCAAGTTGTCTGGTGTGCACCCAATTGCTACATTCAGGTGGTACCATAACAACTTTTGGATTGCCCGCGCGGTTGACTGCAGGAATCCGGCACATTTGCTGCTACGGGTCCAGGAAGCACGTATATACTCCATTTAAACCTGTGCATCGGGACCACTGGCTTGGGAGAAATAGGAAATATTTGAGCACTGAGGTTCCATCACGTAGCTTACTTGATGTACAGAGATAGCCATATTTTTTTTCATTTCTTTATGATATCATATAGTATATATCAAAGCCCACTATTTTCATGCGCTCTACAGTAAGAAACAAGTTAAATAAATATTGAGTTCAATCAAACAAAATCAAGATTATCCTCATGGATGAAAATGTTGAAAACTGCAATTCTGTTCACTGTTAATTGCTTTGACTCTCCCTTTTTTGTAGCTCTGTGTTGTAAACAAACTCAACAGTGTGGCACCAGAGGTTGTCTATTGCGTCCATAAAGCTTCAACAAAGGAAAAATTATGCCTGCCTAAATACTGCAATGCCAGCCCCGTGAAGGGGTCTTATGCCAGTGAAGAAGTAATGCTTTCTGAGTGAGGACATGCGCATTTATATGATGCAGACTCATTCTGATGGGAAAAGATGTGGGGTGTGTAGGGGAGTAATGTATAGACGAAGAGGTGAGATGGCAGGGTGTATGGGAGAACTGTTTAGTCACAGAAAATGTTTCATTAGAGAAGCACAAGTATTTTAACATTTAATGATTAATTCGCTACTCTTTTTTTCATAGCTGGACAGCAAAATGATAACCTAAAAAATCTAAAATCAAATGTTGCTCTCAGTGGAAGCTGGAATAATGTTAAACTCAGCAGCATTTAAAAGAATTTTAATTTGTAAATTAGAATTATTGGATTAACGGGAGCAAAATGAAGTATTTTAACATTTAATGATTAATTCGCTAATCTTTTTTTTTTTCATAGCTGGACAGCAAAATGATAACTTAAAAAATCTAAAATCAAATGTTGCTCTCGGTGGAAGCTGAAATAATGTTAAACTCAGCAGCATTTAAAAGAATTTTAATTTGCAAATTAGAATTATTGGATTAACGGGAGCAAAATGTTTGACCTAACAATAAATCTGGGCCACTCGTGAGATCAGTTCTCGTGTATTTGCTCATCAAACAGAGTAACAAGACGAAATACGCATATCAAGATACTACAGTATAATGTCTTGAAATGTATAGCTTTCTATTATAGTAAACTCTTTTATGTACTTTTCTTATCTTTTCACGTATGAAATTTCATTGTATTTCTATCTTTACTGACCCTAAATGACTACCAGGAAAAACCAAAGTTTAAAAACCATGACAAGATGAAATGAAGAATGAGATATTCAGGGATATGAGCTATACAAACGTTCTGGATCTATATATATATATATATATATATATATATATATATATATATATATATATATATATATATATATATATATATATATATATATATATATATATATATATATATATATAATGATGTTCTCAGGAGTTGTGTAAGTACCTGATTACAAAATAATCTAAATTTTCATTACAGTTGAGAATGAAATTCAAATGGACATTCTATTAAAAGCTTTCCTTACTCGTTAAATTCCAACCCCCGGCGAATGAAATTGAAAACATTCTTCAATAGTAAATCTATTCAGGGCAGAAGAGATTTCGATATTTGAGTACAAGAAACAGAGGAAATGCAGTACTGAAAATTCAAGATTTAATATAGCCCCATCTACCTGAATAAAGTTTTTAATGGTTCCATCACTGTATTTTAGATAAAACTATATAATAAAAATTATATACAATTTAATAATTGCTCATGATTAACTAAATTCAAATTAAGAAAGCATAGAACCACGAAGGCCTTCCTTTAATCTGAGAATGACCAAAGTTCAGTGGATGAAATATTTGAAAATGTAAAATTTATGATGCAAAGACTTGACAAATGGAAAGCATTTCGAGTCATAAAAATGAACGTTAGAATGTCTTTTGCAAAGCAAGCAGATTAAAGCAGGAGACAAAGACGTTTAGATGTTCTTAAACTTTATGGACATCACTGATCAGTTGCATTTAATTTGACAGAGAAAGTCACCTGCAATAGCGATTGTTTATTGCCCGTCATTCAATTTGGTGAGGCATTTTCTTGAGAGAGTCTATTTTAAGCACGAAAGAGGAAACTTAAGATTACTGTATCATTAAGGATGGAGAATACTTTTGAAAGATGTTCAGTTGAGAAATACAGCAGCGGTAAGTGCTGCCAATCTTCTCAAAGTAAAGTCGAAAGGGACGGTGTGTAAAAACGTGATTGTGACCTCACAGAAATGTCAAAACAGTGGAGAATGAGTCAACATCTCCTGTCCGTGAGCAACGCAAAACCAGATATTTTCAGGTCATATGTGAGATATAGTAGGATGTTTTAGCATTAAAACATTTTTAGGGACATGGTAACTGGGTCTTGGAAAAAAAAAATCACTCATCACTTTCAAATCTCAGACTTGATTTAAACAACTGAAAACAACACAACAAATTAAAATATCACCATTTATATATTTCAGATGTTTAAGCATGTAATCATAATAGAAAAGGAATAAGAGAACCATCAATATAAGATAGTTTAAAAAATAACTTTATGGCTGATGAAAGACAGATCTTTTTGCAAATGAACACAATGATCTCAGAATAATGAATATGATTGTCACCCACTGATATTGCATAGAACAGAATCTTGTATAATTCAGAAACATTTCAGACTGAAAGGAAAATTATTTTTATCTCAATGTATTTTCTGCTTACTGGGAGAGAAGCAAGAAGAGATATAATGTTCGCTAAACTTTAATAAATCCAGATCCTTCTAATCCTTCATAGAAATTTACGCACTAAAACGAAAAAAGAAAGCTACATGAACATTAATGATATAAAATTCACCAAAAGAAAATTGTTAATATTTCAGAAACTTGAATTTCATATACAGAACATTTTGTGACCTATGGTAACGTATACAGCTAACAGAACAGGCGTTTATAGTAGATGTTATATTATGACCTACAACAAAAAGTGTATCTATCACAAGGTATCATATGCAAGAAGGACTTGTTTCATTTGCTTAATTGAGAATGAGTAACTGTCAATTGTCTATGTCTGACAATACATCACTCACAACTTCTCCATGTGTTATTATGGCAGATATGTGCATTGGTGCATCAATTAAGTTACTACATTAAGGACACATCTGCATATGACACACTGTCGCACATTAGACCTTCCATGTCTTGTCAGTTAAGTGATACCATCATGTGGATATTTGTTTTGATACCTGAATCCAAATGATTTATTCTTTCGATACATAACTGAACTCCACTAAACAATGTTTATTATCATAACATTGATTTTTTTTTTCATCAGGGCTGACACTTGATTCAACAAACAGTAGTTACAGATAGTAAGCAGATGAATATATCTATGTATCGCAATACAATGCCAGATATTTGCTTTTATTACATGACCAGCTCGTGAATTGTTAACACTGATGTTGAAGAAACATTTGATTCTCCAAAAATGTTGTAACACACAAAAATTACATTTTTTTTGTGTTTGTTATATCAAAATTTCTGCCTTAAAAACCAGCATTGTGTCTCTTACAGGAATGAAATATCTATTGATAAATATCTACTATAGATAAGAGGTTCAGTTCAGTGTAGAATCATTCCAAGTTAGATGAAAACCATATGACAAGAACCCTGGAAGATGCCATGTGGATGTCAAGACAGATCAGTCATGATGGATAAACAAAACAGAAAATGAGGAGAATTATGATTAACCGTTTATAAAGTAAAAGGAAATGTTGTGTTGAATATGTTTAGTATGAATTCACCGCAGATCTCAATAGAATAAAATGTATCAAACTAAATTTCCTTAATGACTAATTCTTAAGTGATTCTAAAAGAATACAGAACCGCATATAGCATCAAAGAAAACTCTGAGCGTTCTCCTTGCGAGAAAAATGATACACGTATGGGAACTAAACATAGCCCAAACTGATATTAGTCAATCCACTACATTATCTAAAGTTAGTTTTTTTTCCAGATAGGTAGTCCTAACAAACGAATACACTAGATAACAAATCTATTCCTAAATTATAAAGCTTTTTAGCATTTACAGCGTACGTGGCGTGAAGTATGTAAATTACAGTCATAGAAAACTAACTCTAGCTTGGCAAAAGTTTTATTTATCAAACTTCAATTTGGAATGTAATCAGAATACTAAGTCGCATCCTGGAAAAATCGTCATGCTTTTCCTCATATTCATTCTATATGTGAAGTATTCCTTCCATGGGCAAGGTAGACAGATTGTGTCGTAACAAAAGTTGAGATGCCACTGCCTGGAGTGATTCTCCTGCGACAAGACATACTCCAGATATATGGGGCGTCTTCCAGCCGGTGTACGTGTGAATATTCAGTTCCGAATTGCAAGGCCAAATTGACAAAATTCTCAAGTTAGAATCAGCTTTCTATTTACAAAAGAAAATCAATTCATGAATGAAAACAGATGAAAATAATTGACACAATAAATATTTGGCTTTAGGAGAACTTCATTATTAGTGTTTTTTTTTTTTAAAGACTTTCATTCTTCTTTTTACGGGACATCCCTTTAATTCCTATAACTTTAATTATCCTCTACATAACGTCATTTTTTTTCTTCGTGTATTTTCCTTTAGCCTAGTAAGCAATATTCATTTACCTCATCTACAGTATCAAAATAGTGGCGTTCTGGAAATCACATACTTGCGCACTAGAAACCCCGCAAGATATCTTGGGTGAACTGGAACAATAGTTAATAAAAACTGGGAAGTAATCGACTATCCATATTCAAGGTAACTGTGACAGTATTTCATCAAGGTGGTGGTGAGTCTTGTTGTTACATACCATAATTTACATGTATATGCACATATGTATATTTATATATACATGTGTATACAATATCTATATATATAAATATATCTAATATACACACAGACATAGCTTTCCATATGATTTTTTTCTTCATGAAACCTCACATTGCATAAACAGAGTAAAAATGCCGGTCAAGAAAGATGCCTTCGTTGACCTAGAGTCCTCTTCAAATGATAGGCTATAATACATCCAATTCATACAATTGACCATGATCTAAGAACTTGCCTTTTTCTTCGGCAAAAACGTTCTCATCACAAGCAAACAAAGAAACGACACACACAACAAAGAAGGAGCTTACACAGTACACCAGCTCAATTATTGATATTTACTTTGAGTCTCACAACAAACCAAAATGGCAAACAGGCATGAAAAATGATTTACTCACTCTTGGTAAGAAGGATTTCATTTTGATTTTTATTATTAGTATGGTACACCAGGCTGATATTTTCTCTGTTCACTCACCTTGAAGTTCAAAGATTACAAATGAAACAGCTGTTAGGTGTTGTGTTTACTAATTCAGGAAGTCACGTGAGTTCCATCCAAGGATAATCAAACAATGCAAACACGCGGATTCTATCCAAGGATAATAAGACAATTGCAAGGTCACGTGAATTCTATCCAAAGACAAGACAATGCATCCTGTCATTCTAAAGGAAAACAAAAAGAACCACAGAATTCTTCCAAAATAAATACTACAACTAAATCATACTGTGTAAAGTCATTTTTTCTACAGTTGAAATGAAATAAGAAGCGCTTGTGTTTCTTAGCAGTTAAAGGTACCGTGGCATTGTTAGGAAAAACCAGTACCCGTAACCTGTTTAGTACCATTAAAACTAGCCGTGAAACTTCCACAAGGCGTTACATTAATCAACAAAAATAAACAAGTAACTGAAGTACAGTCATTCCTAAAAGTCAGGCTCACATTCAATACCATGTCCAGAGCAGAAGGTGGCTCTCCAAGGAAAGATCAAAGCAATCAGACATTTATGACTCTAAGCAATGACCTAAGCAATTCAGTATTAACATGTTAGATCACTCGATTCATTACCCAGAGAGCCAGATACTGCAGTGGCTGTGATAGATACACGTGCTTAACGTCTGAAAGTGACTGTACAAATAAAGCATTACAAAACTGTCACACTGTATGTATATATATCTTTATATATTTGTATATGTATATGATTTCTGAAAATACAACTGGATTAAAAGTCTATTGAACTTAAAATTGACACATTTTTAAAGATACCATTGCAATGATACAATGCTTAGTATTGTCTCTTTTTTTTTTCTAAAAATATTTGTCAATTCCACTGGGAATACAGATTGAAGCGTGAAGCTAGCTCCTGGGGAGCAGGTAATGCTAGGAAACATTCTATTACTGATATTAATGATAATAATAATAATAATAAAGATAATAATAGCAATAAAATTTCTAGTAACAACAATGATAACAATGACAATGAAATATCTATAATTTTCATTATTACCTGCAAGAATAATAATACTAATGATAATAATAATAGCGAATTTCAGACAAAACCAAATGCACCCCTTAAGTGTGAGCAATAGATTTGTTTTTAGATAAAAATAAGCAAATAAGTAACGAACTATTGCCCTTTGAAATGATGGAAAACTCAAAGGCCTGAAAAACTCACCTAAGTCAGGCGAGTGACAGAACCTCACTTTGGAACCCAGGTGAGCCATTATCATGGTTACCAAGGGCCACTTTATTTTTTTTTTCAAGACAGTCTTAAGTGCATTACTAATAACATTTTGAGCATAAATCTCAAACCTCTCTCTCTTTATTTTTTTCTCCAAAATTTACATACAAATTTACTTAATATCTATTTATATATGTAAACATATGAAACATTTCTCTAAGTTCGCACCTAGGAAAACTACAAATATCATCTAGCCCTCCTCCTGATTGTTCTCATCCGCACGCAGTGATGATCTTCTTCTCTTTGCGTGGCGTCCTGGAAGGCTGCAAGCAGGACCTCGAAGGCTGCAAGCAGGACCTTCCGCCACGTTCAAGCATAGTGACCAAGATCATGAATTTCACTTTTCTCGTGAACTCATCAATCAGACATACTTTAGTACAATTTAAATTTTCAGATTGTGCTCGGGTCTCCGAAACACAAACTAGCACTCGCACGCACTCTGGGGAAACACCTATCGTGTAGTATATAGTCATATAATGTAATGTACTTCATCATTCAAACTCTTCTGTATTTGTTTTCCAAAGGTAAACACTCACAGCACGCAGGGTAACATACATTCATTCAGGAGTTTCAGTGTTGGTGTTGTTTATTTCCTTCCTTCCTTTCTTTCTTGAGCACGATGCCAGATATACAGAACTTTGGGAAACAGAGGTTTCTGCACAACGAATCGAAAAAAAAAAATAATCCCACTGGGATATATCTAATCATCTCACCACTTTTCTCATTTTGGCTCTGAAATGTTCAGCGTATTGTCGAGGGTTTTGTCGATCCTCAGACAGGTTATTTTCCTATATGGAGTAATATATCGGCAAAGTGGTTTACTTTTATTCCTCCAGAAGTTTGTGAGCATTTCCAGTCGGTTATTTTCACCAACATCAAAAGTTTGGGTATGACTTGAAAGGACGAACCATCCGCGTTGGCAGATGGATCCCTGATACTGGATACTGCCACGCAAGAATGGTTGACACCTTGACGTATATAATAGTCCAGCATGTGCACTCCAATGCGATCACCTATAATACTGAAAAACACAACCAAAAGCACAATATATATCATTGGCACCATATTAGGAGTACTTTGAACTTTTACTTTAGTCTTTTTTTTATGTATTTAAATACTATAGTGCTGTGTCAGTATCCTTCTCCTTAAAGGTTATCACAAGCTCAATCTTCCAGTCTTCACTTAAGAAGATGTTCTTTCCAGATCTGTCTCGTGGTTAGAGAAGGAAAACAGACAATGAAAATTCAAGGAAAAAATTGGTTGCGAAGAAGACTGGAAAGAAAGAAGATGACTTGCAGGATACTGTAGCGATTGAAAACGTTTTCTCCTTTATCTTAACGTTTTATTCTTTTGTCTCAGCATGTAAAAACACTTGCTTCTTTTGTTTTTTTTTCTTCTCGCATTTTACATTATACACATAACTGCCAGTATAATAACAGCCTCTCGCCCTTCACTTCCCTCTATATGTGTCAATGATCTTGTCTTGATCAACATATTCAAATATGTGTGGTGCATCCATCAGAATACCGATAGTGCCAGCGGTTGTGATCAGAAAGAAAATATACAATTGCAACCGATCAATAACCATGGCAACGTACTTCCAGTCTTCACGGATCTGTAAATGAACAAATATAGGCATAAATAGAAGCAAAGATTAATTTGATTCCATTAATGAGTGGAACTGATAATATTCAAAATACAAATTCTATTGACAACTTACTTTTAAGAATGTTTTGTTCATTAACAATTTAAGTTCAAAGCTATTAAAATGAACTGCAAAATATAATTTTACTCTCTATTTTCTTTTACCTTTACTTAGTCAGAGCTATAAAACTGACAGTTAAAAGAACCAAACTTTATTTTATATAATCTATAATTTCGAGAAATGATAAAACTTCTGCAGAGATTATTTTCATTACTGCCAATGCTAACCTTTTGACAATACATTTGTATGACTTTGGACTGGCAGCACTAAGAACTTTTAGATAAATGATGAAACCTCTGTAATCATTATTTTCATTACTGCCAATGCTAAGCTCTTAACAATACATTTGTATGATATTGGACTGGCAATACCCACTAAGAACTTTTAGAGATATGATGAAATTGTTGTAATCATTATTTTCATTACTGGCAACGCAAGGACTTTGACAATACATTTCCATGGCAATGTACTGGCAATACTCGCTAAGAACTAAGATGAGATCTCACCTGGATGTACTCATCTTCATTTCGTAGATGCTCAGCGATGAATTCAACAGCCTCGGTTGCCTTGAAGGCTTCTGGAGTCATGAAGAGGGAGTCTGAACTCTCGGATTCTCTACGAGGCATCTGCAAAAGTGGAGACTTCTCCGTTATGATAACAGCTGTTATTATTATCATTATCTATTAACTATTATTATTATTATTATTATTATTATTATTATTATTATTATTATTATTATTATTATTATTATTATTATTATTATTATTATTATTATCGTCAATTGCATCAGATATATTAAACATTAAGCGAAAATTTATCCTAAGTTTATGAGTCAGTCAGCGGAGAGTGGAAAAATAATTATAATCAACATGTTAGGATGTTACTTTTTCAAAAGAAATAAGTAAAATATATCAAAAGTATTTCACAGGATATATAAAGATATGTCAGGGTATAAACAAGACATTTGTTTTTTAACTTTTATCTAATATCTCAAGAAGTTCTACGTCATTAAGTTAAAGCAGTAATTTGGCAAGGCGATCACTTAAATGCTTTTCCCCAACTGTTCCAGGAATAATCTTTTTATATACAATAAGATAGTCTTAGGAATAAAGCAATAGATTCCTATAGTATCAAATCCTATGTAAAAAAAATAGAATATAAAATACTGAGAGTGATCCAACTCTTATACATCATGTTATTAGCAAAGTGAAATACAAAATATTGAATGATTTTCAACGAATCATAGAATGCCAGAAAACCTCTATTTTTCTGTTTAAGTGATAACGCCTTAACAATACAAGAAAATTTTTGGATAATAAGAACTGTTCATACCTCTCTGTTGATTTTACAATTAGGATGATGAAGGGTTGAGAGTTCCATGTGTTCTATCTTGCTGGTGTTCTTTTCCAGTTCCGGCGATCCGAAGTGGTGGTGAGGTACGCCAGCTGTGATAGGGAGATGAAGAGTGTTTGGCAATGTGGTAGGGACCTGTGGATCTCCAGCTGCTGCAACGCCAAACAACCAAAGCAAAATGCTATCCTCACTCGGTATTGCAATACATTCATTATTTCTTACAATAAGACCCTACAAGAACTGCCCTGAGGCTGCGTGATTACTTTAACCCTTTGAAGGGACAAACATTCAATAGTTACTACAAGGCCTACTCCTATATTGGGCCTTTAGCTTCTTTTTTTAAGTAGAAAAGCATTTAGGAAGATGTGTTAGTGCACCAATAAGCAGTGTTTTAAGACATTTACTGGGCAGACTGAAAGAAGGGCTCAAGGGATTACACATAAATACAAAGAAGGAAGCTCTCAAAGCTGCAGGTGAAGACTACAGTGACATGAGTAATATTCGTCAGGGTTGATTGTGAAGAGACTTTTGAAAGTTATTCTTTTAAAGAGAAGTTAGCAACGAGTTTAGATTTAGCATTCTATGATGGTTTAATTGAGGTTGACTGAAGGGAACTTACCAGGGCGCTCGTTCATCCAATGTAGCCGGGTCTTCCTAGGCCTCTTCATGAACAGCATGATGGGAAGATATTTGAGGAATGCCAGCCTTATCCAGTTTGGCATTCGATGCGTACGAGGACCTCTGTAAATAGGTGATGGGTGGTTTAAACTGCACATAAAAGGCTAATTTTCAGTGGTCGGTAACTGCCACTGTTACGTGGTGCCATAAAAAAGTGGAGAGGGATGCTGTGAACACCTCGCCACTAAAAAATTGGCCCGTGTGTGGGGAAGGGAAATAATTGGATGGCTTGACCAAAGAAGATATAGATGAATGGATTAATACATGAATAGATAAGGCGACTTTGTAGCTTAACTAAAGAAGAGATAAATGGATGAATTAAACCATGAATAGATGAGGTGACTTTGTAGCTTAACTAAAGAAGAATAAATGGATGAATTAAACCATGAATAGATGAGGTGACTTTGTAGCTTAACTAAAGAAGAGATAAATGAATGAATTAAACCATGAATAGATAAGGTGACTTTGTAGCTTAACTAAAGAAGAGATAAATGGATGAATTAAGCAATGAGAAGAGAAAATTATCAAATACCTTAAATAAGGGGCAAAAAGGGTAACAATATAGTGAAACTTAACAATACGATGAATGAATGTCTTAGCAATTGAATATATATATATATATATATATATATATATATATATATATATATATATATATATATATATATATATATATATATATACATATATATATATATATATATATATATATATATATATATATATATATATATATATATATATATATATACATACATACATATATATATATATATATATATATATATATATATATATATATATATATATATATATATATATATATATATATATATATATATATATATCAAATTGCATAATAACGAATGAATGACTACCAGAAAGGCCTATGACCTGACGAGTATGAAAGATAAAATTTAAGGATTCATTGAGACGGTGAAAGGAACGACTTAATTCGTTTAGAATTCAAAGAATATTTGAAAATTATGCTCAAATATACAATTAGCAAAGTTGATATTGAATACTTGAAAATAAAATTCAAAGCTAACAAGATTACACCCATGAAAGTATTCAATTATTCTCAAGTAAATAATAGAGTATTATGTTTGCGACAACAGGTATTTAAATCAAATAATATAATATGTCAACACCCATGAAAGTATTCAATTATTCTCAAGTAAATAATAGAGTATTATGTTTGCGACAACAGGTATTTAAATCAAATAATATAATATGTCAACACCCATGAAAGTATTCAATTATTCTCAAGTAAATAATAGAGTATTATGTTTGCGACAACAGGTATTTAAATCAAATAATATAATATGTCAACACCCATGAAAGTATTCAATTACTCTCAAGTAAATAATAGAGTATTATGTTTGCGACAACAGGTATTTAAATCAAATAATCTAATATGTCAGTTATATACAATTATGATATTAGCGAAAGAGATAGTAAGAAAAATAGAACATTCTAATCAGATTTGATATTACATCAAAATATTGATGATGCAAAATTTAAAATACCATTAGAAATATTTTAAGCTACATATTGACAATTCAAACAAAAAGTTTATTTTTTTTTTCTTTTTTTACGCAAACTGACACGGTAGATATAATGTATATGGTTTTAATAGTATTATAAACAAGCGAAGCACTTGAGATTTTAATAAGAGAATTAAAGTCTATTGAGCACAATATGGTAAAAAAATCTATGCACTACAGTAACTGTATTTAAGCCCAGCATATGAGATTTTATGCTCAAGGTAGACGTCTATGAACTACAGTATGCTACACAAGCATCACACTCAAGATTTGAATACCAGAGCTTTAAAAGCTCTGAAATTCTGCGCGGCAGCTGAGGTAAAGGTGTACTTCTAAGCAAACCTGAAATTCCAGTTGATGATAACCACAGTGACTAGGATGGACACCGTGTTCATGACGAAGGTGAAGAGCAGATACTTAGCAATCAGTGGCAGCACGAGAGATGTCGGCGGCAGGATTTTTGATACCAGCAACAAGAACACAACCAGGGAGAGCAAAATAGATATACCAAGGGTCACCTGAGGAAATTTGACAGTTTCAGTACACGTTTGGATTTTTAGTGGAGATTTTTTTTCAACATCCAGTTTTTGTCTTTTCTCATATAATTGAAACTTTATTATTATTTCTTTGTTTTTGTTGTTATTACGCTCTTGTGTTGGATTGGTGGGTTGCTTAGAAAGATGAATCAATGAAGTTCTAAATGTAAAGGGTAAGTGATTCCTAGTGCTAAAAACATTCCAATTTTAGTCATGCTGAAAGAGCCTTACTATGACATTACTTTAGCTCTTTTCTTTCTATTGTGTAGGACAGTCTATAAATCTTTTGAAATTGCTAGAAAACTAATAGTCTTGAATGACGGCGTGTTCTTTTTAAAATACGTAAGATTCACTAAATATCCCTCTTTGAATTGTGTAAGTCATTAATATCTGTCACTTCATAAGATGAAATATATATTTCCAATTTCTTAATTTCTTAATCTGAAAAAGACGCATAATTGAATATTATAAGGGAAAATAGAACAGTAGCAGATGAACTATGAAAATATTTTGACATATCTCAAGTGACTATATCCGAAGATTAAGCTTCAGAATTCTTTAAAAAATCTTTCTGAACAACTGACTTTTACGATCTCTCTTTTCTCAACCTTTTCATTCCATATATGAAAACCTTTGCTATATTCACTTTCTCATTGATCACTTGCAAGAGTTGCAAAGTCTCTCTCTCTCTCTCTCTCTCTCTCTCTCTCTCTCTCTCTCTCTCTCTCTCTCTCTCTCTCACACATCCTTAAATGTCACTGGTACAAGCACTCTCATATATACACGAACTATCTCCGCCTTTGCATCACTATGATCTGCATTTCTTCTGTTCTCTACTCTTAG
>NC_090755.1:72089897-72099897 GCF_036898095.1 Palaemon carinicauda
GGAGTGAGTTATAAATGAGCAATAATTGAGCAATATAAAATTTCTCAACTGGAGTGAGTTATAAATAAGCAATAATTGAGCAATATCAAATTTCTCAACTGGAGTGAGTTATAAATGAGCAATAATTGAGCAATATCAAATTTCTCAACTGGATTGAGTTATAAATGAGCAATAATTGAGCAATATAAAATTTCTCAACTGGATTGAGTTATAAATGAGCAATAATTGAGCAATACAAAATTTCTCAACTAGATTGAGTTATAAATGAGCAAAAATTGAGCAATATCAAATTTCTCAACTGGATTGAGTTATAAATGAGCAATATCAACTCCCTCAATTGGATTGAGTTATATATGAGCAATATCAATTTCCTAGAAAAATAAAGTTTGTGAATGAGTAATCCGGCCAATCATCAACATGAATAAATCGAGCCTATTAATGATTGACGTCCACCATTGATAAAGAAGCTAAAAGACAAAAGACACACTTAACCCTGACCTCTCTCAACTGATGATATAACACTTTATAATTCTAATTTCATTATATCGTTTTGATATTTTACATTATGATACATTTTCGAGAATAAATAATTTCTTTGATTTTATAAAATGACTTAATCAAATTTAAAAATATCAGTTCAAATCGATTACTATATCGATAAACTTTTTCATGCAATGGAAATTTATTGATGTTTATCTTACTGATTTTTATAGATGGTCATTATATTACAAAGATATTTACCTGGTAAATGGCAGGCGGCACCCAGAGCACTTCGCCGGTCGGGTAGATAAGAATGTTACTCTTGTAACGCACCTCGTAATTGCCGTCGGCGCTGTAGGGAAGAGACGAGAAGAAGCCAAGGAGGATTAGCTTCGGAGGATTTCATGCTATACGGAGGATGAGGAGGGAATGGGGAATAGGGGGAGGAAGGGGAAGAAGAGGAACGTCGATTTAGAATCTCACCAGGAGAAGGATTTTTTTCATAAAGGCGGCCGGGTCAACAGGAGGACGGAGTTCTGGACAGAATAATGAGTTGGTGAAGAGGTTGCGCTGACATTTGAGGGAATTATTAAACTAAAAAAGGACCAGAAATGAAGAGAATTCAGGGGGATAGTGTCGTAAGAAATACCTGTGGAAAATAATTAATGGTCAGCATTAACGAAAAGGGTGATAACAGTTAGTTACAGGAGATTTACAGGAAAGTATTATGTTGATATTTCGAAGTTCTCACTTGAATAACAAAATTCTTAATTGCTTATGACTTAACTGTAAAATATTTTCGACTATGAACTTATTCTAGCAGTATCTGTTTCTTTAATTACGAGAACTATAAGAAATAATCAATCCCTTAAGTCTTAGGTAAACATATATACATATATATATATATATATATATATATATATATATATATATATATATATATATATATATATGTATATATATATATATATATATATATATATATATATATATATATATATATATATATATATATATATATATATATATATATATATATATATATATATATCCATACAGTCTTTTTAATGATGAAAAGTGTAATAAATATTATTTCAAAACGCTTAAAATCTATTGAAACTTATGATAAAAAACACATGGAATTCATTCACAGTACATTTTGATAATTCAAAGTGTTTTAGACCTCATTTAGAAAAGCATTCTGTAATGTGTGAAAAGTTTATATATAAAAATCCCTTTCTCGGTTTCGTTTTCGTCACTTTTTTTACAGTTGGAAGATTTCTGAAGCACCACAGATCTCTGCCTTAATTTCTCGTCATTATTCTTTGTATTTCTTTCTTTGTTTGAATCTTATAATCTCGTTTTCAATATTTTGAAATGTTCGCTTTTCTTCTTCTAGGTATTATATATGTGAGCCTGTTTAGCAAGATAATGGGTTTATTCTTGTTGCACAGGAATGTTGCAAAAAAACAACAATAACAAAGATACCACAATAATAATAATGATAATAATAATAATAATAATAATAATAATAATAATAAAGAAAATAATAATAATAATAATAATAATAATAATAATAATAATAATAATAATAATAATAATAATAATAAAGAAAATAATAATAATAATAATAATAATAATAATAATAATAATAATAACAATAATAATAATAATAATAATAATAATAATAAGTGTAGTAACAACAATAACAACTAGAATAATAATAATAATAATAATAATAATAATAATAATAATAATAATAATCGAAATAGGGCTGTTTGTTTTCCTTGGCTGCTACTCCACACAGC
This sequence comes from Palaemon carinicauda, assembly GCF_036898095.1. Lineage (NCBI taxonomy): Eukaryota > Metazoa > Arthropoda > Malacostraca > Decapoda > Palaemonidae > Palaemon > Palaemon carinicauda. The sequence continues at coordinate 72,092,186 of NC_090755.1, forward strand.
ACTTACGCTTTCGGCTTAAACACGAAAGGACGATTAAATTCCAAACTAAAGCCGGAGAGGTGATACATTTTAGGCTTAAACGGGAAATGCAACCTATGTCTTACGGCAAATCCTGAAATATCACTTTCCGGACCCACGCCTGAACTCCCGATGTGTGTCACACTCGTAGCGTAACCTGGGATGGCATATCATGCACGGATATGGATCAAGTACTGAATGATCACTTATTTGTCATGAGCAATGAAATATATTGTTCCGTCTTTGGAATTTCGACACTAGATGCTAGAAGGTGAGTATAGATCTTATACCAAAGGCAAATGACGCGTTTATCTTAAACTCTGATGTAAACATAATAATAATGAATATCAGGCATTAAAATTATGTTCTGCAAAAGGTAATTGATGAAAGAAATATGATTTATGATTTTGGGTTACGTGGTCAGACGGTGGGTCTTGCGAGTCCATTTTGAACCAAAGAGGGCCTAGGGAAAAATCTGAAGTTAAACTAAGAATTGCAAGTTAGTGTTGTTGGACAACATGAATAAAAAAAGAAAAAAGAAACGGGAATGGAGGTAAAGTCAAAGGATATTAAGTAGATGCAGCTAGGAGTCGAAGGAACGTTCCAAAGACAGTTATTCCAACAGTACATCAAGTGTACTAACCCTCTACAGGGAAAAATTAAAGTTATTTTGATTGAGATCTTATATTCTCTTTTCCTTAGTCACCTGCTTTAGTTAATTGAGTCATTATTTTTTCTAACGTTGCTGTTCAGTATTCTCTCTCTCTCTCTCTCTCTCTCTCTCTCTCTCTGTCTCTCTCTCTCTGTCTCTCTGCATCCAGATACGACTCAGATCCTTCTTAGCAAAACTTCCGACCGAAGCTCAGCCAGGTCGTCTCTCCCAAACTCCCTGCAGGGTTAAAAAAGAAGAAGAAGAAACGCCCGGCTAAATTCTTCTTCGATCTTAGCTGATGTTGACTCTACCTGCTATGGGGAAAGCCTTCGTCCTTTGCTCCACTCCCCTCCGGTTCTCTTTTTCTTCTTTGGGACTGGGCGCACGCGCACGCACGCCGGTGTCACATCTTTTTTTCTTTTGCGTAGAGTTCACACATGGAGCTGATATGCTTATAAGCCATGAGTTAATATCATGAACTGGAAATCATTTACTTGTATCATATATTTTTATTGAAATAAAATGGTGTATCTTAAATATTTCAATATAAAATTGATTTTACCTTGAAATCATTCTTTCTTGTCAAAATATCCCGAAAGAGAGAGAGAGAGAGAGAGAGAGAGGAGAGAGAGAGAGAGAGAGAGAGAGAGAGAGAGAGAGAGAGAGAGAGAAAGAGAGAGAGAGAGAGAGAGAGAGCTCTGATATTGACACATCCTGAGCAACGTGGAGGGAACAAGAGGCAAAAATTTTATCGGAGCCAAAGGGCAAATTGTGAATCAGAAGACGAAGGCGTTTCATTCCATACCTGTCACGGACAGGTATGAAACCGAAAATAAAATGGATTCTGTAGAAGCTTGAAAAAAGTAAAAGCCGAGAGAATCCTATTAAAGTGTGTTGAAACTCTAGCGGAAGGAGGAGAGGGTTAGATTTTATTCAACAGAATATAAGACTTAAGTTCAATCGCATGGACTACATCATAGGTTAGAGTTCAATCCTAAAAGGTAGAGTTCAATCTCATGGAGTAGAGTTCGATCCCTTGGGGTTACGAGGTTAACAACCTCATACTTAAGAATCTAACAGAACAAATCACAGGAAAAAGTTTTTCTATAATTAATAGAGCTAGACATTAATGAAGAGTCCGATAGATTGCAGATGGAATCATAGTTAGTGCTGTTGTTTCAACGTTGAAGACTGCTTGGAAACCGTAGTCCAGAAGTTACGATCTATTGTATGTTAGTCTTAAAGCAGTGTTTTAATGTACGCGCGCACATATATACATATATACATACAGACATATAAATATACATATATATACAATATATATATATATATATATATATATATATATATATATATATATATATATATATATATATATATATATATATATATATATATGTATATACTGTATATGTATGTAAATATATATATATATATATATATATATATATATATATATATGTGTGTGTGTGTGTGTGCGTGTGTGTATACAAATATGTGTGGAGATATGTACACGCATACATGTATAAATATGTATATGTCTATGAAATTCTATTAAATATATATACAATAGTACATATATCGTCTGTAACATGGATTGTAATAATTTCTCATCCCCCACCATTAAAATACGGAAAAAACATGACAACATAAGATTCACTGCAGGACATCTTGACTATTAAAGAAAAAAAATTTATGGCGAGAGACCAAAAAGAGAAAAAAGAAAGAAAAAAGATGACAAAGTCCAAATGAATTCGAATTCTCTCTCATTTCCTTAAAGAATATTTATGGTCGGGTGCTTCATCCGCAGTGGGTATTTGAACGAAACTTTTTCACTCGTTCGAGCCCAGTTTTCACAGTCGTTCGGTCTGAAAAGAAGCGCGGATTCATTGGGATGCTTCGAGCGTGATTTTCATGAGATCTGGCCGGCGAAAACATTTTCTTAGAGGCCTCACTGCGAGGGAGATTTATTCCGCACCCCTCCCCCGCAACACTCCATTTTTCCAGCCTTTTATGCAACTAGGATTGGATCTATGGATATGCGGAATTTAGCACTGGGGCCTGGTAGGCCAATCAGTAAGGTAAAAGTTAAAAAACGGTTGGATAGCAAGAAAGGGTCTCTTCCCCATGGAACAAACCTTTGTAGTAGGATTGGGTTAGTCTTGATCGACCAAGAGCTAAGAGTTGGAAGGACTTCTTCATAAGTAGGGTCTCGCCCCCTCTGCTGAGTGCCCATTATTATTATTATTATTACTAGCTAAGCTACAACCCTAGTTGGAAAATCAAGATGCTATAAGCCCAAGGGCTCCAACAGGGAAAAATAGCCCAGTCAGGAAAGGAAATAAGGAAATAAATAAATGATGAGAATAAATTAACAATATATTATTCTAAAAACACTAACAGCGTCAAAACCGATATGTCCTATATAAACTATAAACAATGTCAAAAACAGATATGTCATATATAAACAATAAAAAGACTCATGTCAGCCTGGTCAACATAAAAATATTTGCTCCAACTTTGAACTTTTGAAGTTCTACTGATTCAACTACCCGATTAGGATGATCATTCCACAACTTGGTAACAGCTGGAATAAAACTTCTAGAATACTGTGTAGTATTGAGCCTCATGATGGAGAAGGCCTGGCTATTAGAATTAACTGCCTGCCTAGTATTACGAACAGGATAGAATTATCCAGGGAGATCTGGATGTAAAGGATGGTCAGAGTTATGAAAAATGTTAAGCAACATGCATAATGAACTAATTAAACGACGGGCATCCCATCCAGACAATGGACCACATACTTTGTGGGTGCACATAGGGACCAATATGTATAGATTTGGACCTCTACGAATATAATCAGGCCGCTATGCAGCGGATATATTGTTGGCTCTATAAGATATAATGATGATAAGCAAGAAAGAGGAAAAGAGTGTGAACAGAAGTAGAGCAGAAGGCTAAAAAGAGGCACAGCTAGGGGCCGATGGGCTGCTGTAAAGACTATCACTAATCCTTACAGTCCACCTTACAAGGTGCAACTAGGTTTCATCCTATTAAAAGCGACAAGATCTTTTCTTTTCTTTGTTTTATTTAAAATCATCAGATACCGTTGCCACAATTTATTTTGTATTTCATTCCGTATAATTAGAGCAATGTACTCAAATCTAAAATCATTCGACAAATTAATATTTGTTCATATCTTTTGAAATAAATTTTTAAAATTATTATTTTAAAGTAAAAAATGAGATTTCTTTCGTTATTCTACACAAAAATATTACCCATTTAACTTTGATATTTGAAGAATAATGTTATCCTGAGCTATCTTAAGTCCCAATCCCCCTATGATTTTATCTAAATTTGAACTTTCTAAGAATGAAAAACATTATGTTACGTATTATTAAAGAATAATAGAAATAACTATCCAGAATTCGTACGATCAATTAAGAAATTCGATTTTGATTTTCAGCGAATAGAAAGTAATAACAATTAGCGAGTTAAGCCACAGCCATAAATGTCTATTTCTTTCTGAGAAAGCGACATCAAACTCATCTTTCATCCCAGATTCATTTTCATTTCTTAAAAGGCCTCGAATAGCGCCATTTATCTCCCTCGCGAAGAGTACCCCATCGGAGTGGCTATAACTCTCATAAATGAAATCACTCCTTTATTACGCGAGTGTGTCATTCCACTACGCTCCTTGTCTCGGGAAAACTGCCAATTTCTTCACTTTTTGGGTTCCACTTGACGGGGTGGGGGCCCGGTTCTTCATTTTTGGGTTCCACTTGACGGGGTGGGGGCCCAGTTCTTCATTTTTGGGTTCCACTTGACGGGGTGGGGGCCCGGGGGGAGTTGTCGTCCATTCTCTACATGTCTACAGTATCTTAGGTGGTGAAGTCGATATTAAAATATAGACCCATTTGGAGTCACGAGTGTAAGTGATAAGATTATATGCGCATATACTGTATATTCAAAAATTAATATCATGCTGATGAAAGATGGACTGAATATACTAAAATTAGAATAAAGGAATAAAATATATATCTATCAACGTGTAGAAAAACGGAACATAAAGCAAAAAGTAAATAAAAGACATTGAAAACAGAAAACTTTGCTCTGCTGTCTGCCTTTTGCTTTCATTTTGAATCTTTTCACTTTTCTATCCAATTTATTTGATGTTCAAAAGAGTAAGAATATTTCTCTTGATGAATAAAAAGAATCGCTTTTTATATCGTAAACCACAAAAGAAATGTAAGGACACGGCGGAAGTTGAAATAAAAGATATACATTAAAGAAAGGAAAATAATTATGGACATCCGGTCCATTCGTATCGTCACTGCCGCTGTCTCCTGCACCTTCTTCTTCGCTCTCTAGGCCAGAATTCATGGAGGACATTAAGTGGAAGAGACTTTGTAAACTACAAACGTTGTTGTTACGCAAGAAACTTGTCTTTCATTACCAGCCTTCAAAGTCACTTCGCGAAGATAACAGACCCGAGCCATCCAAGTGTCGAGTTTTACGACGCCATCGAGCAGGGAGTTTCAGAACTCCTGTTATTCACTGACATCAGCTGGGGGTGGTATTTGTGTAACCGAGGGAGATGATGCTCAACCTACCTTACTGCATTTTGCAGGTCGGTCCCTTAATGATGAATTCATGTTAAACAGGGCTCCCGTCTATCCTCCATCGACACATCGTTGCCAACTCCATTTCTGAACGAGTTAGTGACGGTGTTTCTTGTTTTCTATCTCTCCTTCATCCGCCACTTCCTTTGCCATTATACTGTACGCACAGAACGCTTTCGTCTTCTTAAAACCTATGTCCTGACGTAAAGCTATTTTTATTCTTTCATCACATTTAGCAAAGCAAGGACATGATTTTTCAAGGGCTGAACATTTTGTTTGGAAATATAATGAATGGTGCTCTTATCTAAGTTCTCTATGCTAATTAGTTTTAAGATATATCTTTTATTCGTTAATTCTCTCGGCGAGAAACAATACTGATTTACCTTTCCTTTTTTTTTTCTTCTTTATCGTAATTGAAGCAATTTTCTATGTTCCTACTTACGTCTTAGTGATCTCATCAGTTTATCTGATGCGTTTAATCAAAATAACATCTTTTCGGATGAAAACAAATAACAAAGTCTGTTCAGTTGATCTTGATAATGTCGCCAATATACTCGAATGCGTTTGGATTTTTTTTTACATACTTCAGTATCGCATAATTTATCAAAATAGTCCTTCCAAATATTGTACGATTTTAGTAGAATTGTACAACCAAAAGTTGCTTAGAGTATTTGGTCAAAGTGTATGAGGATGAAGTGACATTTCATATATATATATATATATATATATTATATATATATATATATATATATATATATATATATATATATATATATATACTATATATATATACTATATACATATATATATATATATATATATATATATATATATATATATATATATACTATATATATATACAGTATATATATATATATATATATATATATATATATATATATATATATATATATATATATATATATATATATATACACACACACAGTATATGTGTATATATATATATATATATATATATATATATATATATATATATATATATATATATATATACAGTATATGTGCGTGTATATATATATATATATATATATATATATATATATATATATATATACATATATATATATATAAGTGCACACACAAACACCGCCCCCCCCCCCCACACACACACACACACACATAATATATATATATATATATATATATATATATATATACACACACAGTATATGATATGTATATATATATACATATATATAAGTGCACACACAAACACTGCCCCCCCCACACACACACACACATATATATATATATATATATATTATATATATATATATATATATATATATATATATATATATATATATATATATATATATATATATATGTATGTATATATATATATATATACATATATATATATATATATACTATATATATAAATATATATATATTATATATATATATATCTATATATATATATATATATATATATATATATATATATATATATATATATTGATTTCATCACTGTCCGAGTTAACTAGGTGAACACAAATAGCAACAGGAGGAAATGCTGCAAATGTTCGTAAGCATGATTATGCTTCTTTTCTTCAGATGCGTCAAAATCTATAAATTTGCTCTCCAAAGCTGTTCTATGATTCTCGTCCTTCAACTCTAAGCTATGGAACTCATGTACTTTCTCGGTAGTTCCAGAATATATTGACCAACATATTTTGAAATATTTTTAATTAAAAATCAAAATTTCCATTAATAGAACCATATGATTGCCCTGATTCTGTTTCCATTATTTCAATGGTGTCGTTTTTAAGACATTTTCCGATAAATTATTCTTGAAATTATTTTCACTAAAAATTTCTCTGTCTTTTTTTAAAGATGACCAAAACAATTCAGATTCTTCCCTTCTTGTGTGAATCATATCCTTATAAATGAAGTCAGGCATTCAACACTCCAAGACCAATAGTGTTATTTTTCATGACATAAAAGAATATTTAACCTTTCTTTGCTGACATCTAATGAAATAAAAGTTAATAATTGCTTCAATTTCACTGACTTCTAAAGATTAAGTTTATATAGACTTCAGTTCCACTGAGATCTAAAAATAAGTTAATACTCACTTTACCTGAACAGAGATTTCATAAAAATAATAGGTGATAAAAGCTTCATTTCCCCTATCACTTAATAAATAAAAGTCTACTACTGACATCAAAGAAATAAAAGTTATTACTGCCTTAACTTGCATCGAAAAAAGTTAATGTTAAAGTCGCTTTCATTAATATCTTAAAAACAAAAAATAGTAATAAAGGTTAGCAACTCGCCACTTCCCCTGACATCTAACAAATAAGACTTCATAGTCATTTCATCTGATACCTCAAACGAAAAATAACTTTCTAAAGAATTCCAGATACTGACAATTTCCCTTTGTAAATACTACATTT
>NC_090755.1:72109897-72114376 GCF_036898095.1 Palaemon carinicauda
ATATATATATATATATATATATATATATATATATATATATATATATATATATATATATATATATATATATATGTTTGATAAACTAACATACGTATGAGAATTATCAATGATCGTACAGATTATATATTGTACAACGAATCTCTCTCTCTCTCTCTCTCTCTCTCTCTCTCTCTCTCTCTCTCTCTCTCAATGGTCGTTTATAAGTCTTTTTGTATCGAAAAAGTGAATGTAGTAACAATAGAACGAGATAAGACGAAAACAAAGAAGTTTTTAAAGATATTCTTGAAAATATCTACAGGATATATCATATACTGTACATTGTCCATGTAAGCAAATATACAACTTGAATTTACAAACACTCATTTTTATGTCTGTATATTTCATGTTTAAGGAATGCGAATAATTAATTTTGCATTAAATTTAAAAGATTGCAGTAATAACAGTCAGGCTAAAGAACACAATTCATCCATCGTTCTGTTGTCGAGTGTTTTCCCGTTCCGCTGGCTATCTTCTGAAACGCGCTGCTAAATAATATTTAGTCTCCAATCTCTCACCACAGGTCATTGAAGTACTGCGAGCATTCTCTCACCTTTCATTTGAGTGTGGCGCTTGATTTTGGTGTTCTTTTAATCATTTTCTCTTTACGCGTCATTGTTTTCAGTGTTCATTATTGTTTCTCCATATCTCTTCTCGTTGACACAAGCGGCGCATCTTCCTCTATATTTTCTCTCGCCCATTTTTTCCCCCTCAGTGCTTTTGTCTCTTTTATGTTATCACTTCCCTCATGCTCTTGTTAACGGCTCCTCCTCTTCCCTTCTCCTCCCTCCACCTCCATTCTATTCGAACTCCCTTCCTATCCTCCCTCCCCCAACCCTATTCCCCCTTACTGCTCCTCCCTCCGTCGTGTTCGTCCCTCGCGGCCACAACTTTAAGGGGAACATCCAACGAGACGTAGCTGGGTTCGACTGAGATAACACCTCCCTCCCTCCCTTTCACTTCTCCTACCCATTCCTCTTCTATTCCAACACCCCCTCCCCCCTTCACCCTTCTCCTCTCGTTCCCTCCTCCTGATCTGAATGGAACTTGAGTGACTCCTAGCCAGTGTCGTTGTCAGTATCCTCGGCGTCGATAACCGTTGTCGTCGGGAGAACTAAGATGAAATCAATCAGCCGGTGTGTTCCTTTCTGGACGGATCCCAAGGTCTAAATAATGGGGATATCGCGTATGGGGCACGAGGCGACTTCTTGAGTTCACGGTTGTTCCCCAATTATGTGTAGCTGCAGTTAAAGGTTGTTTGTAAAGTATCATTAGGGTGATGCTTCAGTCTCTAAGTGCACTTTTGAGAGAGAGAGAGAGAGAGAGAGAGAGAGAGAGAGAGAGAGAGAGAGAGAGAGAGAGAGAGAGAGAGAGAGAGAGATGACCTAGCGAGCTAAACTCTTGATGCGTGTACAGATTTTTCTTTCGTTGGACAAATAAAAATAAAAGCAGTTCTTATTCCAAATCTTTAAGATCTCTCTCTCTCTCTCTCTCTCTCTCTCTCTCTCTCTCTCTCTCTCTCTCTCTCTCTCTCTCTCTGACTTTACAAGGAATACATTGCAAACAATCTGCTCAATATGATACTGGGAAAGTGATCGTATTGGAGGATCTAAAGGTTTCATATTTCAAGACCAAATTTGAAACGACGATTTCGATTCGATATTTCCCTTTCTCAGAGACAAAAGGTTGAATTTTATCTCAAAAGGATTTAGTGAGTATTAAAATGGAACCTACAATAAAAAAAAGTATTAGTATTAGTCGTAGCAGACTACAGTGACCGGAACTCAAGAATTTTTTTTATTGGACTTTACGTATATTTCATTAAGGCTTACCTTTTAACAACAACAACAACAACAATAATAATAATAATAAATAATAATAATAATAATAATAATAATAATAATAATAATAATAATAATAATAATAATAATAATAATAATAATAATAATAATAATAATAATAATAATAATAACAAGAAGAAGAAAAGGGCATTCTTTTCGTTGGCTAATTATTATTATCATCATCATCATCATCTCCTCCTACGCCTATTGACGAAAAGGCCTTTACGTTAGTTAATAATAGTACTGAAAAGCTTGATGCCAGCGACAGAATCAATAGTTTCGAATGAGAAGTATGTAACAAGTACGGCTAAGAATTAGAATACTATGTCATCATCACACCTCCAACTGATAAAACAATAAAATCTCTAACAATAGTGACAATATTGTATCCATACATGCACACCTAAAACAACATTCTCATCACCTTCGAGTTCTTACAAAATCTGACTCAACGAACAACCGTTTAGGTCAACTAAATTCTCCAAATAACTCCGAGGATGATAGAACATCAATAGAACTGGATAATCTCATGCTGGCCAGCTGACAGCTTCCCATAAGGAGTAACACGATTGAGAGAGAGAGAGAGAGAGAGAGAGAGAGAGAGAGAGAGAGAGAGAGAGAGAGAGAGATCTTAACCTCACTGATGAAAAGATATTCTGTTAATAAAATCTGCTATGAACCTATAGTCAATTCTTTCTAGCGAGGCAGATTTACACCAACTTGCAATGGCGCCCTTTTAGCTCGGAAAAGTTTCCTGATCGCTGATTGGTTGGACGAGATAATTCTAACCAATCAGATAGCAGGAAACTTTTCCGAGCTAAAAGGGCACCTTTGCGAGTCAGTGCAAATGCGGCTCATTAAAAGAAATTTAGTATAGATGAGTATTTTTGGGATAGTTTTATATTGGAAAGGCTGTAGTGGGTCATGTCATTTTGCAGTTGCGTTTTCAGTCGTTTAACGTCGCTACTTGTGCATGCAGTAAAAAAGCTATTTTTAGTATAATGTTAGAGTTCTTCAAGCATTATTAATGATAAACTCGTTAAATATGTTGTAATCACGAATGTGGTCTCCTATCATTCAACAATTATAATCACATTAGGTTCTAATTTTGTCATAAGGATATTGCATTAAAATACTTTACCAATTGAATAGCTTTGTATAATCGGTCAAACTAAAATAAACCGATTGGTGTCTGCGACAGCCTAGGGGAGGGTTGTTGCACCATCAGTGCATCTCACGTGGTGCACTGTAAGCATTACTAAATGGATCATGAAGGTCCTATTCCTCAAAACATGATAGCTAAAGAGTGGAGGGAGACAGATTATTATTATTATTATTATTATTATTATTATTATTATTATTATTATTATTATTATTATTATTATTAGCCAAGCTACAACCCTGGTTTGAAGGTTTAAAGGCAACTCATAAATGGCAGAGACAAGGACAGTGACAAAGTGACAATGCCCTAGGGACAGGACAATCCTTTAGAGACTGACCACATATAGATATGATCAGCGCTAAAGACCCCCTCTCCATCCCAGCTAGGACCAGGGAGGGCAATGCAATGATTGCTGATGACTCAACAGGTAGAACTATAGGCTTTCCCCCCCCCCCTCTTTAGTTCACAAGGATGGTGATGTTGCTGATACTACAAGAAACTATGGAGCTTGAGGGGGACTCGAACCCAGTGTGGCAGATTACCATTGAGGGACGTTTCCAATGTACAGGTCCAACAGGGAAGGTAGCCCAGTGAGGAAGGTAATACGGGAATAGTAAATAAACTATATAAAGGCTATGATATGAAATACAAAATATTTCACAATCAGTCACAACGTTAAAATAGATCGGACATAAGAAAACTATAAAAGGGGACTGATATCAATCTGTTCAACCTGCTTTCTTCGAATATATAATTTCTAGTTAGATGTGCTTAGCATGTTTTAATATACTTTTACGGATGCCAGGTAGGAAATTGTGTGTTAAGCATATGGATTAAGTGTTTATATTTTTTAAAAACAGTTATAAACATTCTTACATATAATTTCTAATTTCGCCTTCAGTGACCTTACTCGCCGTGACGCCAATTTACAACAGTAAATCAATGAATAGGTCCAATAATGTAAACATTAATTCTGACAAACTTGCAACAATATTTTTCCCCTTTCCTATAAAAAATATCGATCTCCAACACCGACGCCCAAATCTATCGCGACACCAATTCACAGAAATTAGCCCACGAGTCAATGCCACAATGGAAAGCGCCTCCGTAATATCACATCGTTTGATGTTCTCGGCAGGACGGGCTGGTTCTCGGAACCTGCCTGATGGTTTGGCCGTAGTCCTTCCATCTCATTGAACCCAATATTCGCTCGACGCTCTTCCGACTAAAGTTTTCGTGGCGTAGAGTTCCCAGAAAACGTAAGAGGATGGAGGCAGACAATGGCATAAATATGGTTTTTTTTATTATATAAAAAGTAGGAAAAAAACATGCGCATTTGGATATGATTTTCTCCTACAACTCTTTCAGTCTATCAGCTTTTTAAAGGTTCGTTGAAATGTTATAAATTGAAATTCTGATAATTCTGATGATTTTCTTTCA
>NC_090755.1:72117376-72122376 GCF_036898095.1 Palaemon carinicauda
ATAATAAATTTTGTTCATTATAACTAAGGAATTTTATTCATCGGCATCGGTTATATGTAGATCCTTGTCTTTCTTGAGTTTTTCATATGCTACCAAAAGCCTCTCTGGGATCTTAGATGGTTCAGCACAACTACAAATACCAAATACAATACCTTTACATAAGTTGATTTGTTCTACTGGGTCGTTGCTATATTTCGCAAAGTTTACAAAAGCCATTTCCAATGTCTATCCAGTCCATATTTTCTTTAACAGAAATTTATACTGTAAGGTGTTGTTATCTAAATGTTTGTCAGAAATGTTACAAATAAAGTAATAATTGGCATTAGTTGTCCATTTGATGTCGCTCCATTTTAATTGTAAATTATCTTAGTTTTATTTATATTCATTTTCAGTCATACATTTCTGCTTTCTTTCTTCAAATCTTCTATCATCTTTTGCAATTCACTCTATGTTTCACTAAGTAAACTATGTCATTTGCTAATTTAAAGTTGTTAAGTTATTCCCCATTAATGTTATTTCCTACATTTCTTAATCTTAATTTTAAAAGACTTAATCTAGGCATGCTGTGAATAATTTAGGAGTGATGGGGTCTCCCTGTCTAAGTCGTTGCTCAATCGGAATTTTCTCACCATCTTCATGAAGTTTTATGTTTGCTGTACTTCCCCTAATAATATACATGTGTTCCAATATAAGATTCATCTATTCCTTGTCTTTCAAGGGGTTTCATTACTGCTGAAGTTTTGACAGAATCAACAGTTGTCTCATGGTCTATAAATGCCATACATAATGATTTGTCATACTCTATTTATTTTTCCATTAGCTGGTTAATTACATGGATATGATCAGTTGTTGAATCCCACTTATAATATATATATATATATATATATATATATATATATACATAATATATATATATATATATATATATATATATATATTTATATATATAAATAAATATATATATACACATACATATATATACATAAACACACACACATATATATAAATATATATATATATATATATATATATATATATATATATATATATATGTATGTATGTATATATATATATATATATATACATACACACACGCTCTAGGTAAATATATATATGTGTAAGCACTTTACAATGAATCTACGTTTTAGAACCTAAATCTCTTTATTATATGATCAAATTTCATCTAGAATGCACTTCAAACGTATCATAAAAGGAAAGAAAGTACCGTATAAATCTCTTTAGATATTTCAAGCATCTTGAAAGTGAAACGACTAAACTCGATTTTACCGCATCGGAATCTTGGCGCATCTACACTTTTAGTAACCTCATTTTTTCATTTTTTATTCCGGTATAAAAAGTTCAAAACAGGTGAGGAGACTGATATTTATAGTAGTGGTGGTGATTAAATTAAATTTTCTTTGTTGACAAGAGACACCAGGCTTAAACACAAAACCACACACGCTCTAAAGAAAAAAAATAGTAAAAACATTTGAAAAACATGACATACTGATATAATTTCCATATTGTTACTCGTGAGTCTGGCAATGTTACAGACTTTTTTTTTTTTTTTTGCGTATTACCACTTTTTATAAGTCACAAAATTTGGCTTTAGAGGAAGATGATAGTTTAAAAAAAAAAATAGGATTAAAAGTATGTCATACTGATTTCATTCTTGTTGTTAGTTATGAGTCTAGTTGCGTTAGCCATCTTTGCGAGTGACATCACTTGGTTATATTTCACGAAGTCAAGATTATATTTAGGCAGTTATAGGCATCAAACCATCAGGACTAAAGGAAAGACTGCTGTGTTACATCTTGTAATTTTAAAATTAATGAATTTTGGTCTTTCTCAGTAAATACATCAATTGTATTCCTTTTATATTAATTTTGTCTCTATCCCTTGTACATCTTTTTATCTCTTGTCAGTTGGCGTTCATATTTTTTTTCTTTAACAGATCTTTAATCCATCTTTATCAGTGATCTTTTCTTGCTAAACTCCTGAAGGGTTAAAGGTTACGCATGAGCGGCAGAGAAATGGAGGAGGGAATTATCATCATCATCATCTCCCACGCTTATTGACACAGGGCATTATACTTATGTACAAGATCCTAGAGACTGAACATAAACATACTGGATGTAATCACCCTTTGAGACCAATCTCACACAACGTTAGGATCTGGAGGCATTAAACATAGTCTCTAATGACTCATTTGGTTAGACTTTAGGGAACAGAAATTATCCATCCATGATAAAATGCCCAACAGTTTTCGTTCCTTCACGTCAATAGGTTGTAGGTTGGCCAGGGCGCCAGCCACCCGTTGAGATACTACCGCTAGAGAGTTATGGGGTCCTTTGACTGGCTAGGCAGTGCTACAGTGGATTCTTCTCCCTCGTTACGGTTCATTTTCCCTTTGCCTACACATACACCGAATAGTCTGGCCTATTCTTTACAGATTCACCTCTGTCCTCATACAGCTGACAACACCGAGATTACCAAACAATTCTTCTTTGCTCAAGGGGTTAACTACTGCACTTTAATTGTTCAGTGGTCACTTTCCTCTTGGTGACTGCACTTTAATTGTTCATTGGTCACTTTCCTCTTGGTAAGGGTAGAAGGGACTCTTTAGCTATGGTAAGCAGCTCTAGTCTTGAGTAGTGCCATAGCCTCTGTACCATGGTCTTCCACTGTCTTTGGTTAGAGTTCTCTTGCTTGAGGGTACAGTCTGGCACACTATTCTATCTTATTTCTCTTCCACTTGTTTTGTTTAAGGTTTTTATAGTTTATATAGGAATATTTATTATAATGCTGTTACTGTTCTTAGAATATTTTATTTTTCCTGTTTCCTTTCCTCACTGAGCTATTTTCCCTGTTGGAGCCCCCGGGCTTATAGCCTCCTGCTTTTCCAACTAGGGTTGTAGCTTAGCAAGTAAAAAATAATAATACTGATAATAATAATAATAATAATAATAATAATAATAATAATAATAATAATATAGGCTCTCTGCTTACATTCAGTGATGACGTGGATTCTTCACCCATTTAAAGTAATTCAGAGTTGGGATCCTATAACTTGCTTGTCGTTGTGTCTGTTTCAGTAGTATAGGAAGTAATTTATCAAGTTTTACGCTGCATTTTAATGGATGTAGTTCTGTAGGGTTTTTTTTCTTATTCCTTACGTTTAACGCTAAAATGTTTTCTCTATATGAAATTATATTTAAGAAACCCCAGTACAAGAGAGAGAGAGAGAGAGAGAGAGAGAGAGAGAGAGAGAGAGAGAGAGAGAGAGAGAGAGAGAGAGATTCCCTGGAAGCAATGTTGAAGATATAAATAGAATTGGAAAAAATAATCCTAATCCAATAATCTTTTCAATCATCGCGATCGCGTGCGTGATAGTTGTTCCCGTGGAGAAAACTTTGTTCGAAGGCATTCGCATTGCTTGTCATTTCTAAGAGAGAGAGAGAGAGAGAGAGAGAGAGAGAGAGAGAGAGAGGAGAGGAGAGAGAGAGAGAGAGAGTCCGGGTTTAGGTCGCTTTCTGATTATGTGTTCGATATTATCGCATATATTATCAACATATGTTTAATGTTTATGCATATGGGGTTATAATGTTATGTTCATGCGTGTTTAAACTAAACAATAATATATGCTATCGTGGAGAATTTATATATATATATATATATATATATATATATATATATATATATGCATATATATGATACATATACTGTATATGCAAGAACATTCATAAATGCATATATATATATATATATATATATATATATATATATATATATATATATGTGTGTGTGTGTGTGTGTGTAATGCATACATACATACCTGCATACATACATACATATTAAAAGTTGACCTGTCCTCGAATCCTTTTTACTAGTACCAGTATTACGTCAGTAATGCTAAATAACTGAGGTAGGATTCACGGGATACTTACAAAATAATTAAAACAATACCGAGACATTGGAGTGAATCTAAAATTATCAAAATTCTAACAAAATGATAAAGCAGATGATATTGATTCTGATTTGAAAATAGTAATAATTAACTCTTGCAATGACGTCACAACAAAACTCGAAGAGTTTTTTTGCGTATTCTATAAATACTAAAAATAACTGGTCATGCATTGTAAAGAATAATAGACAGAGGAACGAGATGTTGTAGTTATTAGTTTTGCGTATTCATTACATTTGGTAATGGAAACAAAATACCGTTTGAAAGTTTGTTTAAATAATAGACGAAAGGCCAAGGAAATGTTGATAAAATGTTGTTATCAACTATTTTATCTATTTATTTATTTATTGCTTTCATCCCTACCAGATTTTTTCTTTCCTTCCTAAACCTTAACAGCAAATAAACCTGGCATTACCTCATGCAACTTGCATGTTCCCCTTCCTCCATAAATTGCTTAATACAGGTGAATGTTTTCTCACCTGAGATAACTTCCATAAAACAAGATAACGCGGGAATATTTTAACACCTGAGATTATGTCCATAATTCACGAGCTATACTTTTCAAACATGTTGCTCCTTACGTATGTTTTGATTTTTCTTGTTGTTGATTGTATACACACGCATGCATACACCCAAGTCTTTACTTAACGTACCCATAATGAAGGAAAGATCATTGCGTAAATTTAGTGAATGGGACAGACGAGCCCTATTGAAACTTAATATATATATAAGGAAAGCAAAGTCAACGAGAGGATTCGGAAGCCTATCAGAATGCATGCGGAAGAGGAATTGAAGAAAAATACTATGTAGCCTCACATATAAAGTATAATTTTTTTCATTTAAATATAAGAATGATAAAAAAATATAAAAGTTTCTATAACCTGCCCCGTGAAATGTCGACGTTGACTGGTTCCTGCAGCATACCTTAGCAGTCCTGGTGCAAACTACAATGGTCCGACTGAAGCCCAAGTCCAATGGAATTAGTAACCCTTTTTCCAATTTTTACTCCCGTTCCTGTTTTTTTTTTTTTTATTAT
>NC_090755.1:72134876-72137376 GCF_036898095.1 Palaemon carinicauda
AATAGTATTTATATGATTTTATTTAGGGATAAAGAAAAGATAGAATTTTAGAAATACTCGAGTTTATTAAAAGCATTAGTACACAAATGTTGAGAGCCTTTTTTCGTCGAAATAGCGCTGCAACTAAAATGAAAAATATGGCGGACGAAGAAATAGTTTATTGTGGTTATCTGTTTATTTCGTGCCTATACCTTCTTCAACAGAATTACATCTTGATGACCGTGGCTAGCTTGAAGTTCCAAACAGCAAACGGCCACACGGGTTCCCACAACCTTTCAAAATTCGCCTGTTTTTGTCCAGAGCACAACGGCCCGTGCCCAGACACAGTCAGTGTCCACAGAAACCAACGATAAGACATTAAAAATAAGAGCCATCTGGGAAAACACGAAAACATTTCAACATAAAGGTGTAAACATGAATCAGTTTTATAACTAGAACCAACATGATAAACAACATTTAGTCGGTGTAGTATCTGTGAATATTCCAAATAAAAACAACTTATGGTCTTAGTCACAAGGAGAAACTATGTATAAAAAAGACAATTGCTGTAACATATGGTTAATATTCTTTAAAAAGGACCTATCTTTATCATAGCGTTTGGTAAATATTCCAATAAAAGAACCTACCAATTTCATGGTATATGTTGAATATTCGCGAAAAACAACTTACCATGAATTTAGTAGCCTTTTGATGAATGTCTAAAACAGTTACATGTGAGCTATTCAGCAAATCTGTTAAGGGTTTTAGATTCTTAGGAAAGACAAAGGGTAATTGCAATTGTACTCTTAGTCCTTGCTTAAGGTAAACCCCAAGGAAACTGTCCTCATGTAGTTTTGAAGGGTGAATGTTAAGGGTCCCTGAACAATATAGTCCTAAGTCTAGGATTTGCCACTGAGGAGGTTTTCTAGGCCTTTTTAGCGTCAGTGTAAGTGGGAGTCTACTGAAGGATTGAACTGCTTAGTAATTAATTCATGTAGATTATTTACAATATGTACAGAGATCTAAGGTTTGCCTTTCAGAAGAGGCATAGTCTATTGAGAAACATTGAAAGACTTACCAATATTAGCATCTATCAACACAGTATGGATGAGATGAAGTTAATTGGATAATGAATCAATGTGTTGCTTTTATACTTCAATGAAAGATGCAACCGGACGAGTGATGACAAATTCTCGGCTTTCTCCCTATCGTATACAAGAGTTAATAAGTGAGATCTACAATAAAATTAATATCAACATACATCACATGTTGAAGACGCTGCCATACCTATTAGTAGAAACTGTCAACACCTAATAACAAAACAGCGTTGCATGAGAAAAAGTTAAAGTCGCCTATGTGTAAGTAACGTCCATCTAAATATTTTGTTTGGGAAAAATCGAAGTATTGTAACCCTTTCTTTAGACCCTCTGGAAGTCTCTCAGTGAAGCCGGGCTAAAGTAAACACTGTGGGTGTTGAGGGTCCGAGCAGTTGTTGGGTAATTGCTGATGGGCTTGAAGTATGTCTCTGTGTATGGGTAATGGAATTTATATGAATTCCCTCTTAGGTATGTCTTGTTGGGATGGTCGTACCACTGCACATAGGGTGCTTGGGTCACTCCCTCACCGTAGAATGGGCTCTCTGTTTTGACGTACTTATACGTGTCATAATACCTGTTGAGGTTGTTGATGTATTGGTAAGTTGTAGCAGGAGAGAACATCTTGTCGTAGAAGACATATCTTGGGTACTTGATAACATCATACTCAATTGTCTTTGGTGACCAGTAGCGGTCAAAAGGCTTGGCTTCTGGAAGGGAGATGGTGGTTGTTACTGGCAGAGGAGAGGTTGACCTTCTAGAATAGCGTCGGTAGGTGTCAAAGACCTTGGAAGAGACTGGATTGTAGTCATCTTCATCCTCACTGTTAATATAAGAGGAATAGGAAACTGTTGGACTTTTGGTGTATCGAACAGGTGACCTCTGTCTTGAACGTGAGGGCCTTGTGGTAGAGTCTACGTATGGATTACTCGCATAGGCTTGCCTTGAAGCAGTTTCGAATCTGTCGCAGGACACTGCACGCCGTTGAGGAACTTCATTCACCCTCTCAGTGGACACGGCACGGCGGGGTGACACATAGTTCTTAGTGTTGCTGTATGTTTCGAGAGCCTTCGAGTTGATCAGAGAAAATCTTGGGTAAGATCGGTCAGGAGACAGATCTTTGCGTTGAATGTCTAGCAACGCCAAGTCGGGGTCATCTGTAACCTGGCCAGAGCGGCGTAGTTCGTAATCCAGATCACAGAGCTGACTGAGGAATCCATGGTTTGGGAAGATACTCCTCCTCTTCCTAAGCAAAAGAAATGAGAAGGTGAGCCTTTTATGAGAGTTCTACTTTCCATTTGGTGATAAAATCTAAGAACATTAGGCAGTCTTTTTTTATATAAAGATGAGGTTCTGTATTTCATAATGTATGAAAGACATTTCATTGATCATTGTAGATGAAAATACGTTTAAAATATTAATGCACA
>NC_090755.1:72147376-72149876 GCF_036898095.1 Palaemon carinicauda
ATCCATTAATGTTAATTTAAGTTTTTTGCTCCATTTGATTTCTCTACGTTTTAGTTATGCATCACATTTTCAATATGGGTAATAAGTGCCTAGTTCAAGATCCAGTAACCAATATAGTTTTGAACTAGGAAAAATCTACATATATATATATATATATATATATATATATATATATGCATCAATATATATACTGTATATATATATATATATATATATATATATATATATATATATATATATATATATATACACATATATATATGTGTGTGTGTATTTCATAAGTATATATGCAGATGTATATGCATACTATTTTTATATACTGTACATGTGCATACATATATATTTTATATAGATATAACTTATTCTAAATAATAAATACACCTGAATCTTAACTTAAGCATCGTAGTTGAAATAAATGCATTGCCCCACTTCTCGGGCCACAACTTCAAAATGAGTGGGGTAGGAAACAATGTGCTTGGGAATTTGAAGCACCTCGAACGAGGTTGCTCTGCAAGCAAAGAAAATCGTTTATTGTTCATTGTCTTGATCTTACTATTGGGATTTTTTTTTACAACTGTCCATTGGAGTAAGATACAAGAGTAAACTCTTCTGTTGTAAGATGCATGAATGGACTGGGTTTATTTTCAGAGGGAGATAACCAGTCAATGGATTATTTGTGAATGGCCTTGATGGATCATACTTCTGTATTCAATTTTTTTTTGTGGTTGATATCTTCTCATTTAGTTATTTTTTTATTTTACTAAATTTTATCATTCAATTTTTTCTTCTTGAAGAGGTGATGGTGGTTTTTTTAATGTTGTCTTTGTGTTCTATTTATCTTATAGCTATTACGTTTCAGTGAAAATTGTGAATGAGAGAGAGAGAGAGAGAGAGAGAGAGAGAGAGAGAGAGAGAGAGAGAGAGAGAGAGAGATTTGGGTGGCAAGCATTGTTGGCTTCAACTCAGGAGACGAATAATTAGTGGTATACTCGTATACTGTACTATCAAATTCCTAGACATTTCATTTCGTAAACAGGAAGGGAAAGCAATAGCAAGAGTTTAATATGGATTAATATGTAAATATATTTAGGTCTAGAAACTGGTGTCACAGTAACTGATGTCAACGACACTGAATATTTGTGTGAGAAAGGGGTATGTGGGTTATAAGCGCAAAGACCTATGCCCCAAAAGAAACTAGTAACCATAATGTCCTCTTAGTGAGCTTAACACAACAACCTCACCAGTTGCTTGTTGGAACCCTTAACAATTGTTTTCACACATAGGATGTGACTGTTTTAAGTGACTTTCTGAAATAATTATCTCCATTAACCTGCCTCTCCTTTATGGGTATAGTGATTACAGTGCACCTCATATGTGTGGGCAGTACTTGAGGGTCTTTCAAGCGTCATACCGAGGCCTAGATGCACTCATTTCGTTGTCTTCTACTTTATATCAGTTTCCGCTTCCCATGTTGTACGATCTTTTCCAGATTTTACTCTATATTTTGTTTTAATTTTTCATTACTTCTTATATTGTTTATTTATTTCCTTGTTTCCTTTCCTCACTGGGCTATTTTTCCCTGATGAAGCCCTTTAGCTTATAGCATCTTGCATTTTCAACTAGGGTTGTAGCTTTGATAATAATAATAATAATAATAATAATATAGTGTAACAGAGGAATTGCACCTCATCACTATATGACCTTCCCGGTACCAGCATACAAACGAATTTGTTAAATTCACTCCACGAATCCAATACTTCTCTCTTGTCTAAAATAATTTTTTCCATCATCATTTTACATATACGAGAAACGTTACCAATAATACTCATGCGTGAATTAAATGAAATGAGAGATAGAGAAGAGGTAAAATGTATACATTAGAAGTATGAAGTATATGTGTGTGTTTTTGTCATTGGGGTAAACCCCATTTTGTTTAATTATGTTCAATGAATGACGTTTCGTTGACTGCATTAACAAGTATTTCGTTATCCAATTTTGTTTTGGTTTCTTGATAAGTGTAACTTTTAAGAACCAAGAAAATTACTTATAGGATCATTTATATTGTTATTGTTTATTTCATTAACTTAAATACAGTACATCTTGAAAATTTTGGCAAATCCTTTCTATTATGTTTGATTTTACTTCCTGTTTCATTCTTAATATGTAATTGTCTATATTTATTACCAATGTATAATGAAATAGGATTTGTGCATAAAAATGACAATATAGCAAAAAGAAGGTATTATTAAAAAGTGAAAGATCTCGGTGTTTTCAAGATTCTAATCGATATTCAAGCAAAGCTATGAAACCTAATTGAAATACGTAAATTTTAGCTAAGTATTTCTGTCAACCTGCGAGATTAAAAAGTGTGAATTTACCTAAAAAAATGGACGAAATCTTATAATAAAAGGATAATATGAATTATGGCAAAGCATTGTATTTAAATAAACCATCACTGCTAAATTCATTTGTCCAACGTCGATTGTTTGTTGGCCTAGAT
>NC_090755.1:72152376-72154876 GCF_036898095.1 Palaemon carinicauda
AATTATTTAAATTGATCTATATATTTTCGCCCCCCATATTTTTGACAGCCAAGGACACATCACGGTGGACGAAAATGTAAAAAAGAAAAAATATTCCATTAAATAAAAAAACTGAATGATGACAGTAGCATTATGACTCAGATGCGTAGATTGATGGAATATCTATTTCTACAGGATAAGCGTGACTTTTTATAAGTTGGACATTTGTTTCTGGTAATGAGGAAATAGCGTGACCTGTGGTTGACCTGGCGTGACCTGGGTCAACACGCATTTCAAAATATTCTTTCGATCGATATGACTCAGTGATCAACAGTGAATAAGAAATAAGTTTAGATAAGCTCTCTCTCTCTCTCTCTCTCTCTCTCTCTCTCTCTCTCTCTCTCTCTCTCTCCTCTCTCTCTCTCTCTCTCTCTCTCTCTCTACACACATATATGTATGTATATATATATATATATATATATATATATATATATATATGTATATGTATATATATA
The DNA here is from genome assembly GCF_036898095.1 of Palaemon carinicauda. Classification (NCBI taxonomy): domain Eukaryota; kingdom Metazoa; phylum Arthropoda; class Malacostraca; order Decapoda; family Palaemonidae; genus Palaemon; species Palaemon carinicauda. Next base: position 72,152,871 of record NC_090755.1, read on the forward strand.
CACTATATATATATATATATATATATATATATATGATATATATTTATGTGTGTGTGTATTTGTGTTTAAAGATTTTATGCACTAGATTACCTATGGGTCATCTATCCCAAATTCCATTTAAATCCACTGCGTTTCTAATCCTCAGCGCTTTGTGATTTAAAGCTTTTGACCCTTCAAAGATCCTCCAAATTGCCAATCCAAACCCTTCTTAACCTTAACCTTCCCCAACTTCTTCAAAACAAAATCCAACTGCATAACGTCTCTCCTGCAACCCCAAAATTCCTCCAACCATTCAAACCCTTAATATCAGGCATCCAAATTCAATATAACGCCTTTGATATCAACCCCAACTGCCTCTTATCTTGTGAATGCCTCTCCTGTCTAACCCCATTCCCAAACCTTCAAACTCCAACCTCCAAGACCAGGTTGATACTGATGAACTCTTATTATTCTTAAGAAATTCCCACGAAGAAAATTACTGTGCAAGTAGGAGGAAATAGTAATCACCAAGAGGTAGGAGGCGTCAGTGGGAGGAAGAAGGGAGGTAGTGAGAGGCCCTGATATGCCTTACAAGTTTATTTATCTTCCGCATTGAATAGCATCTTGCAGCATCCGAGACTATAAGTTCCTCAGGGCCGATAAACCCTTTAGCTGCTCATGCAGAAACGGGGATTGGCGGAGCCTGGAGGGGACCTAGCTGGTCGGGGGGAGGGGAGCGGGGGGGCCGCAAAGACTTGATAGGGTTGAGGGGGGTTATCACGGCAGCGCCTACGAGTCATTTAACTGATTCGGATTGATGGCGTTCGATCTGAATTCTTAAAAGGGATTAGAATCGCTTTCGGTATCGCGGGATTTGTAAGTTTCGATCACAATGGCGCAGACAGTTTATGCTCGCGCGGTTGAATTCACGGCTGATATACAGCAGCCTGCTATCGCGGCTTTACAAGATATAATTTGCCTTGTTTTATGCACACATGTTCGGCACTCGCTTATAAGAGCACGCGTGCGCGAACTAACATACTAACATATAGGATTTTGTTGATACGGACCTTTATTTATATATACTATATGTTTGGTTATATATATATATATATATATATATATATATATATATATATATATATATATATATATATATATAACGTGGGGATATGGTTTACGTATCGCCCTGATCAGCAAAGCTGTACTAGTCAGGGGCACCCATACTAGGTTGGTTTGCTATGAGCGATCAGATGAAAGTCTTCCAGCATCACCAACCTTCACTTGACAGCCTAGTGATGAAAATTGGCCAAACCCCAGACATGAGCCATGAATTGACATGTCTAAGGCCTTTGGACTAGGAACGGCTGTATTTGTTGTTATATATACACACACACGCGCATATATATATATATATATATATATATATATATATATATATATTATATATATAATATATATGTGTGTGTGTGTGGGGGGGGGGGGCTAATATGATAAATATGTATTTAGATATATATTATATAAATCTCTAGCCTCTCTTGCCCTTCCTTCTGTTCCATGGTTATGATATACTACAGTCGACTAATTAAAAGTACGTAATCCACTCCAGAGGTAAATCGATGCACGGTGGTATTTTCATGATATCCTTAAACCAGTGAGTTGGTGTTAACTACCTTTACGTGCGTATGCCAAGATTGAATATATGCATATGTATAGCTGGATGTCTAATGTGTATCGGTATACATAAAGAAACGTGTCATATACAGGTATAGATGCATTGTTTATTTATACTCCAATTTTCTCTCTCTCTCTCTCTCTCTCTCTCTCTCTCTCTCTCTCTCTCTCTCTCTCTCTCTCTCTCTCTCTCTCTCGCCGATGCCTTGAGTATCACTACGAAGGAACACGAAACAAGGAAAAAGTGCCAATTTGGCCCCAGATCCAAGAGCCCAGCCATTTCCAAATGACTCATCCCGTTGCACCAACAAGCAATGGTGCCGACATGCTTGTTTTCCCCAATTGTATCCAAA
>NC_090755.1:72171311-72173811 GCF_036898095.1 Palaemon carinicauda
TTATGCCTTTTAACTATGTTCCACGAAGTTCATATGACTTATTTTTTTCCTTAAAAATGCTCCCTCTCCAAGCAGAAACTTATTTCTATTATTATTATTATTATTATATTATTATTATTATTATTATTATTATTATTATTATTATTATTATTATTATTGTTGTTGTTGTTGTTGTTATTGTAAGAAAAGTAAGAAGTTAACGTGCTGTAACCTTTTACACGATTATTTGGAACTGGGAAGCCATGTTTTAAAAAAAATATATATATAAATATGTAATTTATCTGCGATGTATATTATTGGTATTCTCAAATGAATTTCATAGTAAGAATTCATTAAACGGCAGATTTGTTCTCAAACGAAAGAAAATTGAATTGATATATAATGGAAGAATTTGGACAGCAAATCAGTGCAGAGGTGTACGTGAAAGGTCCCCTGTAAAGAGAATTTGCTTATCCCTACACGAAGCCATTCGAGGCGCACTGTAGGCAGTATCCCGACTGAGAAACCTAAATAGATACAGGGATACAAATCTCAGCAGTGTAGTCATAGAAAGGGCTAAAGGATCGAGTGTTTACAAATATTTCTTATTTTCTTCGTTTGAACATCCAGCTAATGTTTTTTTTTTTTTTTTATTTTGAAATGATCTTAAAGTATTTGATATTAATTATTCATTACTTCTCGTGTAGTTTATTTAGTAGCTTATTTCCTTTCTTCATTGGGCAATTTCCCTGTTGGAGCCCTGGGGCTTATAGCATCCTGCTTTTCCAACTAGGGTTGTAGCTTAGTTAATAATAATAATAATAATAATAATAATAATTGCAATAATAATGAGAACAATTGCAATAATAATAATAATAATAATAATGCAAGCCTAAGTCAGCTTAATGGCTCTATTCGTCTCTGTAATAATATTACGCATAATTTATATAGAGACCAATGAATTTCAGTAATATAACGAAGAAATAGAAGCAAAAAAAACTATTTTCAAAAGATGGAGAGAAAAAAAAAGAGGAGGGAAGCTATGCATGGAATCTCTGTTACGATATAATTCTAAACCTTCGTTGTTGTCGATCGAGTCACTCCAAAGGAACTCGGCGTCACCTGTCCTGAGATACCCCACGTGACGAATATTCTCTCTCTCTCTCTCTCTCTCTCTCTCTCTCTCTCTCCTCTCTCTCTCTCTCTCTCTCTCTCTCTCTCTCTCTCTCTCTCCGCGTGTTTGTATTTTTATCGGTGTTTTTTCATATGTTTTTTTATGCTTGTTTGTTTGTTTACGTAGTTTTGTTGTAAACGTTCGCATGTTTGTGCATATTTGGCGTTTCTAAGATACCATATACGTTTTTCTCAGTGTTACCAAATGGCGGAATTGTGATGGTAATGACCAAGGTTGCCAGTTTGGCATTTTTTCAGGTTAAAAAATCCTCAAATTTGGCCTTTATTTAAATTGGTTGGCCTTTAGTAATATGAAAAAAGGCCATTTAAAGCTTCTGTTGATAAGAAGTTGGCCTTTTCTCATCTATGAAACCTGGCAACACTGGTAATGACGGGAAAATAAACGACTGAAATAAATGACTGAAATAATAATATCAATTCCCTAATATCGCAAAAGGGTCTGCCCCTCTCTTTTATTCTTCTCCTGTACTTCTCTTTCTCCCTATTTCCCATCCTGAATACCTGCCTTTGAGCTATAAACTGGGTTGTATCCAGGGGTACTCTTCCTTTCCCTATATTCCCCACTTCCCTATCCTTATTATTATTATTATTATTATTATTATTATTATTATTATTATTATTATTATTATTATTATTATTATTCGGTAGCACAAAATTTAAAGGCCGTTTTCCTTACCAAGCGTAATTCTTAGGCAGAACCAGTGGCAACACAGTTTGTCTTTGCAAGTTTGGATTTTGTATGTAAGATTACATTGGCGTCTGTTTTTGTTTATCAAGTAAACAAAGTAATGAAATTAATTATTTTCTTAATTCACTTTTTATCATTGTATGTGCTTTTGTGTGTTTGTCTGTTTAGTATAGGCTGCTTTCTCATTTTTCATATTTTAGTTAATTGCCTTAAGACTTATTTGATGTATTTGTTGGTTCATTATAGATAGTAATCATAATCATATCTGCCCTGATTAGATAATGATAATGTTAGCAATGAAATTTGATATAGCATTGATTATAATAATGATAATAATAATAATAATAATAATAATAATGATAATAATAATAATAATAATAATAATAATAATAATAAGAGTGTTTTAGTGTGATACTATTTTTCTCAATAATAATAATAATAATAATAATAATAATAATAATAATAATAATAATAATAATAATAAGAGTGTTTTCGTGTGAAACTATTTTTCTCGGATGTGGCCTACTATTTTGTCTCCTAAACTTTATCCCCTAAAATTTAGTTTTTTATCATTATTGTTATTATTGTGATTGTTGTTTCTTGTTTTTGTTATTATTGTGATTGTTGTTTCTTTTTTTT
>NC_090755.1:72176311-72178811 GCF_036898095.1 Palaemon carinicauda
AGAGAAGGGGTTCAGTCCTGCCTGCATTCATGATTGAATGCTTGAAAAATTCTCTCTCTCTCTCTCTCTCTCTCTCTCTCTCTCTCTCTCTCTCTCTCTCTCTCTCTCTCTCTCTCTCTCTCTCTCTCTCTCTCTGCAGAAATCATGCAACTCTTTAGAGTCTCATCTGATTCATTCGTTCTTATTATTATTAGTATACCTTATATAGACCAATCTAAACATCCTATGAATTGAAATATAAATCTTCCAAAGACCAATGTGTAATATGCAAATCTGTACCTGGAACACATAAACATACACACACACATATATGTACACATATATATATAAAAATATATATATATAAATATATATATATATGTATATATATAAATATATATATGTATATATATATATATATATATATATATATATATATATATATATATATATATATATATATATATATAAACCGTATATATTATATCATCGTTAGTCGTTTCCAGCCCACTGCAGGACAATGGCCTCAATTATGTCTGTTTTTTCGTCTGTTTATGGTCTCTATCCAAGTTACATCCGCAAATTTTCTTAGCTCTTCAATAAAGGATGTTGTGGCCTATTTGAGTCGTACTCTAACTCGTTAGTTATTTAAGTGTCTGCAACCTAACCAACTTTTTGAGCTAAGGATAGGGAGTTTTGGGAAGCCTATAAGTCTACCTACTGAGTCATCAGCAGCCATTGCCTGGCCCTCCCTGCTCCTAGCCTGGGTGGAAAGGGGCTTGAGCGTTGATATGTATATGGTGTCTAGGACATTGTCCTACCTGTTAGAACAGTGTTACTGTCCCTTGCCTCTGCCATTCATAAGCGGTCTTTAAAATCAACATATTAACTACTACTTCTTCGTTGAATTATTAATCACAATTATTAAAAGCTAAAATTTGTATGCAATAGATAAACAATCAAACTATAGTCCATTTCTTTTAGCGAGGCAGGTTTGCACTGACTCGCAACGGTGCCCTTTTAGCTCGGAAAAGTTTCCTGATCGCTGATTGGTTAGAATTATCTTGTCCAACCAATCAGCGATGAGGAAACTTTTCCGAGCTAAAAGGGCACCGCTGCGAGTCGGTGCAAATATGCCTTGCTAAAAGAAATTGACTATAGTAAAAATCTAAAAAGTCGATAAATCAAGGGCCAAAGACAAGGACATCTTTTCAAGATGTACAAACTATGTGAGTCCACTTAATGAAAGACACTAGCAATAATTAACACCTGTTAATTAATGACACCTGCCCAGTGTGTTTTTGTAAACAAACGTATCGTGTTCGCAGATTCAGACACCGATAAGTTACTCCAGTGCCAGCATTTGCTGATTCAGTCAAGGACAAACTTGTGTTCTTTTGCAGGTACAGACAATATATATATATATATATATATATATATATATATATATATATATATATATATATATATATATATATATATATGTTTATATATATATATATATATATATATATATATATATATACATTATATTTAATATATATATGCTCACACACACAAACACATACGCATACACACACACACACACACACACATATATATATATATATATATATATATATATATATATATATATCATCCTCATCATCATCATCCTCATCATCTCCTACGCCTATTGACGTAAAGGGCCTCGGTTAGATTTCGCCAGTCGTCTCTGTCTTAAGATTTAATTCATTACTTCTCCATTCATCATCTCCTACGTCGCTCTTTATAGTCCTTAGCCATGTAGGCCTGGGTCTTCCAAATTTTATAGTGCCTTGTGGAGCCCAGTTGAACGTTTGGTGAACTAATCTCTCTTGGGAAGTGTGAACGGCATACCCAAACCATCTTCATCTACCCCTCATGATCTCATCAACATATGGCACTCGAGTAATGTCTCTTATAGTTTCATTTCTAATCCTGTCCTGCCATTTAACTACCAATATCCTTCTGAGGGCTTTATTCTCAAATCTTCTAAATCTATTGGAGATTGTTTCATTGTCATGCCATAACTCATGTCCATAGAGTAATGTTGATCTCACTAAACTGATATATAGTCTGATTTTTATATGCAATTTTAGGCGATTTGATTTCCAGATTTTACTTAATCTAGCCATTGTCTGATTTCTTTGTTCAATCTTTCACTAAACTAATTTTAAAGACCCTGTATTGGAAATCATAGTTCCTAAATACTTAAATGATTCTACCTCATTAATCCTTTCTCCTTCCAATGATATTTCATCATCCATTGCATACTTCGTTCTCATCATCTCTGTCTTTCTTCTATTTATCTCAGCCCAACCTCGTGTGATATTTCATGCATTCTGGTAAGCAAGCATTGTAAATCCTGTGGTGTTCTGCTAAGAAGGACATCATCATCAGCATACTCTAGGTCTGTTAAATTTCTATCACCAATCCAGTCCAATCCTTCTCCACCATCTCTGACTGTTCTACATATTACAATGTCCATGGGGAGGATAAA
>NC_090755.1:72188811-72190930 GCF_036898095.1 Palaemon carinicauda
AAGAATTAAAGGGAATTGTTACCCCTGTTGTTTGGCGTTTTTAAAATATCCCCTATATAATAAAGAGCAAATGTCTGGCCTTATATATATATATATATATATATATATATATATATATATATATATATATATATATATATATATATATATATATATATATATATATTTTTTTTTTTCTTTCCGACACGATCAGGTCTCCCCGTCCCTATGGTAATGGGAAATGGGAGAAGTCATACCCTGAAGGACCCTGAAGGACGGGAGTGTTTATTTTTGGGATGCGGCAGAGAAAGAATTAAAGGGAATTGTTACCCCTGTTGTTTGGCGTTTTTAAAATATCCCCTATATAATAAAGAGCAAGTGTCTGGCCTTATATATATATATATATATATATATATATATATATATATATATATATATATATATATATATATATATATATATATATATATATATATATTTCTTTCCGACACGATCAGGTCTCCCCGTCCCTATGGTAATGGGAAATGGGAGAAGTCATACCCTGATGAGAGGGGTGGGGTACAAGTGTTGTGTGTGTGTGCGTGCATTATCTAAATATTTAGCCATCATTTTTTATGGATTGAATGAATGAATGAATGATTTAAAGTTTTCAGGCATCCTGACATCTAAGGTCATTGACGCCGGAAACATTTAATTTATGTATACAAAAATAAAGAAATTAAATAAAATAAAAAATTAAAGAGTATTCAATTAAAATAATAAAAATTGAATGTCATAAAAGTTAAATATTTTCCAGAAGACCTGCTTCTGAAATAAATCTAAAAATGCCACTTGCATGGTAGGCGTTCACTAGTATAGATAATATCTAACAGCCTTGTGAAAATAATGGTCGTCAATATTAGGACGTTTATGGAGTATTGATTTCGGTCATTTAAGAACTCTCTTAGAGTTACCCGTTCAATTTGGGGATAAGAATGTAGGAAATGGATAACCTTCATTTTATTATTAATTGCATGAGGTTTAGTATTCAGATGTTAATTACCAAGGTGTCCCAGAGAAGCGTAGATGTAATGTATAGATGGGATATTGAGTTGCGTTATGGAAATCATGTCTCTCCAAAACAGATGGATAGATTTACAATTCTGTACTTGTTTTTTTTTTTTTTTTTTTTTTTTTTTTTTTTTTTTTTTTTTTTTTTTTTTTTTTTTTTTTTTATTGACTAGAGGTACATTATGTAGAATATAAGGGTTCCAAGAGGTTAGGTGCAGTTTTGTGTGGAAGTACAATGTATTTGTTTATACATTCTGAAGATCATGTTGTCCCATATAACATCAATAGATGACGAAGCATTGCCACCTTTCGAGAAGATGTCGGATTATCAAGAAATAGAAATCGGCATTTCTTTCGCTTAATGAAGCATCGCTAAAAGTAATTTCTAGTGTTTTGGAGAAATAAGTAAAAACAAAATTTGAGAAATTAAGAAAAAGGGGAAATTTTTATGGGTGATTTGTATACGCCAACAAACAGATAAAAAAATTGGTAGTTGAAGTCAGTTTAACCAGCTATTAAAATTAGGAAAACCAAGAATATACGCATGAGACGCGCTAGAATTTTAGCTATAAAACGTTCAGAAGTAAGAGATAATGGTTGTGCTAAAAGAAATAACTAGCCTTCATTTCTATCTTTAAGGGTTGGCCAGATCTGGCCTCGTAAAAATCGAGACACCTTTGTTTTTGCTAAGGTCGCCGGTAAGACTGAAAAAGACGAGATTGAGTGTTTTGCTAATGTCCGAAATTCTTCTACAGCCTTCGCGTCTAAGTTCGGGGCTGAAATTTATTTGCCCACTTCGTATTTTGGGGGATAAAACGTAAAAATAGCTTTCAGAATTCAGGATCAGAAGGTAAATACATAAAAAAAGCATTGTTGGTGTTTATTACTTTTTGTGCGTTCAAGAATACAAACAGTATTTTACGTGCCCGTATCTGCAACACATTTTAAAACCAATGCACCGGAAAGATAATTGTTGGCTTTAATGAGGAGTTTTCCTGAGGTTGGTTAAAAATACATTATTAATTGGCGATCCAGAAGTTGAATTCGACGAAGCAGCTGCTTACTGTATTGGCCTCCTAAGACATGTGTG
>NC_090755.1:72191430-72201430 GCF_036898095.1 Palaemon carinicauda
TGTAATGATATATGCATAATTTAGATAGAGGCCAATGAATTTCAGTAATATAACGAGAAATAAAAAAAAAACTATTTTCAAAAGATGGAGAGAAAAAAAGAGAAGGGAAGCTATGCATGGAATCTCTGTTACGATATAATTCTAACCTTCGTTGGTGTCGATCGAGTCACTCCAAAGGAACTCGCGTCACCCTGTCCTGAGATACCCCACGTGACGAATATTCTCTCTCTCTCTCTCTCTCTCTCTCTCTCTCTCTCTCTCTCTCTCTCTCTCCGCGTGTTTGTATTTTTTTGTATTTTTTTTCGTGTTTCCATATGTTTTTGTCTGTTTGTTTGTTTGTTTACGTAGTTTTGTTTGTAAACGTTCGCATGGTTTTCCGCATGTTTGTGCATGTTTTGCGTTTCTTAGATACCATGTACGTTTGTCCTCAGTGTTGCCAAATGGCCGGAATTGTGATGGTAATGGACCAGGGTTGCCAGTTTGGCATTTTTTCAGGTAAAAAACTCAAATTTGGCCCTTTTTTTAAATTGGTTGGCCTTTAGTAGTATGAAAAAAGGGGTGGGCCCTTAAATACTATAAATTTGGCCTTTTTCTACTGATGGGTTGGCCTTTTAAAGCTTCTGTTGATTAGAAGTAGGCCTTTTCCCATCTAGGAAACCTGGCAACACTGTAATGACGGGAAAATAAACGTACAGAGGGATCTTCATCATTTCAATTTCCGATTTCTGCTTTACTCTGTCGGGATCAGAAATATTTCTGCATAGTTATCAAGGTTGAAAAACGAGTATTTGGCATATAAATGTGCTTTAAATTTATAATATGAAGTCTATGTCTTTATATCTGTTTATCTGTTATTGTATTTTGAACTAAAACTAACATTACAAAGTATAGAAAATTGTGAGTATAGGTTTGGTTAAGTTGGCGGATATCTTGATTGGTTTCGGTATTATGACTGAAATAATGATACCAATTCCCTAATATCGCAAGAGGGTCTGTCCCTCTTTTATTCTTCTCCCGTACTTCCTCTTTCTCCCTATTTCCTTAATCTTCCCATCCCGAGTACCTGCCTTGAGCTATAAACTGGATTGTATCCAGGGGGTACTCTTCCTTTCCCCATATTCCCCACTTCCCTATCCTTATTATTATTATTATTATTATTATTATTATTATTATTATTATTATTATTATTCGGTAGCACAGAATTTAAAGGCCGTTTTCCTTACCAAGCGTAATTCTTAGGCAGAACCAGTGGCAACACTGTTTGTCTTTGCAAGTTTGGATTTCGTATATAAGAATACATTGGCGTCTGTTTCTGTTTATCAAGTAAACAAAGTAATGAAATTAAATATTTTCTTAATTCACTTTTTATCACTGTATGTGCTTGTGTGTGTGTTTGTCTGTTTAGTATAGGCTGCTTTCTCATTTTTCCTATTTTAGATAATTGCCTTAAGACTTATTTGATGTATTTGTTGGTTCATTATAAATAGTAATCATAATCATATCGGTCGTGACTAGATAATAATAATGTTAGCAATGAAATTTGATATAGAATTGATTACAAAAACAACAACAACAACAATAATAATAATAATAATAATAATAATAATAATAATAATAATAAGAGTGTTTTAATGTGAAACTATTTTTCTCGGATGTGGGCGTACTATTTTGTCTCCTAAACTTTATCCCTAAAATTTAGTTTTTAATCATTATTGTTATTATTGTGATTGTTGTTTCTTGTTTTTGTTATACACATGCAATCATATAGAAAAAAATCAATGCATTACGTTTGAGTGCATTTCCATTACAATTGAGCTCCAAAATAACTACATTTGCGCCCATGCCTTTCAGGGGAAAAAACTTTGTAATGTGAAATTGGAACAAGTTCATTTTAAAACGTTGATTTTCAGCAAACTTTAAATTTGCACTTACGAAATCAGTAATTATGATCACATTTAGTTGCTGAAGGTAATGCTTTCATGGATTAACTACAGTTACTACTGAGAGAGTTGGTTAGGTTAGGTTAGGTTAGGTAAGGTAAGGTTAGGTTAGGTTAGGTTAGGTTAGGTTAGGTTAGGTAAGGTAAGGTAAGATAAGATAAGGTTTAGGTTAGGTTAGGTTAGGTTTTTTTTTTCTTTTACACCTTTTCTTCAAACTGCTTGAGATTCAATCCCCCGTAACTTGATGTAAGATTAACCACTATAGTCAATTCTTTTTAGTGTGGCAGATTTGCACCGACTCGTAGGGGTGGCCCTTTTAGCTCGGAAAAGTTTCCTGATCGCTGATTGGTTGGGCAAGATAATTCTAATCAATCAGATAGCAGGAAACATTTCCGAGCTAAAAGGGCACCGCTGCGAGTCAAGTGCAAATGCGCCCCATTAAAAAAAATGAGTATAGTTCCCTCAACGGCTCCGCGCGCAATCGTAAGAAATATGGGCGATCAAATATTCCCAGTTTTAATCCACCAATTAGATTAAAATTACCGCATTCGATTGTATCCAAGCACCGGTAAAATCATCACATCTCTCTCTCTCTCTCTCTCTCTCTCTCTCTCTCTCTCTCTCTCTCTCTCTCTCTCTCTCTCTCTCTCTCTCTTTTACCATCCTATGGAACTCTAAACATGCCCCCGTTTTCCCAAATGCTTAGTATATAACCCATCATCCTTTTAAAGGGTAGCGTTTTCTTGCCATCTTTTCTTGCATTTTCCTCAAAGAGAGAGAGAGAGAGAGAGAGAGAGAGAGAGAGAGAGAGGAGAGAGAGAGAGAGAGAGAGAGAGAGAGAGAAATTACAATGAAAATCTAAGATTTGGAAGTTCATTTTGTTTAATAGTGCAGTTGGGACTCTAGTCTTTATAATGGCGGCCTAAAAATAGCCGTAGACTCAGTGCTCAGGTGCCCAGGGAATGGGTGACGGAAACTTAAAAGTGTCTCGTATAGTTACTTCGTTTATGCAATCACAAATTATACCTGTTAATCTTAATTAACGTAACCTCTTATATATACTCCTTTATACACCTATGCAGTGGTTTATGCTAGCCAAATGTATTTTTGTATGTTATGGTAACTATTTTTATGCAAAGTTATCGTCGCATTTACAAAGGTCATTGTAGTATGCTTGGTTACATTGATGACCATTTATTAATTTAAATCCTCTTCTCTAATCAGATATAAAACTCTCTTCCTTTTTAAGTATTTCCCAGAGGGATTCATTCAGTCTATAGCCTTTCAAATGAGTCATTCCATCGATAATAGATCCTTTTCATCCAAATTGAAAATCGAAAACAAATCACAAAACATCAAAGCAGAAACGAAAATGATAAACTATGCATCCCAAATCAGTGTTGCCAACCATAGGGACATTTCCCAATGTTCGATGGACAATTGCCTTTGATATGATTATAGTTGGTAACAATTACAGTCCTTACATGTCTACTCGCTTAGACATTTCAGTATAGATTACCCTGCTGTGTATTTGTAAGGAACTTACAGTGTGTAACGGGAAACATACATAGGAACTTACCAATGCCGTGAAAATTCATCTGTAGTCTAAAAATTATACATGCAAACGTATTCATGTATATTTATTTATAAGGGACATCGAATTTATCACATATACATTGGAGACACATATGTGTGAGAATGACTATCGGGTATATATATATATATATATATATATATTTATATATATATATATATATATATATATATATATATATATCATTCCATTCACGCTCAGCTCTCTCCGTCCTTCGGGTTGTGGGGAGAGGGGATAGTCATACCCAGGTGAGAGAGGGTTGCGTGTGCGTGTGTATGCATGTCAACTAAATATTTAGTCGTAATTTGTGACGTGTTGCTTACACTATTATATATATATGTATATATATATATATATATATATATATATATATATATATATATATATAGTCACATACACCAGTTATACCTTTTGGCCTCACCACATAGGAAGACATTCTTCTCTTCCTTTTCTTCCTGCCAGGTGTGCGAGATTACTCACGCTCTTGGGACACCCTCGCTCACCTTTTCACTTTTCTCTCTTCTTTCACAAACACCCACGACGTTAGACATGAAGGAAAAGGAGGAGGAAGAGAAGGGGTTCAGTCCTGGCTGCATTCATGATTGAATGCTTGAAAAATTCTCTCTCTCTCTCTCTCTCTCTCTCTCTCTCTCTCTCTCTCTCTCTCTCTCTCTCTCTCTCTCTCTCTCTCTCTCTGCAGAAATCATGCAACTCTTTAGTCTCATATGATTCATTCGTTCTTATTATTAGTGTACCTTATATAGACCAATCTAAACATCCCATGAAATGAAACATAAATCTTCCAAAGACCAGTGTTTAATATGCAAATTTGTATGTGTGTATGTATCTTACTTGGACACACACACACACACACACACACACACACATATATATATATATATATATATAGATACCGTATATATATCATCGTCAGCCGTTGCTAGCCCACTGCAGGACAATGGCCTCAGATATGTCTTCTTTTTTCGTCTGTTTATGGTCTCTATCCAGGTTACATCCGCAAATTTTCTTAGCTCTTCAATAAAGGATGTTGTGGCCTATTTGAGTCGCCGTCTAACTCGTTAGTTATTCAAGTGTCTGCAACCTAACCACCTTTGCGAGCTAAGGATAAGGAGTTTTGGGAAGCCTATAAGTCTACCTACTGACTCATCAGCATCCATTGCCTGGCCCTCCCTGTTCCTAGCCTGGGTGGAAAGGGGCTTGAGCGCTGATATGTATATGGTGTCTAGGACATTGTCCTGCTTCCTAGAGCAGTGTTACTGTCCCTTGCCTCTGCCATTCGTAAACGGCCTTTAAAACCCACATATTAACGACTACTTCTTCGTTAAATTATTAATCACAATTATTAAAAGCTAAAAATTGTATGCTGCAGATGAACAATGCAACTTGTGAAAATCTAAAAAGTAGATAAATCAAGGGCCAAAGCTAAGGACATCTTTTCAAGATGTACCTACTATGTGGGTCCACTTAATGAAAGACACTGGCAATAATTAACACCTGTTAATTAATGACACCTGCCCTGTGTGTTTTTGTAAACAAACGTATCGTGTTCGCAGATTCAGACACCGATAAGTTACTCCTGTGCCAGCATTTGCTGATTCAATCAAGGACAAACTTGTGTTCTTTTGCAGATACAGACAATATATATATATATATATATATATATATATATATATATATATATATATATATATATATATATATATATACATATATATACACACATATATATATATATTATATATATATATGTATACATTATATATAATATATATGCTCACACACATTCACACACACTTACACACACACACACACACACACACACATATATATATATATATATATATCATCATCATCATCATCTCCTCCTACGCCTATTGACGTAAAGGGCCTCGGTTAGATTTCGCCAGTCGTCTCTGTCTTATGATTTAATTCGTTACTTCTTTATTCATCATCTCCTATGTCGCTCTTTATAGTCCTTAGCCATGTAGGCCTGGGTCTTCTAATTTTTATAGTGCCTTGTGGAGCCCAGCTGAACGTTTGGTGAACGAATCTTTCTTGGGAAGTGTGAATAGCATGCCCAAACCATCTCCATCTACCCCTCATCATGATCTCATCCACATATGGCACTCGAGTAATGTCTCTTATAGTTTCATTTCTAATCCTGTCCTGCCATTTAACTACCAATATCCTTCTGAGGGCTTTATTCTCAAATCTACTGAATCTATTGGAGATTGTTTCATTGTCATGCCATAACCCATGTCCATAGAGTAATACCGATCTCACTAAACTTATATATAGTCTGATTTTTATATGCAATTTTAGGCGATTTGATTTCCAGATTTTACTTAATCTAGCCATTGTCTGATTTGCTTTTTTCAATCTTTCCCTAAACTCTAATTTTAAAGATCCTGTATTGGAAATCATAGTTCCTGAATACTTAAATGATTCTCCCTCATTAATCCTTTCTTCTTCTAATGATATTTCATCTTCCATAGCATACTTCGTTCTCATCATCTGTCTTTCTTCTATTTATCTTCAGCCCAACCTCGTGTGATATTTCATGCATTCTGGTGAGCAAGCATTGCAAATCCTGTGGTGTTCTGCTAAGAAGGACAGCATCATCAGCATACTCTAGGTCTGTTAAATTCCTATCACCAATTCAGTCCAATCCTTCTCCACCATCTCTGACTATTTTATACATTACAAAGTCCATGAGGAGGATAAACAACATAGGTGACAATACATTCCCTTTGAGTACTCCGGTGTTCATTGGAAACTCACTTGATAAGACTCCATTAATATTAACTTTTCACTTGCTATGCTCATGAACCGACCTAATCAAAATTACATATTTAAGAGGAATTCCATAATAATGCAGGACTCTCCACAAAATTGGCCGGTGCACACTATTGAAGGTTTTTTCATAGTCCACAAATACCATCAAAAGGGGATTTCTATATTCTACGCATTGCTGTACAACATGTCTCAAAATGAAAATTTGGTCAGTGCAACTTCTGGCTTTTCTAAATCTTGCTTGTTCATCTCTCAGCTTTTCATCAATCTTTCTCTCCAGTCTCTAAAGAAGAAGAATACTATATATTTTCATAGCGACTGACTTAAGTGTTATGCCTCTGTAATTAATGCAATCATTCTACAAAATAATCTTGTAAGTAGTCTGAGAGTCAATTCATTTTCAGCCAGTATCATCTCAGCAGTTATTTCATCGTATCCCGGGGCTTTCCATCTCTTTAGTTTTTTTAGGATAGCTTCGACTTCAAACACACTGAATTCATTCATGGGGCACATCAAGGTCTTCATCAGCTTCAGGTATATCAATCAAATTATTCCCTTCATATGTCCTATTCATAACCTCACTAAAGTGTTCCATCCAATGTTGTCTGTATTCATCTTATGTTACTATAACAGAGGCATCTCTCTTTTTGATGGGTATATGCTTCTTCTTCTTTGCCCCTGTCGAGATTTCATTAATAATTCAATTATCAATTTTTACACCATAGCCACTTCCTGAATTCATAATTTTGTCTGCCTCATCTGCTGTACTGTCTAAAACTAAATACTCTCTCCAGTCATTCCTGGCTTTTCTTTTGACCTTGCTGTCAATACTTGAATACTTAGCATGCTCTACCTTGTAATTTTCATTGCTTCCTCAAAAACTTTCAACAATCAATTTCTGTCTTGTCTCTTTTTATAGTATCTCAAGTATCATTCGATATCCATGGCTTTCTCCTTGTAAATGTGTGTCCCAAGACTTCACTACCAACTGAGCGATATATGTTCTTAATATCACACCATTCTTCATTAATTGTCTGTTCTTCGTCCCTTAAAGTCACTAAGACTGCAAATCGATTCCTACATTCAATTGCAAATGTTTCTCTGTGCTCTTCCTCTAAAAGCTTAGTTGTATCAAACCTTGGTATTCTATCTAGATTTCTGTTGGGTGCTTTCAGTTTTAATTTCAGTGTGGTAATGAGAAGCTGGCGATCACTACCAATATCTGCACCTCTATAGCTTCTTACATTTCTCAGAGTTCTCTTTCTCTCTTTATTAATGGCAGTGTGATCTATCTGATTTTTTTAATTGCCACATGGTGAAGTCCATGTATATTTGTGGATGTCCTTCTTCTGGAATATGTATCATATATACATTTTATATATATATATATATATATATATATATATATATATATATATATATATATATGAATAAAGTACACACACACACACATATATATATATATATATATATATATATATATATATATATATATATATATATATATATATATACTTGTGGATATTCTTATGTTGAAACAGAGTACCTCCAATGACAAGATTGTTTGATGATACCCATCACGTTCTCTATTCCTTGATTATTTCTTCCAACTTTAGCATTGAAGTCGCTAATCACAATTTTCATATTTCTCTCAGGGTTCTCATCTATTATCCTCTGCAGTTCTTCATAGTATTCATCTTTCCTTTCTTTGGGGGAATCATTTGTTGGGGCATAGAAAACTGTAATGCTCATATTGCACTGCTTTAATTTGAACTTTACTAGTAACAATGTATTTATTTACAGCTCTCCACTCGGTTGATGCCTTTTCTGCTCTTGGTGTTAACATCATTCCTACCCCTTCTCTTCCAACTCCATCTGATCGTCCTGAGTAAATATATATATTCCCTGGCCTAAAGTTTCCTTACCAATCCCCTTACAACGTGTTTCACTTAGAGCCACGATATCCAAACTATATTTCATAAATTCACTCTCCACTTGCTTGACTTCCCAATCTGATTCATGGTTCTAACATTCCAATAAACTATTTTCAATTTTTCTTTAGTATTTATAAACCGGGAGATTCTTAGCACCCCGCTACGCCCGGGACTGGGGGCCATTCTTTCATATTCTCCATCCATGACAGACTAAATCCATAGGATTCATTGGGTAGATACATCAAAGGATAGCCAGTTCCTTGTGATGCGCTGTGCCTATCTAACTAAGGCAAGTGACCCCTGCCGGTCCCTACTAATTCCAGTAAGATCAACCACCAAGCATCGGGTGTAAAAGCCGAAGAGACCGTTTGTCCATCGCCTTAAACTCAATCGGTCACCCTGCTGCCAGTGACTTCATCGAGATTTAGGGGGGCATTTCCTCCATACCCAAAGCTCTTATTACTCCACCAAGTTGCTCATCCGCTTATACGAGTATAACCGTCAACAAACATGGATTGCTAATTATTTCATATATATATATATATATATATATATATATATATATATATTTACATAGATACATATATGTATATATATGTATATATATATATATATATATATATATATATTTTTACATAGATACATATATGTATATATATATATGTGTATACATATATATATATATATATATATATATATATATATATATATATATCTTCTGCCCATGATTGTTATGTCTTTAATTCCTGTAAATATCCTGATATCTAACCTCTTTTGATTTTCGAATTATAAACGAAAAGTATAATTCCACTTGATTTTCTTCATGTAGAATAAAAACGAACTCCCTAGGTCACGAGGCCAGGATGCCGTGTCTTATCGCCGTGACCCATCAATTGTTTCTATTCATACGGAATGTATTTTCTCCCATTTCGGTCGGTCGCTTCTGTATTCGACCTCCTCCGACCCCGAGTCGAATTCGGGGAAGTCGTTATCGTAATGGTACATTATTTTATTCGTTCATTTCGGTATTAAATTTGTAAATAGGCGAGATTATTCAATGTCGATCAATGACGTTTCACGTCACGCATATGTAAGAGCACGTGACATTCACGCTCATGTTCCTTGTGATTAGGGTCTAGTTCGTCTGACGGCTTCTGATATTTAGAATTTTGATTTTAGTTTGGCAAGAAGATCTTGATATGGCACAATATCTGGACCCTTTATTTTACTTTTAAAGTATAGCTCTCCGAGTCAGTAATATTTATGGATGTACCGTATTTGGTTTAATTCCATAAGAGAATAGGTTCATTTCACATTTTCTTGTAATATCATAACTCTAGTTCTTGATAATTAATAATTATTGATTAATAATAATAATTAATAATAATTATAATAGATAATAATAATAATAATAATTATAATAATAATAATAATGATAATAATAGATAATAATAATAATAATAATAATAATAATAATAAAAGTGAGAAGGCGTGTGACGTAGTGCGAAGACCTGTAGGAAGGAAAAATATCAGATTTACCGTCCAAATCAGTCTGACAAAGGATGAATGAAGGCAATTAGTGAATGTGCTTTAGCCAAAATGAGAAGCTGAGCTTAAAGGGGCAAAGGAGATATACTTTTATATATTTCATTTTTTGGGTCGAAGTTTGGCATCAAGAGGTCTTTAGTGAAAACATTATTTTATCTTATTTATCTATA
>NC_090755.1:72206430-72226430 GCF_036898095.1 Palaemon carinicauda
TCAGACCTAAAAAGTGAGTGAGAGAGAGAGAGAGAGAGAGAGAGAGAGAGAGAGAGATCTTACGCATTATGGTACAAAAGACAATCATTCTTTTGAGTAACCTTTAAATTCACCTTCCTTTTTCTTTAAAGGCATATATCATTTAAGAATCCATAACAACTGTTGCATTGCATATTTCCAAAGCTCCCTCTGCCAAATTCTCTATCTTATATATTTAACATATTCTATTTATCATATTGACTTACCTCCATCGAATCCAAGAGGTACCAAATGCGGTATGGCGGGACGGTGGGTGCCTCGCTAACTGGCATGCAATCAAAAGTTCAGAGGCTCTTTATATAAAGAAAATGAATCATGAAGAAAAAGGAAGACTCGCGAGTCGCGATTCTTCATCGTGAGTTTAATTATATGGTTGTCGGTTGCGTCTGTAGAGCCATTTGCCAAACCGGGTGAGAATAATGGCGACCCGCAAGGACGCTAAAAACGAGAAAGGGAAAAAGTGGATGTGCCTCCAAGGACCCTGAAGGACGGGAGTGTTTATTTTTGGGTTGTGACAGAGAAAGAGTTAAAAGGAATTGTTACCCTGTTGTTCGGCGTTTTTAAAATTCCCCCTATATAATAAAGAGAAAGTGTCTGGCCTTATAAATATATATTTCTTTCCGACACGACCAGGTCTCCCCGTCCCTATGGTAATGGGGAATGGGAGAAGTCATACCCTGATGAGAGGGGGTGGGGTACAAGTCTTTTGTGTGTGTGTGTGTGTGCGTGCATTATCTAAATATTTAGCCATGATTTTTTATGGATCGCGTTCACTATAGTCCATTTCTTTTAGCGATGCAGATTTGCACCGACTCGCAGCGGTGCCCTTTTAGCTCGGAAAAGTTTCCTGATCGCTGATTGGTTAGAATTATCTCGTCCAACCAATCAGCGATCAGGAAACTTTTCCGAGCTAAAAGGGCACCGCTGCGAGTCGGTGCAAATCTGCATCACTAAAAGAAATTGACTATAGTATAAAGTAATATCTAACAGTCCTGTGAAAATAATGGTCGACGCTTGTAGGACGTTTATGGACTATTGATTTCGGTCATTTAAGAACTCTCTTAGAGTTACCCATTCAATTTGGGGATAAGAATGTTAGAAATGGATAACCTTCATTTTATTATTAGTTGCATGAGGTTTAGTATTCAGATGATAATTACCAAGGTGTCTCAGAGAAGCCTAGATGTAATGTATAGATTGGATAATTAGTTGTATTATGGAAATCCCTTCTCTCCAAAACAGATGGATAGATTTACAATTCTGTACTTGTTTTTTTTTTTTTTTTTTTTTTTTTTTTTTTTTTTTTTTTTTTTTTTTTTTTTTTTTTTTTTTGTATTGACTAGAGGCACATTATGTAGAATATAAGGGTTCCAAGAGGTCAGGTGCAATGTATTTGTTTATACATTCTGAAGATTATGTTGTCCCATATTACATCAATAGATGACGAAGCATTGCCACCTTTTGAGAAGATGTCGGATTATCAAGAAAAAGAAATCGGCATTTCTTTCGCTTAAGGAAGCATCGCTTAAAGTCTTTTCTAGTGTTTTGAAGAAATAAGTAAAAATAAAATTTGAGAAATCAAGGAAAGGGGGAAATTTTTATGGGTGATTTGTATACGTCAACAAATAGATAAAAAGAATTGGTAGTTGAATTCAGTTTAACCAGCTATTAAAATTAGGAAAACCAAGAAATATACGCATGAGACGCGCTAGAATTTTAGCTATAAAACGCTCAGAAGTAAGAGATAATGGTTGTGCTAAAAGAAATAACTAGCCTTCCTTTCTATCTTCAAGGGTTGGCCAGATCTGGCCTCGTAAAAATCGGGACACCTTTGTTTTTGCTAAGGTCGCCGGTTAAGACTGAAAAAGACGAGATTAAGTGTTTTGCTAATGTCCGAAATTCTTCTACTGCCTTCGCGTCTAAGTTCGGGGCTGAAATTTATTTGCCCGCTTCGTATTTTGGGCGATAAAACGCAAAAATAGCTTTCAGAAATCAGGATCAAACGGTAAACACACAAAAAAGAAATCATTGTTTATATTTATTACTTTTTGTGTTTAAGAATGCAAGCAGTATTTTACGTGCCCGTATCTGCAACACATTTTAAAACCAATGGACCGGAAAGATAATTGTTGGCTTTAATGAGGAGTTTTCCTGAAGTTGGTTAAAAATACATTATTAATTGGCGATCCAGAAGTTGAATTCGACGAAGCAGCTGCTTACTGCATTGGCCTCCTAAGACATGTGTGTATATTTATGCTCTCTCTCTCTCTCTCTCTCTCTCTCTCTTCTCTCTCTCTCTCTCTCTCTCTCTCTCTCTCTCTTTTGTATATACAGTAGTATGTATGAATATTATTATGACATGGGTTAGAGTTCTTTTGCATGAGGGTATACTAAGGCACACTGGTCAATCTATCTGTTTCCTTATTTCCTTTTATCACTGGGTTATTTTACCTGTTGGGAGCCCTTGGGCATATAGCATCCTGCTTTTCCAACTAGGGTTGTAGCTAAGTAATAATAATGATATTATACGAACAGGAACAGGAGACTGACAAATAAATAGAATTATTTTTTTTTTTCCAAAATATAACTGCCATAGTTAATAGAAACAAATCGATCTGCAGATGAGGATTTTAGTTTATACATCTGACTTCGGTTAAACTTCAAGCACAACAGAATATATCTGTAACAAGTGATGTTGATCATTCACTGGCTGCCAGCGCAGGAGTCCGTGTCCCATAAAAGGTGGGAGATCTTAACGAATGATGTTAACACATCATCAGTTGAGATTTAACCCTTGAACACAGATTGGGAAGGGAGGGGTATCTTTTGCCAGTTCATACATCAAGCTGTATGTTTAGGTCATGTTTTTATTTATAGGTTTATAATGAGGCTAACACAGTTACCTAGAATAGTAGAGAAAGAAACAAGAAAAAAAATTGGGTCAGGAAAATGAGGTGGAGAAGGGTGAGGAAAAAATGTGTAGGGAAGTGATGAATATAAGGTGAAAAGATGTGGACTGTCGGGTTTACAGCCCCCTATGAAAGGAACTGCTTTGTACTCTGACGTTCATTTAAAATGCACAAATAATTTCAATAGAAAAACAATCAATCTATACTCTGTGTAAAATAGCTTGATTGATATTTAACGATAAGGTATCGCGACTAATTTTCTAAATCTAATCTCACATTAAGTCGTGTAGAAATAATGAAGTTGTTACGTCACAGCAAAATCAGATTAATTGCCTCGGAACGCTGATGAAAGGGACAGCCAACTCTTATTAAATACAAGTTGAAATGTGTGCTTTGTGGAGAGAGAGAGAGAGAGAGAGAGAGAGAGAGAGAGAGAGAGAGAATTTAGAAAGTAACGTTGCGGGAATAAACCAAGTAAAAGAAAGGAAAACTTGGATTCATTATTATCTTCAATATGATACCCTCTCCAAACAAGGGTGCCAGAGTAGGCACCTGCTCTGTAAACTATCGTCTCTCTCTCTCTCTCTCTCTCTCTCTCTCTCTCTCTCTCATGGGTGGTAGAATGGGAGGGTGTAGCAAAGGAAAGTCTGGCTGTGTATACAGATTATATTTTAAGAATATCAAAGAGCATCAGCGCTGATTCGCTAGTGTCGTTTGGAGTTTTATAATTAGAGCTGAAATCTGAGATAATTCATGGAGACCATCGTAATAATGAATAAATCTCCTTATTATTATTTTTTTTTTTTTTTTTTACCAAAAAGTGATACACAAAGTCAATTACTTGTTTGGTCTGTGGGTTAAACACAAGAGGCTATAGGGGGCTAGAGTAAATATACCTCCATCTTTCTTCTGCTATAAACTTTGCAAGATTTGGAATTTTGGTAGAAATGTCGTAATTCAATTTGTATGAAGAAATAGGCAACGTAGATCATTCTAAGTCCGCACACATGCATACATACATATACCAAGGCACTTCCCCCAATTTTGGGGGGTAGCCGACATCAACAAAAGAAACAAAACAAAAAAGGGGACCTCTACTCTCTACGTTCCTCCAGCCTAACAAGCCTAGTAATGTGGAATGTGATGAGTCCGCACACACAAGAACAAAATGATTTACATTAATCCTAACCTTTACCCTAATTGTTATACTCAAATCAATCTAGTCACAGACAGGAATATTGGTTCGCTAACAGATTTTATAGCTATAAAGATAAGAAAGCTTGCTGGTAAACCCTCTTGCATAGTTTTCAACAATTCTTAAGGTTTCAAAATCACGCATAATCATGTGAGAAAATGATGATGAGGGGAAAATGACCGAAGAATAATGGAATCAGGAAATATGAAAGAGAGGGCCATCCAAGTTGAGATGGATTACGAACGATTGTATAATTCAACTGTTAAAAGAGGGAACTTACAATAATGGATATTATCATAAACCGATTTATCAATATTTATTGTGTTTGTTGGTTCGATTATGGTATTGATATTAATTACCTTTCCGATTGTTTACTGAAGGATCTTTCTTGTGTTCCTTCCTACCTTATCTGCAACCACTTTTTAACCTTTTACTCTACCTCAATTCCCACTTCCCTTCCATTTTGCTTTACAATATTTTGGTGCAGAATGACCTTCCCAACCCTAATGCTGGCCTAAATGACCCTTATTTAATGAAAAGAAAATCCTTGAGATCATCCGTTTTTGTTATTTTCATCTCTGTTTAGGTTTCATTGTTGAATCTACTATTATCAGTTGTACCATTATTGTTATCCTTATTGTTATCACAGCAGTTATAGCATTAGTGTTATCCTCTCGTGGTATCCACGATTTCAACAATCAGCAATAATTGATAACAGCATTGCCAGCAAAAGCACCAGCACCAATAAGTACCAGCTGTAGTGTCCCCACCAACAATAGAAGATGCACACAAGCATCTTAGATCTTCGAAACAAACCAGACCGACATTTAAACAAAGGGAGTTTTGCTTCTCAACTCTTCTAATTCGTAGCAGGATCGCAATTACCTTCACCTGTGAATTTATAGGACACTAGAAAGATTCAAGATTCACCTGCATCAAGGGGGCTGGGATTTGGGGGAGGGGGAGGGGGGGGGGGCGATTCGTGAAGAACAGTTTGCCGACTTCGAGGATTTTCGCCCGTGTGTGTGTTTGTGGGTTCGTTCGTACATGCCTCCTTGGTGAGTCGAAGAATTTGTACCCTACTACTATTTTTGGGGGGTTTTATGTTGATCTCGAAATGAGGATCCGGTTGTAACATCGTTTTTTGGTTGTTATAAGGAAATAAACCATTTAAAATCCTAAACACTGAAAAGCTAAACAATAGTAACTGATGTTGTGTGTATGTATATATATATATATATATATGTATGTATATATATATATGTGTATATATATATATATATATGTATGTATATGTATGTGTATATATATATATATATATATATATACATATATATATATATATATATATATACACATTATATATATCCCCTTCCCCCTCTTCCAGTTTCCCACTCTCTCCTCCTCATCACACGTTAGCATTTTTTCTCCAGTAGGCTTACTTGCATGTCCTACTGCTCTTCCAAGATATTAGGACCCTTTATTTCCAATATAAGTCTTTCACTCCATCCAACTGACCTTTTCTAGCCCATTTTTCCTCCTACCTGTCCATTTTTACCACATGATCGAACCATCGAAGAATACTCTTCCATATTTTCACTTATCCTACCCGCTTTAAAACTTCCTTTTTTATTCGCCTTATACCTACTGGATTGCTACACAATCACTAGACCACAATAGATTCATTATTTCTCCTTTAATTCGCATTCAACATTCATCCTTCACGTCTATGAGTACTGGAAAGATAAGGATGAATGACGGCGTGTGTGTTGGAAGGTTCGATCCACTGCTAATTAGCTTTCTAATAAAGCTATCAGTATTGAGTATGATGGTGAAATGTGTTATTCTTCTTCTCCAAAACCAACCCTTTAATGAATTTTTTACATTTTTAGTTTCTTTGACAATAATTAAAAACTGCAACTGAAGTTATGAGATAATTCACTTATTGAGATATATTGTTATATAGAATTTATCTCTAGTATGAAAGTACTGAAGAATATATGCTGTATAATTTTTGTAGGCTAAACTCCTGCATTGCTCATTTCATTCAAGAGATCTGTACCAGGCGATTTTAGTATATGATTTTGCAACTATATGAAAAAAAGCTAATATAGAACTTAACCAAAGAATTTTCTCTGTAAAGAATAATCTTGAAATTTTGGCCAGTTTCCATCAGCTAAATATTCCTTTATAAAAGTTTTTTTTTTTTTTTTTTTTTTTTTTTTCCTTCGCAAGTTTAGGAACGTCATTTTATCCGATAATATGAGTATCGTCTTATTTACTTCATAAACTGAATAAAAAAATTTAAATAAAAAATTTGATACTTGAATTGAATAAATCTTTGACTACTGCAAAAAATACAAATCATTGTAATTAATCTCAGTAAACAACAGTGTAGTTGACTGACAGAGATTGGAGGTAAGTGTTTTACCTGATCGTACCATTGCATACCTTCTCTCTCTCTCTCTCTCTCTCTCTCTCTCTCTCTCTCTCTCTCCGTTGGCAACACAATGGAACCTGCAAAAGGCGTCGGACCTAGAGGCTGTTAGATTTAACAACATTGTTTGTTTACTTCAGCCATTGATATAAGATCTCTCTTTTTCTCTCCAGTCTATTTTCATACTTATGCGGTTTCCGAAACAATGTTAATTTATGAGATACATGTATAGTTTCATCTCATACTGTTGTCTTCACTTTCTCTTCTATTGGGCTCTTAGATCTTCGTTAATGTTATCATTTCGTGTTTCTTTTCCACGGCCAATCAAGTTTTCAATTATCCATTTAACACGTTGCTGTTTTTACCTTGTTTTTTTTTCAGCCTCTATTCATTAGGACCCCTTATCGTGGTTTAAGATGTATCCCATAGATGTGTAGGTAAAGTAGTGTATTCTCATACCAGATTACACCCAGGTCAAGTTTCCACTTAAAAAAAAAAAAAAAAAAAAAAAAAAAAAAAACCTGATGTGAAGGGGGCTAAACCCCCCCCCCCCCCCCAGCCTAGCTTTTTATACCTTGCTGCAAGGTGGATAAAAAGGGGGATTGATCGTATCGTAAGGAATAATTATTCCGGAACCTACAATAAATTTTAGGAGTCTTGCCATTGGCAATGGATAGCAACGAGACATGAGACGCTAACGTATGTGTGAATGAATGACTTTATTCTTCCGTAAAATAAACAGTTTTTTTTTTAGTCAATCTCTTTCGAAACTTTATTGGCTGGGATAGAATATAAGCGGGACCAAAATGTAATAAAGTGAATATGGCAAAGAGCATTTTTAAGATGATGTACGGTAAGAGTTAGAAAGTTTGGTCAAACCCACTTGTTCTTGGTTTACCTCCAAGACTTTGGTGATCTCAGCTTAACTGATTCTTCTTGTTTCCTGATGCTACTTTTTATTTTTACCTTACAATTTCATTTTACCATTCATTGAGCAATCTTCAGTGTCGCTTCTTCATTTCTCTTATAGGTATTCCGGTTCATTTATTTTTGACGACTTTCAAAAGTAGTTGACTATTTCTAAACTCATCAGGAATTCTCTTTCAAATCACCTCAATGTTTTGCTTCTTTTTTGGAATTCCCCGTGTCAGTTCTTCTTTTTTTTTTCCTTTTCATTTTCATTTTATCGTAACTATTTTCCATGGATTTTTATCGTTTATCTTTAGTTTGATCTTTTATATTTTATAATTATATTGCTTTTCCGTCCTAAAATTTACTTTAAGGTACTTGAATTTGCTTTCAATTAGATTCAGTTTGTACATTTTCTTGTTTTTCCATTTTTCTGTTCTTATATGGAATTTCTTCAATGTTCCTTTTATTGTGGATTATTGGCACTTGCCTTTTTTGTTGATTATATTATTTGTTCCCCTTTAATCATAGAGAACCACTCTGAAGTGGCTAAGGATTCTTTGAATGGCACCTCATTGGTGGCCTCTGGTGGTTAAAACAGTAACTATACATAGTAGGCTATATCGGTCTAGGTAGGATTATCATATATCCCCCATCTTACCTACATTCTTGAACACCAGTCCAGGATTTTAGTTATTCTCGATTTTTTCTGCTCCTTTTCCTAGAAATACGGTTAGCTTCCCAAATTCTCTTACACAGAAAAAATTCTTTTTGGCTCCACTACCTTCGTAAGAGTGAAAAAAAAAAAACTTACCTGAGAAATCCAAGTATATTGGTTTGATCTTGGTTTTGGGAAGGTACCCGTTTCGTTAATGCTGTTGTTGTTTATTTTATTTTAAAAACGCTGATTATCTTGATAGAGGATTGAGTCACAATTTGACTTTATTTATTGATTCAGTTCATCATCATCATCACCATCTCCTCCTACGCCTATTGACGCAAAGGGCCTCGGCTAGATTTCGCTAGTCGTCTCTATCTTGAGCTTTTAATTCAATACTTCTCCATTCATCGTTATCTACTTCGCGCTTCACAGTTCTCAGCCATTTAGGCCTGGGTCTTCTAATTCTTCGAGTGCCTTGTGGAGCCCAGCTGAACGTTTGGTAAACTAATCTCTCTTGGGAAGTGCTATGAGCGTGCCCAAACCATCTTCATCTACCCGTCATCATGATCTCGTCCACTTATAGCACTCGAGTAATCTCTCTTATAGTCTCATTTCTAATCCTGTCCTGCCATTCAACTCCCAATATCCTTCTGAGGACTTTGTTCTCGAATCTACTTAATCTATTGGTGATTGTTTCACTGTCATACCATGACTCATGTCCATGCAGTAACACCGATCTCACTAAACTAATATATAGTCTAAATTTTATATGTAATTTCATGCGATTTGATTTCCAAATTTTACCTAACCTAGCCATTGTCTAGATTGCTTTTTTCGATCTTTCACTAAACTCTAATTCTAAAGACCCTGTATTGGAGATCATAGTTCCTAAATTCTTGAATGATTCTACCTCATTAATCTCTTCCGCTTCCTTTTGACTCCTGGCTGCACTCACTTTTTAGCCTTCTACTTCACCTCCTTTCCTACTTTGCTTTCTTGTCACACCTTGGCGTGATTTGACCTTCCCTGCCCCAACATGGCATAAAACCTTCAATTCAGAATACAATTATCAGAAGGATATTCAAATATGCCATTATCTCTCTCTCTCTCTCTCTCTCTCTCTCTCTCTGTATATATATATATATACGTATATATATACATATATATATATATATATATACGTATATATATACATATATATATATATATATATAAAGAGAGAGAGAGAGAGAGAGAGAGAGAGAGAGAGAGAGAGAGTACATTTAATTATAAATTCATACTTAATTGTGGGCTTAGTTTGAGGGAGGCCAATATCCACAACGAGCATTTTCCCGTACGTTTTGCTTAATAAATATATATATATTTATATATATATATTATATGTGTGTGTGTGTGTGTGTATATATATTATATATATATGTATATATATATATATATGTGTGTGTGTGTGTGTGTGTGTCTGTGTGTGTAAACACATTACGTCTTTTCTCCTGTGAGAATATTACTAGGTGTTACCCTTCCAGTATTTAGCAATTTTAAGGTAGTTTAGTTGACCAACGGGGTTTGGTTTCTGGTGACCACCCTTCTAAATAATAACTAAACCCAATGCATTTTAACTTCGTTAATTGAAGGACCAGTTATTTTAACCTAAATTTTTCCCCTAACAGAGCATGATTCCAACGGAGAGCAGTAAAATTATTGGACTTACACTTTTATTTTGATTTTGAAATTTTGAATAATCCCTCTGCGTAGAAATCTTCCCAAATGTTATCGTTTCACTTTTTATATACAGAAGATTCATCAGCATACACAAACATTTTGCACACAAACTCTGATGTTCACAATCAACTTTATGTCTATAAAGAAAACCAAATTTTCCTCTCACCCCTTCTTTAGAACCTTCCCTCATCTAGATCTGTCTTACAAACCCTGGGGAAACTACTCAATCGATCACATTCACATTTCATCACCGTACCCCTTCACTCTTGGCTTCTTCCTCACCTTTTTTGTTTCTCTTCTCGCATCCTTATCATTGACTATTAAAGGCTTCCTCAAACTTGCCACTTTCCCATTTTATGTATTCGTTATTATTATTATTATTATTATTATTATTATTAGTAGTAGTAGTAGTAGTAGTAGTAGTAGTAGTAGTAGTAGTAGTAGTAGTAGTAGTAGTAGTATTAGGTAAGCTACAACCTCAGGTAGAAAAACAGAATGCTATAAGCCCAAGGGTTCCAACAGACAAAAATAGCCCAGTGAGGAAAGAAAATAAGGAAATAAATAAAATCCTAGAGAAGTAATGAACAATTAAAATAAAGTATTTTAAGAACTGTAACAACATTAAAATAGATTTTTCATTTGTAAACTAAAAAAAAAAAAAGAATTAAAAATAAGAGGAAGAGAAATAAGATAGAATAGTGTGCCCGAGTATACCCTCAAGCAAGAGAATTCTAGCCCAACACAGTGGAAGACCATGGTACAGAGGCTATGGCGCTACCCAAGATTAGAGAGCAATGCTTACCATGGCTAAAGAGTCTCTTCTAGCCTTACCAAGGGCAAAGTAGCCACTGAACAATTACATTGCAGTAGTTAACCCCTTCAGCGGAGAAGAATTTTTTAGTAATCTCAGTATTGCCAGGTGTATGAGGACGGAGAATGGGGGAGAAAATAGGCCCAACTATTTGGTGTACGTGTAGGCAAGGGAAAAATGACCCGTAACCAGAGAGTGGGATCCAATGTAGTACTGTCTGGCCAGTCAAACGACCCAAAAACTCTAGCGATAGTATCTCAATAGGTGGCTGGTACCCTGACCAGCCTTCTGCCTATTAATCATACGTTTGTGCAATTAGAATGCTGCATAATGAGAAAAAACAGAAGTCGCCGCCATTTGATCATTTAAACGGATACACACACACACGCACACACATACACACACACACACACACACATATATATATATATATACGGTATATATATATATATATATATACATTGTATATGTGTGTGTGTATATATATACACACACAAATATTCATGTTTGTATATGTGAAAGTAGATAGGTAGATGTGCCAACGTTACCCCATGGTTAGAATGGTATATTGCTCACTTCAGCCGAGAGGTGCCTTATCCGTCGAGCCAACTGAATTTCTTGAATTTTTCTTCGTGTATTTTCCATTAAATCCTAGTGTACCTCTGTTGGCTAATAATATGGGTTAGGTGCCTGGTAGACAGCCTTCTTAGTTGGAGCTCAAGCATGGTGGGCTTATAGGTCGGCATGGAAAAGGAACGGCATTCCGCACACACACATATATAAATATATATATATATATATATATGTGTGTAACTATTACACACATAAGAAGATATATACACTTTATATATGTATATTTATGTATATATATATATATATATATATATGGGGGAGAGAGGTATTTTCATATAATGTGCCAGTTATTTTTCTTCAATAACTACAAACGATTAGTTTCTTTTCCTGCTTGAAAATTTAAAGAACTTCCGACTAAACGTTATCTAAATATACTTAGGAGTTAATGGCTCTCTTAAGTATGTTGACAGACAGCTAAGACTCAAGATGCTTAAGAGAGGTAGTTGATTTTTAATGGACGTAAACTATAAGAGAGAGAGAGAGAGAGAGAGAGAGAGAGAGAGAGAGAGAGAGTTACGCTATATAAGGGTACAGCGAGAGAAACATGATTGATACACTGTTAAAAGTATGCCGTAAAAACGGTAAAAATCTTGGAATAAATGTTGCCAGGCATTTACCATTTTAAAAACTGATATATTGACGTAAGGGAGTGATTTTATGGTCACCAATCAGTAAAAGATATAGTACAGTAGAAATTGCGGTCGCCTGTATTTTACTGAAATACGGCTGAGAACAGTATATTTTTAAGGAGAATTTCCTATTAAAATCACGGTTTTTTACCTGTGTAAAGAATGAAGATGAGAGAGAAGAGGAAGTCATAAGATAGTGAGAGAATCATGACTGGATAGAATAAAGATATGAGAGAGAGAGAGAGAGAGAGAGAGAGAGAGAGGAGAGACTCTGACCTTGAGTCAATGGGAAAAAAGGTTTAGTTGATGAGAGACAAAGGGAATTATGCTGCCCTCAATGGTGTTTGGCAGTAGCGAAGAATGTGTGTGTGTGTGGGTCGTTTATGACGTCCGTTGCAGGAAGTGTTAAAATATCATAAGAATATACATGAAGGAAATATTGTCAAAGCGAGAAAAACGGAAATTGTCTTAATAAATCAGTAAAAATGTTATAAGGAGTACATTAGATGTCAGAAGCTATGAGAGTATATTTACGTTAGAGATGAAATGTTCTAACAAATATGCGTGTCTAGGTTAAGAATATATTTTCATCAACGCCAGAAAAACGAAAATTGTCTTAATAAATCAGTAAAATATTTAGAAGTAGTACATTAGATGCCAGAAACTATGAAAATATATTTTCGTTGGTTATGAAATGATGTAACAAATATTCGTGTCAGTGAAAAATATATATTTTTTTAGAAATTTTTGCTAATAACGTATCGACCACTATCTTCTGAAATGTATCTTAAACTGGATAGAATTGAATATATTTTATCTGTTAAAGAAGTCACAAACAGGACATTTCAAGTGCCTACCACCTAATTAATTGTATTTTGACTACAGGCTGAACCAGCTTGCGTCTCATAAGTGCTTTCTCTTGTAGCAAGTGTTCCAAGCTTTCCATCAGACTCAGCAGTAACAAAAAAAAATAGATTCTTAATCCCTCAGCAGAAGAACAACGTATAATATCCATAAGATAGTTTTCTTTGCTTGTTTACACGCAAAGTTTGGGTAGTGTTAGATTAAAATAGATGCGAATGAAAATGCAATTGCTTTCTTTTTGTGTCTTCAAGATGCTTGTAAAGTATTTGGTGGATTTGGTAGTCCCAGAAATAGTTGATTGGGTTTTAAGCTGAATGCCAGCCAGAATTGTATTTTGTTTTATATATTAGCTCTTTTTGTTCGTTACCGGAGGTATGCATTGTCTAAAAGGTCTATAAATCTTAACTATTCTCTTTGGCTTCTATTTATTTCTTTAAGAAATAAGTACTTATTTTTTAACCTGGATTAACCCAACCTAGACTTCGATTTCTATTTCTACTTCTTTTAATTAACTTCCAATTTGGAAATATGAACAAAATCGTAAAGATAAATGCCATTGAAGAAACCTCTCTAAATAGTAATCGTTTCCTAAACTAAAAAAAAAAAAAAAAAAAAAATCATATCTTCAGGGAAATTTGGGTTAGGGTTGAAAAATTCTTGCCCACGAGGAAGTCCCTATTCGGAGCATTGTTGTTAATAATCAAAAGGTAAGATCTTCCCTTCAGGTGAGTGAGTATTTAGAAGATTTTAAAAGAGGATCTGGAAGTAACGTTTAAATAATTCAAAGAGTTCTGATAGATACAAGAAAGAAGAAGAACAATACTGCACCCTCCTAATTTCCTCAAGATATCGGCATAGTGTTCAGAGGGAAATCAAACGAAATCCTCGAACTAAGACCATTAAATAAACAACAGATCGATCAGTCCGGAATTTTCCTGAAAGAATTGCATTTATCTCTCTCTCTCTCTCTCTCTCTCTCTCTCTCTCTCTCTCTCTCTCTCTCTCTCTCTCTCTCTCATTTAGAAGGTATGCCAAAAAGCAATACTTCTTTTGCATGTAAATTTATTGCAGCAGATCCCGCTCTCTGGCCTGATCTTTATATTTTATGTGGATGTTTACATGTTTACATATTTTTCATTCAATACTAAAAAGTGTTCACACACACACACACACACACACACACACACACACACACACACATATATATATATATGTGTGTGTGTGTGTGTGTGTGTATGTATGTATGTATATATATGTATATTACAAATCTCCCGCCTTGCTTTGGTTATTTTGAACGTACCCATTTCGTATCAGCTGTAATTATACTGTATTTATGTAAATATATATGTATATATACTGCATACACTGCATATACATATATATGTTTGTGTGTGTGTTTTATGTAAGTATCATTATATGAACATTATAACAGAATGCTTTTCGGAAAAATAAGTGAAGTTTATAATACCAATTTTTATTACTTAAATTCCTTATTCTGCAGATGGCATCGCTTAAATAAAAAATTTAATGCTCTGTCATATTTTGTTCTTTTACAGGATCTATTCAGGGGAAATTTACGTTACTACAAGATCCTGGGAAGGACCATCATCTAATTGTTCTACAACTAGCACGCTTTGTTTCCAGATAAGTAAACAAATATCCCCACTGGGAAATTGGAAATGTTTTCTTAACTTACATTAGTGGTTTATCTGAGATAAGTTTGGCGCATTTTCTATTTTCTCACGGGTGAGGTAATCGAAAATCTAAATTTCTCAGTTAAGTTGTACTGAAAGTAATGAGGAAAGACTATGAGACTAAGATATATCATTAATAGCATCATGAAGTGTGTGTTTGTGTGTGCGTGTGTCTGTGCTTGCATGTGTTTGTAAGTATAAATGAAGTTCTACTAGGGTTAAAAGAAAATATTGAGGGCTAACTAGAGACACCTTTCTCCATTGTAAGCAAATAAATTACTGAAGAGTGGACCTCTAGGAACACGGGCGCATTACATTTGCGCTAATTGAGGGATTAAAACTGGGAACTTTAGAGCACCGATATTTCTTACGATTGCGCGAGGAGCCATTGCGAGAACTAGTGGTTAAATTTACATCAAGTAACTGGTGATTGAATCTCGAGCAGTTTTAAGAAAAGTGAAAAAGAAAAAAAAAACCTAACCCAACCTAACCACTCTCTTAGTAGTAACTGCTGTCAATCCATGAAAATATTACCTTCAGCAACTAAATATAGGTAGTAGGTTGGCCAGGGCACCAGCCACCGGTTGAGATACTACCACTAGAGAGTTACGGAGTCCTTTGACTGGCCAGACAGTACTACAGTGGATCCTTCTCTCTGGTTACGATTCACTTTCCCTTTGCCTACACATACAGTACACCGAATAGTCTGGCCTATTCTCTACAGATTCTCCTCTGTCCTCATACACCTGACAACACCGAGATTACCAAACAATTCTTCTTCACCTAAGGGGTTAACTACTGCACTGATACTTGTTCAGTGGTTACTTTCCTCTTGGTGAGGGTAGAAGAGACTTTTTAGCTGTAGTAAGCAGCTCTTCTAGGAGAAGGACACTCCAAAATCAAACCATTGTTCTCTAGTCTTGGGTATTGCCATAGCCTCTGTACCATGGTCTTCCACTGTCTTGGGGTAGAGTTCTCTTGCTTGAGGGTACACTCGGGCACACTATTCCACCTGATTCCTCTTCCTCTTGTTTTGTTAGAGTTTTTATAGTTTATATAGGAAATGTTTATTTTGATGGTGTTACTGTTCTTAAAATATTTTTTTTATCCTTGTTTCCTTTCCTCACTGGGCTATTTTCCCTGTTGGGGCCCCTAGGCAAAAGCATCCTGCTGTTCCAACTAGGGTTGTAGCTAATAATAATAATAATAATAATAACAAGTGAGCAAGTCCTGAACGCGGACATGGTCCTCGTAGAGGACATACCTCCGCCAAGGTGACCTTGATCTTCAAATGTACTTGACCTTCACGTGACCTTGACCTTCAGGTGACCTTGACCTTCACGTGACCTTGACCTTCACGTGACCTTGACCTTCAAGTGACCTGCTTGACTTTTGACCTTCAAGTGATCTTTGTTCATTTGCCACTGATACTTAATATGACATTGATATAATGCACCAATATGACCTTGACCTTTGACCTTTATAAATTTGAACATCACCCATGGGTTGCGCCTGGACTAGGACTTCCCTGTTGGCTTATGCAAAAGTCAGTGCTTTATTTCTGTCTCTTGATATGGCCACTTATGTCATAGTGACACCAGTGACCCCTGTGACCTTGACCTTGGGGTGACCTTGACCAAAATTTAATCAGTTCTTCCATACACATTGGGGAACTACTTGGCCAAGTTTGAAGTGATTCCGTGTAGAAATGTGGCCTCTACGTTGTCCACAGACAGACAGACAAACAGAGAAACAAACAAACAAACAAACAAACAAACAAACAAACCGAACCGAAAACATAACCTCCTGGCGGAGGTAATAATTACTGATTTCGTAATGCATATGAAAAGTTTGCTGAAAATCAATATCTTCTTACAATTAACTTGTTCCAGTTTCACATTTCAAGTTTTTCCCTTGAAAGGCATGCGCGTAAATGTAGTTATTTTGGCTCTCAATTTTAATGGTAATGCGCTCTAACGTAATGCACCGAGAAACACAGTTTATAAGTTGTTTAGCTGCTAGATAGAGAGGTACTATGAGCGGTGTGCTGCAGGCATTACTAAAGGGCCTTTGCTGTATCCCTACGGCTAGTAGCGTTACTTGAGTTCTCACCTTCTTAACCTTTGTTTACGCTTCGTTGCTGCTGTCTAACTTCTTTTTAACTTTTACGTCACAGTGCAACTTGTTAGATTCCCCCAATTATATCTTAGTGCTGAATGGCTTCTATGGCCCCAGCAACTGGTCATATAGCTTAGATTTCATTAATCAAGAAAAGTGGAAAGTGACTTAAATTGTGACTTATATCCTGCTTATGAATAAATTTCCTTTCTCATTCATATAAGAGATAACCAAATAAGAATTACACACTCCAATTCCCCCATCTCTCTCTCTCTCTCTCTCTCCTCTCTCTCTCTCTCTCTCTCTCTCTCTCTCTCTCTCTCTCTCTCTCTCTCTCGTTATATAATATGATAGTTTGCTTCTGTTATTAATCTGTAGATTTGTAAATTACACAGAAACGTTTTACCCTTAACCTTTTACTCTGTTAGAATTTTTGTAATTTTAAAACTACTAGTAGTTTGTACTAGATCCCTCTGGTCTATTGCAAATTTTGGTAATTTTCCTTAAAATTGGATGAAATAAACCTCATATTCAACTGATCATTTCCTGTATTTTTATTTATTTATTTTTTCATATATTTATTCGTAGACAAAAGATAATCAAAGATGATATTTAGCCGCGCTGATTGAAAAGCCTTTTAATTTTTCAGAAAATTTATATTTTCTAATGTGTAATTTGATATAATCGGAAATCTGCAAGTTTTTTATCATGGGTTTTGATTGTTTACTTGAAATTAACCCAGTTTTAAATTATTTCTTATCATGGGTT
Source organism: Palaemon carinicauda (assembly GCF_036898095.1). Lineage (NCBI taxonomy): Eukaryota > Metazoa > Arthropoda > Malacostraca > Decapoda > Palaemonidae > Palaemon > Palaemon carinicauda. Next base: position 72,223,817 of record NC_090755.1, read on the forward strand.
TTGATTGTTCATTGAAAAATGTACCCAGGTTTGAATTAATTTTCTTTTTATCATGGTTTTTTATTGTTCATTGACAAATTTACCTAGGTTTGAATTAAGTTTTTTTATCCAATCCTTGTGGGTTTGAAACTGTTTTATTATTGTTTCTTATTATTTTGCACACAGTTTGTTAGCTGATATATTATGCAATAAGGTGTTTTCCTATTATTTCTTAAACTCTTACTACATTACGTGGTCTAACTTTGCAAACAATGACGATCAAAACTAAGGTCTTTCATTACTAGGATTTTATGTAGACTGCCAGAATAGAAAAAAAATAAAACCAAGTTATAATTTTTAAAATTTCAGCTTTCATTTTGGTCTTGATATCTTTTTTTTTATGAAGTGCTAGGGAACTACAATTATTAATTGTAACCGTACATAAACACTGCTACTGCTGACTGATTTTAAGTAATGAGGTACTTTTACGTTATAGCATTACATACTCAACCTATGTAAGTTAAGTAGATGACAAAATTAATATTAAATATTTGTTAATATGGCAGTTTTAACTAAGATTACCTTTATATTATTACTATTATTATCATTATTATTAATATTATTATTATTATTATTATTATTATTATTATTATTATTGTAGTTTTTGTTGTTGTTGTTGTTGTTGTTGTTATTTACTTGGCCAAGGAGATTATAAAATCGACTCGGTGTATTTATTTATTTATTTGTCTTTGTGTCTGTGGACAGCATTACGTCAAAACTACTTGACGGGTTTTGGCGAAATTCTCACCACAGATAGATTTCACGTGATGGACGACCCCATTAAATTTTGGAGAGGATCCTAGACAGGATCCGGATTCTAGATCTGGATTTGCATTTTTCACCATTTTAAAGATAAGGTTAAAACAAATTGACGGCTTTTTATGAAATTTTCACTATAGATAGATTTAGGCCATGGACGACTCAATAAACTTTTGGAGATTATCCGGATTCTAGATAAGGATTTGTATTTTTTTTACAATTTTAAAGATTATGTTAAAACAAATTGACACGTTGGATTTTCACTAAATTTTAACAATAGATTGTTATGCCTGGGAATAAACCATGAAAATATTTAGGTGATAGGGATGAAGATCACGATTCTGGATCAACATTGCACTTTTCGCCATCTATTATACAGTCAGCATATGAAAAGCGGAATGCGATGTCCGTAGACTTTAGTTAAATGTTGGCAAAATTCATTGGCGAAGGTCTGAAATCTCTGATTGCTCTTCATTATTATTCGTATTGGTGTTGTTGTTGTTTTTATTATCATTATTATTATTTCTGCTGTTCTTATTGTTTTCTAGCATGTGTTTATTATTATTATTATTATTATTATTATTATTATTATTATTATTATTATTATTATTATTATTATTATTATTGTTATTATTATTATTACTAGCTAAGCTACAACCCTTGTTAGAAAATCAAGATGCTATAAGCCCAAGGGCTCCAACAAGGAAAATAGTGAGGAAAGTGAGGAAAGGAAATAAGGAAATAAGTAAACGATATGAGAAATAATGAACAATTAAAATAATATGTTTTAGAAACAGTAACAACATCAAAACATATATTTCATATATGAACTATTAGAAGGCTTATGTCAGCCTGTTCAAAAAAAAAAAAAATTGCTTCAAGTTTGTACTTATGAAGTTCTACCGATTCAACTACCCTAATAGGATCATTCCACAACGTGAACACAGCGGGAATGAAATTTCTAGAATAATGTGTATTATTGAGCCTCATGATGACAGAATACTAAAGAATACTTGTTTTTTACAACAGTATATTTATAAAATCTACCCTAAGAAATTATTGATACTTAATTCATCATCATCATCATTATTATTATTATTATTATTATTATTATTATTATTATTATTATTATTATTATTATTATTATTATTATTATTATTATTCACATGGAACAAGCCTAGAAGCCCTTATCTTGGGTAAAGCAATAATAAAAACAGGAGAATATCTACTCAGGATAAAGAGAAAACTGAGATAACAAAAGCAAATTCTAATTAGATAAAAATATTTTAAGGTTCACAAATGTATCACACACTTTTGATACCAACGTATTAAAAATCAATCTAACTCATTCTAAAACCTGATGTTATTATATTAAGTAGATTTAGATAGTTCAACACCGTGGTGAGATTACCTTACCATTACTATTAATCCATTTGATAGGAATAAAGAAACTGGGAATTTTTCAGGCATATAAGCCACTAATGATGGCACTGAAATTCAAATTGTATCTTTTTTTTATTTAATCGTTTAATTATGATTTCAGCCATGGATTTAACCACCAGTTGCACAGAGTAATAATTCCATTAATTGAAAAAAGAAAAGAAAGATGTAAATCTGTATAAAACTAGCTTAGCTTTTAATATATTTTAACAGATTCTGGCACTCGATTACGGGTACAAAACAAACCACCGATATAATTAATTAAGTGAAGAGTTATGGCTCACTTGATAAAGATGAAATAATTTTGTATTTGTTGTTTCAGTTTTCTTATCAGCTCTGCCAGATCTTTGTAGGCCAAGTTGTAAGTCACCTGTTC
>NC_090755.1:72233930-72243930 GCF_036898095.1 Palaemon carinicauda
TTTACCATGGGTTTTAAATTATTTTCTAATCTGAACACGTATTTAACTTACTTTCAGATTTGTTAAACTAGAAAAAGGAGAAAATGTTCGACTTAATTTTCTTTCTATATATATTTATTTATGAATGTTATTTATCTATTTATTTATAATAAATTGGAATTCCAGGTTGATTCCACATTTGGTTTTACTGATCTCAAATATAAGAACATCAACGCATGAAATTTGAGGAGACTTGTATGAAATATAGTTTTCTGCGGTAGATTTGAACCCTAGAAATAATGTTTTAAAGAAACGTTTGTCTTGTGAAAATCAAGAAGCGTAAATTCTATTACCCATTAACGAAAATATATTTTAAAGCGAATATACTGGCTGCCTATAGATGAAAAATATCCTAAAATTCTACCTGGCCAAACATTAGATTTGATGACCTTACAAATAACAAGTAATCACCTTGCTTTTATTTATGCTTCTTTGTAAGACCTACCAACACTGTACCTTTCGATACTAAGACTATCAGGAAGACAATCTTAGCTGCATTCCCTCCCGTTATCAGTCCCGTATACCGAGAAGGAACAGATAAAATATTCGAACTTCTCTTATCGCAGGTAATGTCTGCACCCTTCGTAAACATTACCACCTGGAGTTTCTTTCAAGTTGTTTTCGATTTTTTTTATTTTTCAAATGATTCTCAGTTACATCACTGTCTCTTAGCAAAGGAGTGTTTGGCCAATATCCTGTTGACTATTCTATTTTAATGAAAAATGAATGGGATGGAAAGTCAAGTGGTTATTTGCAAACGGAAATGATATGCATTGGCAAATAATGCTTAAAATTACTTGAGGAAATTATATCACTATTTTTTTTCTGTTGAAACCTTGAAATATCAAGATAATAGCAATAATAATACCAATACCCTAATATCGCAAGAGGGTCTGCCCCTCTCTTTTATTCTTCTCCTGTACTTCTTTTTCTCCCTATTTCCTTAATCTTTCCCATACCGAGTACCTGCCTTTGTGATATTAACTGGATTGTATCCAGGGGTACTCTTCCTTTCCCCATATTCCCCACTTCCCTATTCTTATTCTTATTATTATTATCAAGATAAGAACATAGTCACTTCCGTTTGACGTATGCCATAATGATTTGCCCTAATTAAGTGCTATATTAAAATGAATGTTTATTTTAGAGAATGATTATTTAGTAACATTATGTATAAACTCTGAGGTAGCTAGACCTTGGTTTTACGCATGCAAGCTCATACACACACCAACACATATATACATACGAACATTCATATATATATATATATATATATATATATGTATATATATATATATATATATATATATATATATATATATAGATGTAGATATGTATATATATACATATATATACATATATATATACAGTATATATATATATATATATATATATATATATATATATATATATATATATATATATATATATGTGTGTGTGTGTGTGTAGATATACACACACACACACACACATATATATATATGTATATATATATATATATATATATATATATATATATATATATATATATATATATATAGATGGAGATATGTATAAATATGTATATATATACACATATATATATACAGTATATATATATACAGTATATATATATATATATATATATATATATATATATATATATATATATATATATATATATATATGTGTGTGTGTGTGTGTGTGTAGATATATATACACACACACACACACACACATATATATATATATATATATATATATATATATATATATATATATAAATGTATAGCAATTTATATATGTACATATGTATACACACACACACACATATATATATATATATATATATATATATATATATATATATATATATATATATATATATAATTCCTATTGGGCACCTTTTAACCACATGCTCAGATTACTAGATAACATTTGCCGTTTCTACTCATATTTCAACTTTGAATCTAAAGAATTATATCATTTTCATCTTTTAATCAAAATGAACCCTTTTACGTGGTGATTATAAATTAATTGTTAAGTAAACCCTTATTGATAACCAAAGTATATTAAAATTCCCCCTCTGTATTACACCTTTTATGCTACAGAATTCAATTATTTACACACCTTATTCCGACACTGTTCCACAGTTCTTCTTTCCCGCCGTGACGGTGGCGTTCGGTGTGATGTTTCGAGATCGACTCTTGGAAATGGGCGCCAACTCGACCTCCTTCACCCTCATCGGCAACGCCCTGAGCACCGTCTGGAGCTTCACAGGTACTCTCTCTCTCTCTCTCTCTCTCTCTCTCTCTCTCTCTCTCTCTCTCTCTCTCTCTCTCTCTCTCTCTCTCTCTCTCTCTCGGTTAGATCATGTGAAGAAATTAAAGAGAAAATTTGATAAGTTCCCCCAGACTCAATATAGAATAGTTGTAAATAAGAAGGATTCACTATAGAATATTGCTACTACTTAAGTTATTAAGTTAGAGTTGTAATGAGCTTAAAATGCTGTCGATCATCAATTTTGTGATTAGTGCTGAGTATTTTTGCAATTATTTAAAAGGTCTTGTCACGTACCGTATCTAGGCATTAATTCATTGTCTATGGTGTTTCCCTTTCTGTCTCTAGCTACACTCACATTTTAGTCATCTAATTTACTTAGCCACAATTCCTGCTTTTTTTTATTTCTTATCTTCCATCTGGCTGTCCAATCCTTTTTTACTTTTTCTTCATTATGCAAAAGTGTGCCCCCCCCCCCCCCCTCAGTAGGACTTTGCTCTAAATGGTCTCCCTATAGCAAACTCCGGGTCATTTGGCTCAAATTTGCCATATTTAGCAAATCCTTTACATATATGCTTAACTCTTGAAAAAAAATATGTAAGACATGAGCTATGTAGCAATTACACATCTGCGAGATGTTTACCATGTATCATTATAATACAGCTGCTAAATATAAGCTGTATTGATATGTTTTCTCTAAAATAGCGTTGATAGCAGCACCTTTATCTGAGCTTTTCGGCCATCGGAATGTAACTATAACTGGCGGACTACTGGCTTTTCTGGCCATGATCCTGTCTGCCTTTAGCACAAGCCTCATCTCCTTCGGCCTTTCCTACGCGGTTATTGGAGGTAAGAAAAGCCATTGTGTTGTTGATATGCATTCATAATTTTTGGTTATAATTCAAATAAATTTTGTATAATCGATCTTTTTTTCATTCATGCATATTTTAATCGAGTGTTATTTGTCATCTATAATGTCTTTTGTGTCTGACCGCAAAATATTTCGAACATTAGCGATGGATTTCACTGAAATTGAATACGTTTTGAGATGGATCGAGGATCACATTAAAATAGTTTCGGCTATTAGAATCGGATTATTCCTTGACACAGATCCTCTATGTATTTTTAAAGTTTCTTACGTTATTTGACAGGAATGGCCGGATGTTTGAGTACTTTCAACGGGTATACAATTATCCCATTATACTTCTCCAGGAGAAAAGGACTGGCGAATGGTTTAGTGTCGTCTGCTTCGGCGCTTGGTTAGTTACGAAGTTACGTCTGTATATTAGGCCTCGAGCACACTAGCCACTCTGTGGCACCACAAGTGGCCGTGCAAAGTGGCGGGCCAGAGCACACTAGCCACTTTTTAGAGCCACAAGTTGCGACCACATGTGGTTATGTTTTGAATACCCGGCCTCATGTGGTCGCCACACCGATATCACTACATCTGATTAGCTGCCACATATGGTCGCAAGAGGTCGCTATTGTGCTCTCAGCCAGCCACAAAACGCCGCCACAAATGCGCTGTTTGTGGCAGGGACGAGCGACAGCTTGCCACAGTCGCGAGCCACCGACACAAGTGTGATCGGCAAAGCTTGAAAACAATGGGAACCTATGGGAGAAAATATCCCCTTCACAAAACGCAGCCACTTGTGGCTCTACAAAGTCGCCAGTATGTTTAGGCCCTTACTCTCTATCAATCACTTAAACATTATTGACTGTGATGTCACTCAAGTTACGGAAGTTATACCGATCCTGTTTGAGCCATTAAGAAATTGAAGGTTTGATAAAAGCTATCAAGTTACCACACACTTGTGTTCAATATAATCTGCTTTATAACAAAATTAACAATAATCTGACCTCCATAGTATATAGTAGTCTTTCTTGTTTAAACATCTGTATTCAAATTGATATGAAAATATCTTTTGCTTTTATGTATAAGTAAAGAAAAACAAAAATAATTATATTTTTATTTCAATCATGCAATATTCCCCAGGTAAAATTGCTATGGCTCCCTTGGTGCAGCTTCTCCTAGATACCTACGGGTATAAGTGGGCATGTCTGGTGATTGGGGCTCTCTCCCTACACTCCTGCGTGTCTGGGATGCTGTTTCAACCACCCACTTGGCATCAGGTGAGAAACCAATTGCTGCGAGTAGTATGTAAATGCGTATGATTATAGCGTGCTATTTATTAATACCTCCTTTAACATCCATAGAGAAAATGGCTCCAGTGAGTATTTAACTTCCAATTCTCAATAAGTAGTTTGGGGTGAGGTTGCTCGTTCCATGCCTTCCTCTTTCCTGTAATTGACCCATCATGTTTCACGAAATACTGAGTGTCTTATTTATAGTTTAGGTTAGCTTGGTCTCAGTTAATCTTCAGGAAATGGACTTGAATATCCATTGGATTAACGATGAGTTTTTGTTAGTGTGGCAAAGTCATGATCACTTTGGCAAGGAGTATTTATGTGTAGGCCTATGTATGCATACTATACTCTCATGCATATACATACACACACAATTATATATATATATATATATATATATATATATATATATATATATATATATATATATATATATATATGTGTGTGTGTGTGTGTGTGTGTGTGTGTGTATACAATATGTATAAACACAAAAATACAACAACAAATGCTGCCGTTTCTAGTCCCACTGCATGTCTAAGGCTTCAGAATTTTCTTTATTTATGTCTAGGGTTTGACTAATTTTTATCACCACGATGGCCATTGTTAATTGGTGATGATTAGAGAATTTTGTCTGATCGCTCACGGCAAACCAACCTAATATGGGTGTCTGGCTAGTACAGCTTTGCCGGTCGTGGCGATACACAAATCCTTTCACCACGTCAAGGTATCCCCACTCAGAAATGGTTATACACACACACATACATATATATATATATATATATATATATATATATATATATATATATATATATATATATATATATATATACACATACATACATACATACATACATACATACATACTAGATTATATATATATATATATATATATATATATATATATATATATATATATATATATATATATATATATATATATATATGCAAGCCAGCTCTGTAAAAGTCTGGTTTGACTCAGGCCTGTTAAATCTCATTTTAATAATATATATATATATATATATATATATATATATATATATATATATATATATATATGTGTGTGTGTGTGTGTGTGTGTGTGTGTGTGTGTGTATAACCATTTTTTGAGGAGGGATACCTTGACGTGGTGAGAGGATTTATGTTATTATGTATATATATATATATATATATATATATATATATATATATATATATATATATATATATATATATATATATATATATATATATATATATATATATATATATATATATATAATATATTTGTGTATATATATATATATATATATATATATATATATATTTATTTGTGTGTGTATATATATATATATATATATATATATATATATATATATTTATTTGTGTGTATATATATATATACTGTGTATATTTATAATGTATACATCAACAACAACAACAACAACAAAGGCAACCTCAGACATGCCAATTCATGTATGGGGTTTGGCCCTATTTCATCACCATGACAGTGGGAGATTTTTGCCTGATCGCTCACAGCCAACCAGCCTAGTATGAGTGGCCCTGACTAGTACAGCTTCGTTGATCATAGCAATATATTAACACTCACCATGTTCTTATAATATATATATATATATATATATATATATATATATATATATATATATATATATATACACAGTGATACCTCTGGATACGAAAGTTTCTGCTTACGAAAAATTCAGGATGCGAAAAGTGATTTGAAGATTTTTATGCCCCAGTATACGAATAAAATTTCAGGATACGAAAACCTTCACGAGATCCCAACTCTTCGCCGAGAGTAATTTTAAAAAGCGCGCGCCGCCAGACTTTGAACTTGGGTAGACTCACTTACAGCCTCCCGCTCTCCCATTGGTTATCTCCCTACTCAGACGCTAGCTGACGCCATAAGATCCTGCTTTCCTATTGGTCGGCAACTATCCCAGCTTGCTTACGCACGGGCGTTCATCTCTCTCTCTCTCTTTTCGTTCCGACCGCGGTATCGTTAACAGACATTGTGTGCTTTCGCTTGTTTGACGTAGTGTTAATATACAGTACATTCGTACGCCACGTGTTATCGTTATTAAACATTCGTTACTGTGCACTGTACTGTATTGTTGTTTACTATACATAGTACTGTATATAACGTACGTAGTGTATTATATTACGTATTACTGTAGCCATGGGTCCCAAGAATGTTGCCGAAGGAAAGAAGAAGAAGACGATGCTCTCGATGGAGACGAAACTTGAAATCGTAAAAAAGTACGAGTCTGGCATGCGTTTAAGTGCGATCGCCAAGGAGTATGGCCGGAATCCATCTACGATAGGCACCATCCTGAAGCAGAAGGCGGCCATCAAAGCAGCGACACCTTCTAAGGGCGTCACTATTTTCTCCAACAAGAGAACCCACGTGCATGACGAGATGGAGAGGCTGCTTCTTGTGTGGATCAAGGACAAAGAGATCTCAGGAGACACCATCACTGAGACTACAATTTGCCAGAAGGCCTCCGCCATTTTCGGTGATCTCGTGCGTTCTCAGGCCGAAGAAGGGGCAGGAGAAGGAACATCCCAGCAGGAACCCCCAGAGTTCAAGGCTTCTCGTGGGTGGTTCGAGAAATTCAAGAAAAGGACTGGCATTCATTCAGTGGTACGGCATGGGGAGGCAGCCAGCTCGGACACGAAGGCCGCCGAAGCCTTTGTTAAAACGTTCGACGAGTTGACTCTGCAGGAAGGCTACAGTTCGCAGCAAGTTTTCAATTGCGACGAAACTGGACTTTTTTGGAAGAAAATGCCTCGTCGGACGTTCATCACGGCGGAGGAGAAGAGGCTACCCGGACATAAGCCTATGAAGGACAGGCTTACCCTTGCTTTTTGTGCAAACGCCAGTGGGGACTGCAAGATAAAGCCCCTGCTGGTGTACCATTCAGAAAATCCCCGAGCCTTCAAAGCCCACAAAGTCATCAAGGAGAACCTTCCCGTGATGTGGAGGGCGAATGCTAAAGCCTGGGTAACGAGGCAACTTTTCATTGATTGGGTGAATGTCTGCTTCGGTCCGACTGTCCGAAAATATTTGGAAGAAAAGCGCCTCCCTATGAAATGTCTGCTGGTGTTGGACAATGCTCCAGCTCACCCTCCTGGCCTCGAGGAATATCTTCTGGCCGAGTATTCCTTCATGAAGGTCCTATATCTACCGCCTAACACCACCCCTCTCCTCCAGCCCATGGACCAGCAAGTTATTTCAAATTTTAAAAAATTGTACACGAAGCATCTCTTCCAGAGATGTTTCCAAGTCACAGAGAGTACAAACCTCACTCAGCGTGAATTTTGGAAAGATCACTTCAACATCGTGATATGCCTCAAACTCATCGATCTCGCTTGGCAGGAAGTTTCGAGCGTACCCTGAACTCATCTTGGAGGAAGCTGTGGCCTGATGCTGTCTCTGCGCGAGACTTCGAGGGGTTCGGGAAGCCTGGAGGCGAAGCCGAGATCGTTGACGATCCTGAACCTATTCAGCAGTCTGAGGTGGCTGACATCGTACATCTTGGTACGTCCATAGGGCTGGAAGTTAGCGCGGAGGATATAGATGAACTTATCGAGGAGCACCACGAGGAGTTGACGACGGACGACCTGAAGGAGTTGGAGACGATGCAAGTGAGTGATGTTGAAGAGCAGTTCTCTAGCGGTGATGAGGAGGATGTTACACCTTTGAAAACGGCAGACATCAAGGAAATTCTCGCATGTTTCCATAAAATGGCAGACTACGTCGAAAAGGAACATCCAGAAAAAGTTTATACCAACCGTGCGCTTCAACACTGCAATGACGTTTGCCTAACGCATTTTAGAAATGTGTTGAAAAGCAGGCAGAAACAAGCTTCAATGGATAGTTTCTTATTAAAGAGGCCAGCGGTATTAGTAGGCCAAGACGAAGGTGAAAGTGAAGAAATGAAACAGAAAAGAGGAAGGGATGAAGAATTAGAAGGTGAAAGTAAAGAAAAGAAACAGAAAAAAGAAAGTGATGAAGAAGTAGAAGAGATTTAGAAAATATGAAAAACGTAAAGTTATAAGAAAGCAAAAAAAAACAAGTGAGCAAGTCCTGAACGCGGACATGGTCCTCGTAGAGGACATACCTCCGCCAAGGTGACCTAGAGCGCCATATGTCCTAGAATCATGAATTGATGTGACTTCGACCTTCACATGACCTTGACCTTCACGTGACCTTCAAGTGACCTTGACCTTCACGTGACCTTGACCTTCACATGACCTTGGCTTCAAGTGACCTTGATCTTCAAATGTACTTGACCTTCACGTGACCTTGACCTTCAGGTGACCTTGACCTTCACGTGACCTTGACCTTCACGTGATCTTGACCTTCAAGTGACCTGCTTGACTTTTGACCTTCAAGTGATCTTTGTTCATTTGCCACTGATACTTAATATGACATTGATATAATGCACCAATATGACCTTGACCTTTGACCTTTATAAATTTGAACATCACCCATGGGTTGCGCCTGGACTAGGACTTCCCTGTTGGCTTATGCAAAAGTCAGTGCTTTATTTCTGTCTCTTGATATGGCCACTTATGTCATAGTGACACCAGTGACCCCTGTGACCTTGACCTTGGGGTGACCTTGACCAAAATTTAATCAGTTCTTCCATACACATTGGGGAACTACTTGGCCAAGTTTGAAGTGATTCCGTGTAGAAATGTGGCCTCTACGTTGTCCACAGACAGACAGACAAACAGAGAAACAAACAAACAAACAAACCGAACCGAAAACATAACCTCCTGGCGGAGGTAAAAATTCAATTTTAAGTTTTATGTTACCGTTAAGTGTTAAAGTAATTTTTTTCTTTCATTCTATAGTTTTCCATTCGTAATGTTAAGTGTTAATTATTTCTGCCATTTTTTTATTTCGTAAAGTTTAAGTGTTAATGTGTTAAGTGTGTAAATTACTGTACGTAGTCTGTCACTTGTTACGTTTTCTGCCTTATGCCATCCTCCTCTGCCGTGACTTCGCTATCGGACATCGTCTCAATCAAAAGGTAAGTTTCAACTTTTTTGTTACACTAATTAACTGTAACCTTTTTTTCAGAGTATCAATCCTTAATTTAGGTGTACGTACAGGTAACAATACACCTTCACTGATCCAAATGCTTTACATACAGTACCGTAACTTTTATACAGTAGTAAAGAAAACGGACCGTTTTCTTAGGGCTTGGGGGGGATAACTAGGCTATAACTACATTATTGAATAATTTCATAGTGGTTTCTGGAATGGATTAGGCTGTTTTTAACAGTTGGGTTAATTATTGAATGATAGAAATGGCTGCATTGCATGTTTATTACTACAGTTTACCATGTTTATGGAAGAAAAGGTGTCTTCTCGTAAGGCTTGGAACGGATTAGGCTATTTACATGTAAAACGCGACTCAGGATACGAAAAAAATCAGGATACGAAACCGTATCCTGAACGGATTACTTTCGTATCCTGAGGCATCACTGTATATATATATATATATATATATATATATATATATATATATATATATATATATAT
>NC_090755.1:72251430-72287305 GCF_036898095.1 Palaemon carinicauda
TTATCAGTACTTAACATTTTTTAACTGCAATTTCAGTTACAAATTCATACTGAAAAAGACTAGTTAGTTAAAGTTTTGGATCTCACATTATTTTTTTCATACCAGGATTTTTTTTCTGTTTTATGTTATTTAGATATAAAGAGAATCCTATGATATATAAACCCACGTCTCCATGGAATTAGGATCATGGTTTTTTATAGTTTATATATACAGTATATATATATATATATATATATATATATATATATATATATATATATATATATATATATATATATATGTGTGTGTGTGTGTGTTATGGTGTATGTATGTAATATTAGTAGGTATGTAAGCATGCATACGTGTATGCTTGCACATGTACAAATTTGTATGTATAAATCCCCACCAAATGTTGATAATCCAAAAACTGTATTCTCCTCTCCAGCATTGACACTTGTTCCATCCTATAAATGGATCCTATTTTGGGTATCAATGAATGGAATAGCACTGAGCCTCACGAGTGTGCTTTTGATCCACCTCATGATCAAGTATCTGGGACAGGAGAACTACGCCCAGGTCATCGGTTTCTGTTCGATTCTGAATGGTATCCTTCTCATAGTAGGAGGGTTTCTCGTGGGTAAGTGGCCTGAGTTTGGTTATTGATGAATCAGTAAGGAAATATAATCAAGGTCTTTTAGAAAATCTTTAGCAAGAACTATTATTTTTTTTTTCTTATTTTATATCACCTTGTTAAATGACATACTAAGTATGGTTCAAGATCATGTTGAGTATTTTTTTATATATACTGTACTGATTTCTCCTCAGTTTTATGATCACTGGGGATGTACCCAGTAATGATATTAAAAATTATACAATCTAATTTATCCATCTTTTCTTTTAGGTGCTGCACATGATTACTTTGCATCCTACGAGTGTGTTTTCTACATCTTGACACTCTTCATAGGATGTGGGGCTGTTATCTGGGCTGCCTTTGGTACCTATGAATTTACAAAGTCTCGTGCCAGAAGCGTATCCATCCAGGCAACCACTTAATGGTGCACTCAAGTGGAATTGGGAACTTTAAAAGTTAGTTGACAAAGCATGTTCTCTTTCGTGAGAACAATTACTCACCTGTAATATCTGCTGCTCCAAATGCATGTACTGTACTGTATCTCCATGTCCATCAACTACATAAAGACATGGTAGATTTTTCAATTAAAACTCTGTGAGCAACAAAGCTTTGCTAATTTTCTTGTGTTGTTAATGATGGAGAATTAGTTTCATAGTAAATGTCCATAAACTTTTTTAATTAAACATATTTATTTGCATGAGTGCCTTGTAAACGTTTATTATGTTTCTTATTATATTTGTGATCTGTATTATTGTATCATAACAATTACTATAGTTATACAGTAGTTATAAGTACTTAAATTTCTTGATAAGAATTGATTTTAGATACAGTAGTTTAAGAAGATTCTTGGCGTCATGGCATTACTTTTATCGCGGTTTTGAAATGAAACCACCCAGACGTATTGTACATTACCTTAATAAACATTCCACATTGAAAAGGAATCCCTAAAAAGGTACCCTTTGAATAATCATAGTATAAATGATCTTTCATATGTTTTGCATGTTCATAAATATAGGTTTGGATATTAACTTATTGTATATTATTACCTTCTTTTTATTTGGAGATTATGATAGGTGTGCACTTTTATCATGGTCTTTACATGTACAATGCTTACTTTTAGTTGTAAAATTTTCAAATTCCATTTACATTCCATTGTTTATGCCATTAGGAGAGGTTATTATTCTTTGATGCCCATTTAAATGTTAATGCTAATTATGTTATTTAATTTCCTAATTTTACTTTTTCACTTGAAAAGTTGGCTCGCATGTCAAAATTTTCACATATGGGCCTACTGTTTAAGATAATGTTTACTTATATATATCTTTTGTTTTTAGTATGACAACAATATTATGTGTAATCTTTCGACCTTACAAAACTTGTAATGAATGAATAAATTTTATTCCTTTCATTCTTCAATTTAATAGACTTTGGAATGTAATTTACAGCTACCCAGTCATTATAAGTGTATATCTCTCTGCTTGGTACCTCTCCATGATATAATCTTTGAAAAGGAAAACAACAAAAAGGGAAGAAATAAATATAAAAAAGGTTCCTATTTATTCTTTCAGTGGTTAATGTGTGTAGGTCATTTTTAGATTTTTTTCCTTTATTCTTCATGAAATTATGTCAAAAGACATCCAGTAAATGTATTTAATATTCAATCTGGCCAATTAGGACCTTATTATGTCAAAATTTATTCGTTATTCACTTGGCTGCCTTGTTAATCATACCAGTAACTCCCTCATAAGATAATATGGTAGAAAATAATAGAAAGGGATACCATAATGTATCATTACTGTATTTTTTCACAAAAGCTATGTTTCCAAAAGGACAACGCCCTGCTGTATGTATGTACCATTTTGTATGCCATATTTAGATATTCTTCAAATAATACAGTACTCCTAAAATCACTTTCTTTACAGTAATATTTAGTTTTACTATTTTAATGTAATATTTTTTCTGTCTTGTCTTTTGCCATTTTGATGTGTGTATATTCTGTTTTGTCTTTGTTAAATTTCTTTCCTTTTCATCCAACTCCTCATATCCCTAATCTATTTTCCTGGTTTTGATCATACAGTGAGGTCTTTGTTGTCCAAAATCCTATAAAGCGGAATTACCTAAGGAAAACTTACACCTAACTTTATATTTTTAGTTCATAATCCAGTTCATGGTGCCAGTCCCATGTCACTACTTTTTTGTACATTATTCCTTTTGGTAGAGGTTTAGATGTTAATTTACAGTCTTTGATATGTATTATTAGAAGTCAACCAGAGAGTGAGTTCTTAAATCACGTCAGGGCCTTACTTTTTCCTCCCCTACCTGTTTTTAAACATTTATTGTCAACTTATGTAACAAGAAATACCTCACCCTATGTTGTTAATTACTTGCAAGAGACCCAACTTGAGGGGATTTTCGACGCAGATCGGATTTTTCCTATATAAAATGACTTTTATGTTCCCTATACAAATAATGAACACAGAAAATTATTTATAACCAGCTATAATTTTATAAAAGCCAGATACCTATATAAATAAGCTTTCATGTGAAATACAGTACTGTTCAGTGCAGGATTTAATCATTATTTTATGATGTTGTATCCAACCTAGGATTGGGGAAAAGCAAAGTAATGTGGATTTTATTTTTATATTTAATACTTGAGGATGAGCAACGTGAAGTCAGAACTGACGTATGTCGAGCTTACGTAAAGCTGGGTATTACTTTGTTTATATTGCATTATTTACCATAATCTAAATATTTCCGAAGGGTATTTATTACATCATTCATTACTGTTCCAATAGGGTTTTTTCCATAAAAAAGATTGGCTTTCTAGTTAGGTCCAATATTGCTATTTTAAAGAAGTTCAATGACTTACTGGTGCACCACTGTTTTGTTAATGTCCAGTATAGATAAAATGTTAGGTATTGATCAACCCAGTTCTTAACACCATCTCCCTTGTCAGTGTACTGTACTTATACCGCCAAAAGTGATGGTAATATATGAGTAGGCTCTAATGGTGAGTTGTGTACTTGGATGTTACCTACCATCCAAAGTATCTTAATTCTGAAAATAGTGGAACTTCTGAGGTCAAATTCAAAGAGCAAGGTGGTAAACAAGACTTAAAAGAGACGCTTATCGAATGTAGCTGAAGCTGTTTTGAATTATTTAAGAGAAGTGGCATTCATAGTGCTGCAAGGCATGGGAAGAGTGCCAGTTCTAATAAAGACATTGCCAAAAATTATGTTGGGGAAATCAAAGAGTTTGTGGAGGCTGAGGAATATTCTCCAACAAGTTTTCAGTATTCAATTGCAATGGGACATGTTTCATTTTCAAAATAAAAAGCCAAGAAGGACCTAACCTATTTACCCAATTGGAGGATGCCTGTCTGTGCTTTAAGCTAATGAAGGATAGTCTATCTCTTTTTCTGTTTGGGAATGCAAGTGGTGACATTAGGGCCAAGCCTTTACATACCACTCCGCAAACCCCAGAGTTTACAAAAAGAAGAACGTCATGAATAAAAAGCTAAATGTGATGAGGAAGGTGAATAGTAAAGCCTTAGTAATTGGGCTATTTTACATTGAAAGGATTTACTAGGTGTTTGGGCCTGATATCAAAATATACCTGCAGGAAAATCAGTTGCCACTTAGGGCCCTGTTAATCATAGACAGTGCACTTTATCACTATCCTGGCTTGGGGAATGAGTTGCTGAAGGAATTTCCTTCATAACAATAAATTTCGTGATCATCCAGTACAACTCCTCTCATCCAGCCTGTGAACCAGGAGGTTCATCATCAAAGCTTGGGGTAAGTGACCACTAGACCAAAGAACTCTAACTGATGGAAGCTGTAGCCAGATTGTCTACCAAAAAGGGACCTGGAAGACTTTGAGCCTGAGCCTGAGCCTGTGGTTGAGAACATTTTGTGTTTAGGTAAGTCCATATCCTGGAGGTTGATGATAATAAAGCCAAGAAGTTGGTGGAAGACCACAGTTTAGAGTTCACCACTTAAGTATTCCAAAACTTTCAGAAGGTGGAGCAACAGTCAGTAGCTGAGAAACTGTTTTCAGAAGAGGAGCTAAGGTATGGTACTTCTAGTTCAGTGAATAATGAAATATGTGCAAAATGGGTTAGGTTTCAGAATTGTGTAAAAAAAAAAAAGATTTCACCTATATAAGGCTGTATCCAACAGTTATTGATATTTTTACGAATTATGCAATTGGTAATTTTGGAAACATTCTAAAATGAAGGCAGAGGCAAAGCTCTTGAGATCAATTTTTGGCGAGACAGAGTTTAAGAGAGACTCTTAGTCATCTGCACAAAATAGGCAAAGAAGAGAAAGAACCCCAGAAGACCAGTTATCTGATGTTAAGGAAGGGGATCCCCCTTTCAAAAACTAATAGCTCCTCCTTGCCACTTACCTTACCACATGCTATTCAAGCCACCAACTCTCCTTACTACAGGTAAACTGATTTTCATGGTTTGTTTAATCTATAGATATATTTTATTTCTATTTTTTTATGATCTTATGCATGTAATGCCATAAAATTCCGGTTAAATGCCTCGAAAGTAGTTATTATTTTGGTATGAAAGGGATTAATCGGTTATATTTTTCTGGGAAAAATTAATGATATTCGAACAAACCTGTATTCGGATGGACTTCTGGAACGAGTACGACCAATAATTGTGAGAGAGACAATGGCCAAATTCTGGACAACAACAAATCTAAACTTGGATTTATTTGTAGTCTTAGAAAAATGTGCTTGCATATTGCATTTCATGTATTAGAATTCTTGAATGTGGCCCTTATATGAAATTTCCTCACTGGTTAGTAATACTATTCTGTTATTTTCTATTGCATTATAGTGCAATATGACAGCTCTATAAAAATTGCTTTCAGATTCAATGTGTACCCTATGAAATAGATCTAATTTACATTTTTTTCTCCTTATTTTGTATTAGATATTTAGGAAACTTCTTAATTTATTTATTTATTTTTTTTTTGACAAAGATATCCTTCTAATTTTGACTTAATTTAAAACTATAAACCGTTATGTTGCCTTATTCAATCAGAAGATTTCAGTTTTGGTTGCAACTTATTTTCTTGTTTTCAGTCAAATCTAGTACTTTTTCAGCTTCAGTAATTTTTAACATGAATGTTCAACCTGTTTAAATTCATGTATCGAAAAGTCACAATCACTATTTACTTTAAAATTTGCCATCAGTTCACCATCATAAACTCTAATGACTAATACATTGAGTATTTTGAAATGACAAAAGTTATGTTTGTATACTATAATAATGATTACTTCACTCAGTTTTCTAAATTGGAAGCCTACACACTGCACTAAGATACGTGGATGGTTTAGACAAGCAAGAATCTACTCTGCAGTAAGGTCACCGTAAGTCAACATTCACTTCAACCCCTTACCAAATCTTATGGTCTACCAGAGGTCAAAGACATGTGATGACCTAGCACCAGCATATACTGAACTAGCTAACCAGTTAATGAAATTAAATGATAATCATATCAATTTTCGTGAAATAACCTTGAAGTATAGTAAAGAATAGAAATGCTTTGTGAAGTTTTCTGATTTCTTAGCATTGCCTTTAGAAAAGTTTCTTCATTAAAGAATTTCACCTTCAACCTGTTCTTGAATGCTTCAAGTTAAAGCCATTTTGATCGTCAAGGATCTAACTAAAAGCTTAGAACCTGAGTACATTAATGACAGCATCTGAGAAAATTACAGCCGCTAAAATGAAAAGCATGAAGAAATATTTTAAAAAGCGTAACAGGTAGGCTATCAACTATCAGCCATATGGGAAATATTTTAGAGTTGTTTAACAGCCTCATAACTAATAGAGAGGGGGAGGATAAATAACATTGCTTGTACCTACTTTCTAGTTTGTTACTTTACTCCAATTCTTAACTCTTGCCTTTCACTGTGCTGTCCAACCCCTTTTAACTTTGTTTAATCTCCCAGTTGCTGGTTTTCCTCCAGTTGGACCTTAGTTCTGAATGGACTGCAAAGCCCCAGTCTCAGGCCAAAGGGCTCAATCTTCATGACTATAGACTACATCCAGTTTGAAATTTGATGATATTAGAGGTAGGTAAGAGGATTCCAATGTCGTTCTGGTGTCGCTTGTCCTGCATATTAGCGAAGTCTGGAATGATTTGTCCTGGGACGGAATTAGAGCAAATTCCAGTTCAAACTTACTCAGCGGAGGCAAGCATTGCCAACCTTTAATAGTGACCCACGCAGATGGCTTGTGCAGCTCATTCATGTACCACTTGTCAGAACAGAGGTGCAATGAGATTGCGTTTAGTTGCAAGTGAAGCAAGCCACAGTGATGTGATATAAAGTGATCTGGAAAGTGGTAACAAGGATTATAGGGTAGGTGATGACATCATGGGTTGACAACACTTTCCTCCAATGAGTGAGCTTCAGCTGTGATGGGCTTTAATTTTTGGTCAGGATTTGAGACATGCTCAAGCTCAATCGTTTCTAGTTGTGTCTGCACCCACTTCATCCTTGTGAGCAAGGGATGGGGGTTTGGGAGAACCTATAGGTCTATCTGCTGAGTCACCAGCAGCCATTGCTTGGCCCTCCCTGGTCCTACCCCAATGGAGAGAGTACTGATCATATATGTACTGTATATAATCGTTCTGTGTAGGACATTGTCATTTTCCCTTGCATTTGCCATTCATAAGCAACCTTTAGACCTGTTGTTTAACATTCTAGTTTTTTTTTTTTAAAGAAAATTTACGGAGTAAACATATTGTACATGCATATGGATATGGCTCATGGCAAGTCCACGAAAACTAAGGAGATGATGACCTATATTACGATGATGACCTTTATTACAATGATGACCTGTATTGCAATTATGACAACACCTTAAACCTGATTAACTCCTACGGATGGGCGGTTAGTGCTGTCAGTGCGCCTCAATCGATACATTGTAGGCTTTACTTAAGGACAAAGCAACATCCTTTCTGTCCCTAGCTGCGTTTCCTTTATATCCTTCTACTATATCTCTCATACTCCTTCCTTTCATCCATGTTGCTATCCAGCCTCTAAGGCTTTCCCCTCGAGCTATAACTGTGCCACTGTGGATTTTTTTGAATGGCCTCCTAGGCCCCAGTACACGACTTTACCTAAATTCTTAAATCCATGCCAAAATTGATCAACAGACTGAAGAATGTATTTGGATACTTACTGGATAGTCATTTAGATTAATATATGTAAGGAGTTGAGTAGGGTGGAGTGATGAACAAAATGTATCTTAGAAAATCATAGCAATTGAAAGTTATTTTGTTTAAAAAAAATAAGGTAAATCCAATTAAAAGTTGCATAAATGTTGCACTTCTCATATGTAAATAGATTCGAAAAATTTATAGTTTATATTCTAAATTGTTGAATTCCCATGTAATAGGCCTACCGTAAAAGATGGAGAACAAGAATTCCTTCCGTTTTATTTTTCTTGAAAGGCTCAGTATCTTAATTACTCCTGCTATTAATAAAGAAGGGAACTTAGCATTAGATAGTCCAAGCACAGAAAATCACAGGGTTCTAAAACCAATATTCAAAAGGCAAATTTTCTTGGATAACTTAAAACTCTCTCTCTCTCTCTCTCTCTCTCTCTCTCTCTCTCTCTCTCTCTCTCTCTCTCTCTCTCTCTCTCTCTCTCTCTCTCTCGGCCCCCATCTTTGGGCGATATAGCCCAAAATCCCAAATCCATATCAATATTCGCTCTTCCCTACAATAGTAAGAAACAAAACACTCCGTTGCTGCAACCTCATATCTTTTTTAATAAGTATGTTGGATAAAATTGAAAAAAAAAAAACCTTAACAACATACCTTTTCCAATTGCCGTCCATAAAATTATAATTTATAATATCCACTCATACTTTGTCATGAAGCTACTAGGTCTTGTTCTTTTGTTAAGAAAAAAATGTCCTCATCTACCTTCATTGTTTTCTGCATAACAAAAAACATTTAATGCTCAATTTGCTCTGTTGTTTATGATTTGCTGTTCCATGCTATTTTCAATACTTCAAGTAAAATATAGGTAGATTCTCATAATAAGTCTTTGGGGGGGGGGATATATACAATTTCGTATTAAAAATCCAACCAGTGCATTTCCACTATGCGTGAAATAGTGCCTGTATTGAGATTTATGGTAGGAGACAAACTCCGTTCGTGAGACTAGATAATCCTCCCCCATTTATAAATGCCAGTCTAAGAAAATGAGTGCGTCTTTTGAATTATACTCACAATTCTGTATTCATTGCTCAAAATTTTATTGCAATGTTAATTAAAAGTAATTTACAATCAAGTGTTTGAAATATATTGCTTGATATTTGCATAAGATTTTTCATAACTCTGACCATCCTTTACATTCAGATCTCCCTGGACAATTCCATCTTGTTCATAATACTAGGCAGGCTGTTAATTCTAATAGCCAGGCCTTCTCCAGCATAAGGCTCAATACTGCATAGTATTTTAGAAGTTTTATTCCATCTGTGACCAAGTTGTGGAATGATCTTCCTAATCGGGTAGTTGAATCAGTAGAACTTCAAAGTTGCAGCAAATGTTTGATTTAGACCAGGCTGACATAAGTCTTTTTATAGTTTATATTTGACATACCTGTTTTGACGTTGTTACTGGTTTTAGAATGATTTATTGTTAATTTGTTCTCATCATATAATTATTTCCTTATTTCCTTTACTCACTGGGCTGTTTTCCCCTATTGGAGCCCTCGGGCTTACATCTTGCTTTTCCAACTAGGGTTGTAACTTGGCTAGTAAATAATAATAATAATAATAATAATAATAATAATAATAATAATAATAATAATAATAATAATAATAATGATAATAATAATAATAGTAAATGTTTTAAGCGTTTTTTACAGCTTATTATCATAATTTCCTACATAAAACATCAAGATCGCCAAATTGCGCCAACTAGACTCTTAATCATAGAGGAACAGAAGAAGAAGAATTCTCTCCAAAATTTTAAAGTTGTTTTCATTTGTCAGTTGCACGTCCGTCCTTTTTAAGAAATTTTATCGTATTTTATGTAGAGAAACGAGTTATACAGGGACAGAGGTAGGTATGTAATAGTTATGCTTTGTTTCTAAAGTAGTATTTAGCTCAACAATTATTTGAAATCAATTTTAATGTAACTCAGACCCTAGGTTGTACCATAATGAAAAGTGTTTCAGGCTGAGCTAAATAGACTGAGACATGTCACTTTAATTTTATATTTATACTACTCACTGTCTTGTGTTTTATGCATTTCTGACTGGGTAATGTTTTTCTAGCCAATTATTGGTGCAAACCACCTCTTCATGACTTTTGGACCCACTTATATAAAGACAATTATGGGGGGACCCCAGTGGGAAATCGGGGTTCTTTGGGTGAGGAAATGCCAATAAAAGCGAGTGATTTGCAGCAATAATTATGGTCAGAAATTAAAAATAAACATAGATAACCAGTTTGAAAATATATATGGTTCATGTAAGTGGGTGATAATCAAAGTATCATAATTATTTAGGATTCACTTCACGTTCTTCTAATGATTTTTGCTGTGCCGTTTGCTTGATTGAAGACTGTATATCAGCGGCCAGTTCCTCACGCGTTTATTAAAAATGGACATCAACTAACCTAAACTTTCCCCCCTAACGTAACCTATAATCCGTGTCCATACCTACATGCCTAACGCCACCCTGTGACCCCCCTTATACTGCCGTATTCTAAGTAAGACATAATACATACAGGTGGCCGCTATCATACATACACCCCGCTTGCCTTTCTCGCAGATAAAGAAAGAAAAACGTTTGAGTTTTACTGTATTGCAGATTCTGATTTCGAACAGAAAATATATGTTTTCCCTGTAGCAAATGACGAGATTGAACCGAATTTGACCTTCATTTCAACCAAAAATAAACAGAACAATTAATTCGTCTAACTTTAAGTAGCCGAACTGGTTGCTGTTATTACGGATGAAATGTAGGTGAAAACCGATTAAATCACTATTTTCTACAGGAAAACATATATTTTCTGTTAAAATTTTTAAATATAATGAGTATTGTTCCAAGTCGGGATCGCTTCCCTCACCAGAAAACAAAAACATCAATAGGTAATGTTGAGCTACGCACGTTAACATTAGCGATGTTACGCTAACGTTAGCATTGTTACGATAACATTAGCAACACTATATATAATGGTTCTTGTTCCGCCACTGGCTTGCTTACGATCGCAGGAATTTAAAACATCAAGCTCCGTAATGTTGAGCTGCGTATGCTAACATTAGCAATGTTACTCTAACATGCAATGATGCGCTAACATTAGCAATGCTAAAGATAATGGTTCTTGTTCCGCCACTGGCTCGTTTATGCTCGTATACACTGGAAAGCGGTAATGTTGAGCTGTGGTCGCTAACAAAATGGTAAAACTAACACATTAAAATTAAAGAAATTAATGACTTACTTTTATGACCGCGACGACGAAACTTGTGGGTCACCGGGGTGTTGTGACTGTGAGTCTGTGACGTTTTAACTTCTTTGTCTTAGTTTAGTATTGCACTTGGAACACTGTAAACGTTGGGCTATTACAGTACGAGATTTAAGAAAATTATCAACATTGGAATTCACAAAAATACTTTCAAGTATGGATTACTGCAGTCGTTACAATTTTTAAAACTTCCATCGTAAAATACGCAAAAAGATGTCACTTGAACTAACAAAGACCTGACTTGGACAAAGGTTTCCACGGAAAAGGGTTTGTTGGAAGGTGGGGGTAGGGAAATATTAACCCCCTGTGCAAACTTTCCATACATATGGGTTCGTGATTGGTTAACGGAAAAGCAACGGAGTTTAGAGAGTAAACTTGAATGAACCAGAATGGAAACTTGCCCAGAGCAAGTATTTATGTGAAATCTGGGCGTGACAAGGTAATAACAAAATGTACAAAAGAAATAATAGCAAGATAAAATGGAGTGTATGATAAATAATATTTAATGGGAATATAAAATGAGGTGATTTTATAAGGTATCGGATAATAAAACGGGTAATACTGGGGTCAAACGTAATATGTATACGAGGGTACTGTATTACATAAAAGGGATAGTATACTGTAGTTGTACTGGTTCAAGTCATATACTTTAATAAAGCGGGTGAAGTCGAATAGTTAAATTTGATGGCTAGAGAAGAAGAAATACTATTGGTGGAGAGGAGTCTATGCGCAAGGAGGAGGGTTTTTGCGCAGAAGGTCGAAACCTGCTATGTACAAACAAATGAGCGAGAGCGACTACAACCGACAGGTAGAATGACAAACAATAAATGAAAAATACTGCTAATGTTAGCATGTTACGCTAACATTGCCAATGTTAGATTGCGCAGCTCAATATTACCGTATTTTTTCATGAGGCATAGCCTTTGCAACTGCACCTCCAAAGTTTATCTTATACTGTTTTGTCTTTTCCTCCTTTTATTATACATCCAAGAAGGTAATGTATAGAGAAGAAAAGGCTTGTTTTACCATTATATACCATTTCCCCAGTATGTTTTCCCCACCCAAAACCCCGAGTTCCCTCTGGGGGTCCCCCATTATCGTAGGATATAGATATATATATATATATATATATATTTCTGAAACTATTCATTTGCGAAGGGAACGAGTATCATTTTCGAAGAGAGCGGAATTTTTTCTTTAGTAAAAAGTAGTTTTTTCCTAGGTTACATTGCCCTGTAATACAGTACAATAATACCAGAAAACTGCAAGGTCCGTATGTACTGTACTGGCAAGCGGTAATGTTGAGCTGTGCTCGCAATCTCTGTGGCTCAGTATTTCGGTGTTATTTTTTACTTTTACATGAGTAACACTGAACGTAGAGCGTTTCCATCTCAATTAATTGCCGACCTAGATGAAATTACATTCTGAAATAAATTTTACTTCTCTTAGTGCCCTCTTGTAGATGCCTTCTGAAATAGATTATACTTCCCTTAAGTTCCCTCTTGTAGATGCCTTTATGTGATGGTGTTTTAACTCAAACTGAAGTGAAGGGTGGAAAAAACTGGCTGTTGTAGAACAACATTTGGGAACTTGTGCATAAATATTTGAAAGCTCCATATTTGTTAAAAAAAAGCCAGGTAATGATTACGTCATACACAAAACGGAAAAGCTGTCCAAGGTGAACGTAAGCAACGCATGCGCAGTTACTATCGTAACTCGACATCACTCTCCCAGATGTAAACAATGTACTAAGAGTGAGAGATAGACTTCACATTTTAATCGATCGATACGTATGTTATTATGCCCCAGCCCCCATTATGCATCTAAGAGAAAAATACCACACTAGCCAGCAATTGTCCATTTCATATAGCGAATTTTAATTTCGCTAGTAATTAAAGTATCATATATTAACCTTTTTGCCAATATAGGTTATATATTAGATAATTTAAATAGCTTGTGAATAATTGTGTTGTTTAACTTTACCTGTGTATCATTCATATACTTCGGCGTATGATTACCAAAAAAGTTTCATAACCCAGTTCAAATGGGAGGGAGAATGAACCGCTGCGTCCTATGTTGGGTTAGGGTTGAACATGAGTTTTTAAATATTTAACTTAGCCGGTGAATATATAATAGCTGCAACTCTGTTGCTCGACAGACACATACAGTAAAAACTCGCCAGCGATCGCTATACAGGTTGCGGGTGTGCCCACCAGCGCCAACTGTCGGCCAGATACCACTCTCGATGTAAACAAAGACTCAATATCTTCTCTGTCTACGTGTCAACAAGACGTACTTTACTCGCTGTTGAACCTGGAGTTTTTCCCATCATTTTTGGTGAAGTACTTTAATTTGGTTTGAGCTTTCGCAGTACAGGTGTTTTTTCTTCAAATAAATCATTGAACTCTTTTTTGGATCGGATTAATTGTTAATGACTTAGATCGTTTTTTGGAATTTTCCCTTGACTAATTCAAAATGGCTGACCCTTCACAAGTTCCCAAGTTCAGAAAATGTAATGCTAGGGACTGTCATAGGCGTCTTCCGAAGGCTTCTCTCGACCCTCACACTGTTTGTTCCAATTGTCGGGGTAAAACCTGTCAATTGGAAGATCGGTGTGAGGAATGCGTGGGCCTTTCGGAATTCGATTTTATCGAATTTGAGAAATATACACGCAGACTAGAGAGAGATAGGGTAAGGAGAAGTTCTTCTAGGTCGGTAGATTTTTCCTCTCCACATGCCCCTGAACCTAATCCTTCCCCTGTAGTGGTTGTTCCTAACCCCCCTCCTAGCACTCAGGAACCGTCGATGGCAGACATGATGCGTGCTATTCATGCCTTGGGGGAGAGAGTTGAGTCTTTAGCAAGTGACCGAAATCAACTCATGGCGGACGTTAAGGAACTCAAGTGCCAAAGTGCCACGAAGGATAGTGTCAAAGTGCCTAGTGTTACGCAAAGTGTTGTGAACAGTGTTGCGCTCGAGGGTTCGTCTCTTCGTGCCTGTCGTCCTCCTAGTCCGGGACCTCTTGCAAGCTCCCAAGCCCAGGGGAGAAGCAATGTCGTACGACTCATGGGTTCGAGAGGCCTTGATCAGCGAACAGACGTTCCCTCTATGGTATCAGGCGTATCTCTCCAAGATCGCCCCTACCAACGTAAGACGAGAGAGCCCATTTTTACCTCGTCGTCCGAAGGTGTTTCTCGTAAGAAACCTTGGACCAAGGTCTCCAGACCTTTAAAGCGTAAGTCGGTCCCTTCAGGACAAGTCCAACGTCCCGGTTGTAGCCACTGGGACAGTTCGGACCCGTTGCCGTCATCTGATGACTGCTCGCCGCCTAAGAGAGGCAAAGTTGTGCCGTCTCAGTCGCTCACCCCGTCTGTTACCGCACCTGCTTACGTAGACCCTAAATGGGTGTTACAGTACTGCAAGACATGCAGTCCAAGCTTGCGTCCTTGATGGAGGACTACAATGCGGAGAAGGTTGCCGCTGAACCTACTGGCCAACAACCATCCAAGCGGTCTGTTGTGCGTCCTGTTGACGTTGAGGTAGCTTTCTCGTGTCAACCAGTTAGGGTAGTACCTCCACCGATGCGACCCAGTGTAGATTTCCAGCCGCACGTTGACGTTAGGCAACGCACGGATGTGGTTGGTGACGTTTAGGACGTTCAACAACCATCAGAGGTGACTTGTTTTGACGCGGTGCGTCAACCTCCGCAACCCGGTATGGTGTTGACTGCACAACCCAGACGGTCTAAACAGTCTCGGGTGGACGCTGTGCGTCCTCGCGCACCTGTGGTTGTTGACAGTTCCCAGACTGTTCAGCAGTTCCATGACGCTGCGTCCGGCTCCGTCACGTATGCACCAGTGCGACCGGACTCGGCGAGTCAAACGTTGCCCACACCTTTGCGGTTTTCTCATCAGTTATCGGATGAGGAACTGTCAGATGAGGACGTTGCTGAACCACATCCTGAGGATCAACCTTCAGAACTTGATGAGCCTAAGGCAGTTCAACCATCCTTGGACTTTAGAAAAGTCATGGCTGTGTTTAAGGAGTTGTTCCCTGACCACTTTATTTCTGTGGCTCCTCGTTCGCCGCCGTCAGAGTTTGTCTTAGGCGTTCCTACTACCATGCCTGCCTTTACTAAACTCGTTCTCTCTCGCTCAACCAAGAGAGCTTTACGGCTGTTAGGCGATTGGTTAGAGACCAAGAGGAGTTTAGGGAAGACAGCATTTGCCTTCCCCCCATCTAAACTCTCGTCTAGATCGAGCGTCTGGTATGCCACGGGAGAAGTTCTCGGCTTGGGAGTTCCTGCCTCTGCCCAGGGCGACTTCTCAAGTCTTGTAGACTCTCCCCGCCGCCTTGCCATGAGACGCTCGAAGATTTGTTGGTCACCCTCGGACCTGGACCACCTTCTTAAAGGTATATTTAGGGCGTTCGAAGTCTTTAACTTCCTAGACTGGTGTTTAGGAGCCCTGAGTAGGAAAATCTCTTCTGCTGATAAGGATGTTTCCTTACTCATTATGTCCTGCATGGACAAGGCCGTCCGTGATGGGTCCAACGAACTTGCCGCTTCATTCACATCCGGAGTCCTGAAGAAACGAGAGTCCCTATGCTCTTTCCTGTCTGCTGGAGTGACGCCATGCCAAAGATCCGAGCTACTCTTTGCGCCCTTGTCCAAGTGCCTGTTTCCTGAAGTCTTGGTTAAGGAAATTGCCTTGTCTTTAGTGCAGAAGGACACCCACGCTCTAGTTGCATCCTCGGCTCGCAAAGCTCCCCCTTTGCCGGCATTGTCTGCTAGACGTAGGATGGACACTCCAGCGTCTCGGTTTATTCCGCCCTTTCGTGGCAGAGCCTCCAGCAGGGGAGGTGCTCGTGCCGAAGGGAAGAGAGGGAAGAGAAAAGGATCCAAGTCCTCTAAGGGCAGAGTCTGACTGCCCGCAACTTCAGACAGCAGTAGGTGCCAGACTCAAGAACTTCTGGCAAGCCTGGGAGAAGAGAGGCGCAGATCAACAATCTGTGAGGTTGCTCAGAGAGGGGTACAAAATCCCTTTTGTACGCAAACCCCCTCTAGCGACGTCCCCCATCGATCTCTCTCCCAGGTACAGAGAGGAAGAAAAGAGAGAAGCCCTGAAACTGGAAGTGTCTCTTTTGCTAGAGAAGGGAGCGGTGGTCAAAGTCTCGGACCTTCAATCACCGGGGTTTTACAACCGTCTCTTCCTAGTATCAAAGAAGACAGGAGGTTGGAGACCGGTGCTAGACGTCAGTGCTATGAATGTCTTTGTCACAAAGACGAAGTTTACCATGGAGACCACAAAGTCAGTTCTAACAGCGGTCAGAAAGGAAGACTGGATGGTCTCTCTAGACCTAAGGGACGCCTACTTCCACATCCCCATTCACTCAGACTCCCAACCCTTTCTGAGATTCTTCTTCGAAGATGTGGTGTACCAGTTTCGGGCCCTGTGCTTTGGCCTAAGCACAGCTCCTCTCGTGTTTACGAGGCTTATGAGGAATGTGGCAAAATTCCTCCACTTATCGGACATCCGAGCCTCCCTTTATTTGGACGACTGGCTTATCAGAGCCTCTTCCAGTCGTCGCTGTCTGAAGGATCTCAATTGGACTCTAGATCTGACCAAGGAATTGGGACTCCTAGTCAATTTGGAAAAGTCGCAGCTGGTCCCATCACAAACTATTCTGTATTTAGGGATGGAGATTCGCAGTCAAGTTTTTCGGGCTTTTCCGTCGGCCCCCAGAATAGATCAAGCCCTGCTCTCCATCCAGAAGATGCTGAAGAAAGAACGCTGCTCAGTCAGGCTGTGGATGAGTCTGGTAGGGACGCTGTCATCTCTGGAACAATTTGTCTCGCTAAGAAGGCTACACCTCCGTCCTCTTCAATTCCATCTGGCTTTTCACTGGAAAAAGGACAAGACGCTAGAGGCGGTCTCGATCCCGATTTCCGAAAAGATAAAGTCTTGTCTGACTTGGTGGAAGGACAATATCAGCCTACGAGAGGGTCTTCCCCTGGCAGTTCAGATACCCAACCACGTTCTCTTCTCGGACGCATCGGACTTGGGCTGGGGCGCGACGCTGGACGGTCGGGAATGCTCAGGTCTGTGGAACTCGAGTCAGAGGAGCATGCATATCAACAGCAAGGAGCTTTTGGCGGTTCATCTGGCCTTGATAAGCTTCGAGAATCTCCTTCGAGGCAAAGTGGTGGAAGTAAACTCGGACAACACCACGGCCTTGGCGTACATTTCCAAACAAGGAGGTACCCACTCACTGACGTTGTACGAGATCGCAAGGGACCTGCTCATCTGGTCAAAAGATCGAGGCATCTCCCTAGTAACGAGGTTCATCCAGGGCGACTTGAACGTCCTAGCAGATTGTCTCAGTCGGAAAGGTCAAGTAATTCCAACCGAATGGACCCTCCACAAGGATGTGTGCAAGAGACTTTGGGCGACTTGGGGTCAACCCACCATAGATCTCTTTGCAACCTCGCTGACCAAGAGGCTTCCAATCTATTGCTCTCCAGTCCCGGACCCAGCAGCAATACATATAGATGCCTTCCTCCTAGATTGGTCACATCTGGATCTTTACGCATTCCCACCATTCAAGATTGTCAACAAGGTACTGCAGAAATTCGCCTCTCACGAAGGGACAAGGTTGACGTTAGTTGCTCCCCTCTGGCCCGCGAGAGAATGGTTCACCGAGGTACTTCGATGGTTAGTAGACGTTCCCAGAAGTCTTCCTCTAAGAGTAGACCTTCTACGTCAGCCACACGTAAAGAAGGTACACCAAAGCCTCCACGCTCTTCGTCTGACTGCCTTCAGACTATCGAAAGACTCTCGAGAGCTAGAGGCTTTTCGAAGGAGGCAGCCAGTGCGATTGCTAGAGCAAGGAGAGCATCTACCATTAGAGTCTACCAATCGAAGTGGGAAGTCTTCCGAGACTGGTTCAAGTCAGTTTCCGTATCCTCGACCAGTACCTCTGTAGCCCAAATAGCTGATTTTCTCTTATACCTGAGAAAAGGACGATCCCTTTCAGCTCCCACTATCAAGGGCTACAGAAGCATGTTGGCCTCGGTCTTCCGGCATAGAGGCTTAGATCTTTCCAACAATAAAGATCTGCAAGACCTCCTTAAGTCTTTCGAGACCACTAAGGAGCGTCGTTTGGCTACTCCTGGGTGGAATTTAGACGTGGTCCTAAGATTCCTCATGTCAGACAGGTTTGAGCCTTTACAGTCAGCCTCCCTGAAAGATCTCACTCTTAAGACTCTTTTCCTGGTATGCTTAGCCTCGGCTAAAAGAGTCAGTGAGCTTCATGCCTTCAGCAAGAACATCGGGTTTTCGTCAGAAAAAGCTACTTGTTCTCTGCAACTTGGTTTCCTAGCCAAAAATGAGCTACCTTCTCGTCCTTGGCCTAAATCTTTCGATATTCCTAGCTTATCGGAGATCGTAGGCAATGAACTAGAAAGAGTCTTATGCCCTGTTAGAGCTCTTAAGTTCTACTTAGCTCGTACTAAACCTTTAAGAGGCCAATCTGAAGCGTTATGGTGTTCGGTTAAGAAACCATCCTTGCCTATGTCAAAGAATGCTTTGTCATATTTTATCAGATTGTTAATACGAGAAGCTCATTCACACTTGAGTGAGGAAAACCAATCTTTGCTTAAGGTTAAGACGCACGAGGTTAGAGCTGTAGCAACTTCCGTGGCCTTTAAGCAAAATAGATCTCTGCAAAGTATCATGACGCAACCTATTGGAGAAGCAAGTCAGTGTTTGCGTCATTTTACTTGAAAGATGTCCAGTCTCTTTACGAGAACTGCTACACACTGGGACCATTCGTAGCAGCGAGTGCAGTAGTGGGTGAGGGCTCAACCACTACAATTCCCTAATTCCATATCCTTTTAATCTGTCTCTTGAAATGTTTTAATGTTGTTTTTATGGGTTGTCCGGAAGGCTAAGAAGCCTTTCGCATCCTGGTTGATTTGGCGGGTGGTCAAAGTCATTTCTTGAGAGCGCCCAGATTAGGGGTTTGATGAGGTCCTGTTGTATG
Source organism: Palaemon carinicauda (assembly GCF_036898095.1). Lineage (NCBI taxonomy): Eukaryota > Metazoa > Arthropoda > Malacostraca > Decapoda > Palaemonidae > Palaemon > Palaemon carinicauda. The sequence goes on from NC_090755.1 coordinate 72,270,598, forward strand.
GGTTGCAGCCCTTGATACTTCAGCTCCTGGGGGTCTGTCAGCATCCTAAGAGGATCGCTGGGCTCCGTAAGGAAGACGTACTTACAAGGCAGAGTAATCGTCTAAGTCGACTTCCTTACCAGGTACCTATTTATTATGGTTTTGTTATATTGATAACTGTCAAAATGAAATAAAAAACTCTTAGCTTATACGATGTAAACATATTTAACTCTGGTCTCTACCCACCTCCTTGGGTGTGAATCAGCTATTATATATTCACCGGCTAAGTTAAATATTTAAAAATGATATTTTAATTATAAAATAAATTTTTGAATATACTTACCCGGTGAATATATAATTTTCAATATTAAACTTAGCCGGTGATTATATAAGCTGCAACTCTGTTGCTCGACAGAAAACTCTACGTTAAAAATCCGCCAGCGATCGCTATACAGGTAGGGGGTGTACATCAACAGCGCCATCTGTCGGGCAGGTACTCAGTACTCAATGTAAACACAGAACTCAATTTTCTCTCTGTCGGGCTACCGGCAAGACCTACTAATTCGCTGTGCTAACTGGATTTGTTTTCACAACTATTGGTGAAGTATACTATTCTAGTTTTGAGCTTTCGCTATGCAGGTGTTTTATCTTCATCTCAAAACTTGAACTCGTTTTGGATAGATTTAATTATGGTGACAAAGATAGTATGGACTTTCTTTCACTTTTAAATGGCCGACCCTTCCCTTAGACGGAAGTGTGTTTAGGCTTTTAGTAATTATATCACGTTATAGATTTTTCTCTATATATTTTATATCTCTCCGCCTTTATTAGGCCTCTTCGATTAACTTTCCATTTTTTATAAACATATAAAAATAAATTTTAATGCTTTGTTTATATAGAACTTTCCTGAGAGTAGGCGGTCCTAACTTGGAAACCGAAGTTAATCAACGTTGAGCCCTATATATCGTCTTTAGCTTTTAAAGAGCAAAGGATTTAAAACTTTTTAAATGTAATTTTTTATGAAAGAATTTCTTTGATAGTCTTCGTACTGTTTTCAAAGATGAACTAACGTTTAGTTTTTTATGCTACGCAGTTGTTGACGTTCAGGACGTTCAACATGCGCTCTATCGTTACGATAGAAAGAGAGTGTATCACGGTTTCACTTTGCAGTAAGAGTAAATCGATTCTGACGTTTTGTTCATTCTTTCTTAGCTTAAATGTTTTAAATTCTAATTTAAAGGAACTTTTTATTTGAAAAACCTTTCAGTTTTTTCCTTTAGTCAAATAACATGGTTTTTTGACGATATATAATTGGGCTCTTCTCTTAGGTGCGAAATCAAGAGAGAAAGAGAGAGAGAGATAGAGACGGAGGGAGAGAGAGGAGAGAAAACGTTCCGTTCAAGCGGGTAACGTTGTTCTCGTGTTACTCACGTCCCCAGTCGCTGTACGGGGAGGAAGGATAAAACGTTTTTAGGTTTTTATTCTCGTCCCCAGGCTATGTGCGGTGAGAGATTGAAAACGTAGTTATATGAACTAGTGTTTAGTCTCTCTCCCAGCCACTGATTTTTCTTTTTATCTTAAAATATGTTTTCTGTTTTTTGCTGGTATTATGAGCTTGCATTATACGACTAATTTCGCAATTGCTACCTTTTAATGAAGGGTAGAATTGCTTGTTTCAGGTAGAAATAAGTGCAAAACAGAAAATCGAAGTGATAAAGTGATATGCGCAAAGTGTTACAGTGTTGCGTCCGAGGCGCAAAGTGTTACAGTGTTGCGTCCGAGGGTTCGTCTGTTCGTGCCTGTCGTTCACCTAGTCCGGGACCTCTTACAAGCTCCCAAGCCCAGGGGAGAAGTAATGTCAAACGACTTATGGGTTCGAGAGGCCTTGACCAACGAACAGACGTTTTCCCTCTATGGTATCGGGTGTATCTTACCAAGATCTCCCCTACCATAAGACGAGAGAGACGTTGTTTCTCCTCGCCATCCGTAGGCTTTTCGCATAAGAAACCTGTCACAAGGTTTCAGAGCCCTTAAGCGAAAGTCAGTCCTTTCAGGACAGGTCCAGCGTTCTGGTTACAGCCATTAGGACAGCTCTGACCCTATGCAGTCATCGGATAACTGCTCGCCGCCTAACAAAAGCGTAACACAGATTCCGAGAGTCTTTTTTTGTAGGCAAAGTGTTGCGGTCACAGACGTTACCCTCGTCTATTACCACAACCATTTCCGTTGATCCTTAAGGGGTTGTATGGCAAAACATGCAGTATATGCTTGCCTCCCTTATGGAAGACTATTCTGCCGATTAGTCCGTTGAGTCTAGCCGTTTATCTCATCGATATCCTGGCTTTCAGCCAACCTAACGTTCCTTTGTGCTTACTGTTGACGTTGGCGTAGCTTAGTCACGTCAGTCAGGTTGTTTAGAATCACACTCGATGCGGTCTCGTGTGGTTTTTCAGCCGCATTTGGACGTTAGGCCACTGGCTGATGCTCCTGTTGACGTTCAAGACGTTCACTAACAATCGGAGTTGACTTGTTTTGACGCTGTGCGTCAACCTCCGCATTCTAGAGTTGTTTTGACTGCTCAGTCTAGGCAGTCAAAGCAGTCTCGAGTGGACGCTGTGCGTCCTCACGCACCTGTTGTGGTTGACAGTTCAGTTGTTGACAGTTCACAGACTGTCAAGCAGTTACATGACGTTGCGTTCTGGTCCGCTACTAATGCACCAGTAAGAAACTCAGCTTTTATCGGACAAGGTTCCTGTAGATGAGGAAGTTGCTGTTCTCCCTCCTACTGATATTCCCTTGAGGACTCTGTCAGATGGAGAGGAGCCTAAAGCTGCTTAGCCTCCTATGGACTTTAATTAAATCATGATGATTTTTTTAAGGATCTTCGTCCGGATCTTTTTGTAACTGCTGCTCCTCGTTCGCCTAAACGTCAGAGCTTTCACTAGGCCTAGCTACTTCGAAGCCGTTGTTTTTAAGCTAGTGAGTGCTCTCTCGCTCTCCTAGAGAGCGTTACGTTGGCTAGGCGACTGGTTTTTCACCAGGAGGAGTTTGGGGGATACAGCCTTTGCTTTCCCTTCTTTTAAACTGGTTTATAGAGCGAGAGTCTGATATGACACGAGAGAAGTTCTCGGCTTGGGAGTTCATGCCTCTGCCCAGATAGACTTCTCAATTCTGGTAGACTCTCCCTGGCGCCTAGCCAGGAGACGCTCCAAGTTGTTTACAGGTCAACTTCACAGCTGTTGTCGAGCCTTTGAAGTTTTGCTGCACTATTATGTCACGCATAACAAGGCTTTCAGGGATGGTAAACGGTTCCGCCTCAGTCGCTAACCCCGTCTGTTGCCACACCTGCTCCCGTAGACCCTAAATGGGCTTTGCTGCAAGACATTCAGTCCAAGCTTGCGTCCTTGATAGAGGACTTAAATGCGGAGAAGAACCTTCTGGCCAACAACCTTCCAACCGGTCGGTTGTGCGCCCTGTTGACGCTGAGGTAACCTACTCGCGTCTGCCAGTTGAGGTGGTTACTCCACCGATGCGACCCAGTGTGGGTTGCCAGCCGCACGTTGACATTAAGCGACGCTCGGAGGTGGTTTTTGACGTTCAGGACGTTCAACAACCAGCAGAGGTGACTTGTTTTGACGCAGTGCGTCAACCTCAGCAACCCGGTAGGGTGTTGACTGCACAACCCAGACGGTCTAGACAGTCTCGGGTTGACGCTGTGCTTCCTCGCGCACTCATGGTTGTTGACAGTTCACAGACTGTGCAGCAGTTCCATGATATTGCGTCCACCAGTGCGACCGGATTCAGCGAGCCAGACGTTACCCACTCCGTTGCTGTTTCCTCATCAGTTTCGGATGAGGAACCCTCTGATGAGGACGTTGCTGAACAACAAGACGATCAGCCCCCAGCCCTGCTATCCATCCAGAAGATGCTGAAGAAGGAACGCTGCTCAGTCAGGCTGTGGATGAGTCTGGTAGGGACACTGTCATCCGTGGATCAATTTGTGTCACTAGGAAGACTACACCTCCGTCCTCTTCAATACCATCTAGCTTTTCACTGGAAAAAGGACAAGACGCTAGAAGCGGTCTCGATCCCGGTTTCCGAAAAGATAAAGTCTTGTCTGACTTGGTAAAAGGACAATATCAACCTAAGAGAGGGTCTTCCCCTGACTGTTCAGACTCCCAACCACGTTCTCTTCTCGGACGCATCGGACGTAGGCGGGGGTGCGACATTAGACGGTCGGGAATGCTCGGGGATATGGAACTCGAGTCAAAGGACAATGCATTTCAACTGCAAGGAGCTACTGGCAGTACGTCTGGCCTGGAAAAGCTTCAGGTCTCTCCTTCAAGGCAAAGTGGTAGAGGTGAACTCGGACAACACCACGGCTTTGGCGTACATCTCCAAGCAAGGAGGGACCTACTCTCTGACGTTGTACGAGATCGCAAGGGACCTCCTCACCTGGTCAAAAGGTCTAGACATATCACTAGTAACGAGGTTCATCCAAGGCAACTTGAATGTCATGGCAGATTGTCTCAGTCGGAAGGGACAAATAATTCCAACAGAATGGACCCTCCACAAGGATGTATGCAAGAGACTTTGGGCCACCTGGGGCCAGCCAACCATAGATCTCTTCGCAACCTCGATGACCAAGAGGCTCCCAATATTTTGCTCACCAATCCCGGACCCAGCAGCAGTTCATATAGATGCCTTTCTCCTAGATTGGTCACATCTAGATCTATATGCATTCCCTCCGTTCAAGATTGTCAACAAGGTACTGCAGAAGTTCGCCTCTCACGAAGGGACAAGGTTGACACTAGTTGCTTCCCTCTGGCCCGCGAGAGAATGGTTCACAGAGGTACTTTGATGGCTAGTAGACGTTCCCAGAACACTTCCCCTAAGGGTGGACCTTCTACGTCAGCCACACGTAAAGAAGGTACACCAAGGCCTCCACGCTCTTCGTCTGACTGCCTTCAGACTATCGAAAGACTCTCGAGAGCTAGAGGCTTTTTGAAGGAGGCAGCCAGAGCGATTGCTAGAGCAAGGAGAACATCCACCCTTAGAGTCTACCAATCGAAGTGGGAAATCTTCCGAAACTGGTGCAAGTCAGTATCCGTATCCTCGACCAGTACCTCTGTAACTAAAATAACTGACTTCCTCTTATATCTGAGGAAAGAACGATCTCTTTCAGCTCCCTCTATCAAGGGTTACAGAAGCATGTTGGCATCAGTCTTCCGTCACAGAGGCTTAGATCTTTCCAACAATAAAGATCTACAGGACCTCCTTAAGTCTTTTGAGACCACGAAGGAGCGTCGTTTGGTTACACCTGGTTGGAATTTAGACGTGGTACTAAGATTCCTTATGTCAGACAGGTTTGAACCGCTACAATCAGCCTCCCTGAAAGATCTCACCTTAAAGACTCTTTTCCTGGTAGGCTTAGCCACAGCTAAAAGAGTCAGTGAGATTCATGCCTTCAGCAAGAACATCGGATTCTCATCCAAAACGGCTACATGTTCTATAACTTGGTTTTCTAGCCAAAACAAGCTGCCTTCTCGGCCTTGGCCAATATCGTTCGATATTCCAAACTTATCGTATGGTTGGAAATGAACTAGAAAGAGTCATATGCCCTGTAAGAGCTCTTAAGTTCTATTTAAAACGAACTAAACCTTTACGAGGCCCGTCTGAAGCTTTATGGTGTTCAGTTAAGAAACCATCTTTGCCTATGTCAAAGAATGCTTTATCCTATTTTATCAGACTGTTAATACGAGAAGCTCATTCCCATCTGAATGAGGAAGACCAAGCTTTGCTGAAGGTAAGGACACACGAAGTTAGAGCTGTCGCAACTTCCGTGTCCTTTAAACAAAATAGATCTCTGCAAAGTATAATCGACGCAACCTATTGGAAAAGCAAGTCAGTGTTCGCGTCTTTTTATCTTAAGAATGTCCAGTCTCTTTACGAGAACTGCTACACTCTGGGACCATTCGTAGCAACGAGTGCAGTAGTGGGTGAGGGCTCAACCACTACAATTCCCTAATTCCATAACCTTTTTAATCTTTCTCTTGAAATGTTTTATTATTGTTTTTGGGTTGTCCGGAAGGCTAAGAAGCTTTTCGCATCCTACTTGATTTGGCGGGTGGTCAAAGTCATTTCTTGAGAAGCGCCTAGATTAGAGGTTTTGATGAGGTCCTGTTGTATGGGTTGCAACCCTTGATACTTCAGCTCCTAGGGGTCGCTCAGCATCCTAAGAGGATCGCGAGGCTCCGTAAGGAAGACGTACTTAAAAAGGCAGAGTAATTGTTCAAGTCGACTTCCTTACCAGGTACTTATTTATTTTATGTTTGTTATTTTGAATAACTGCTAAAATGAAATAAAAAATCCTTAGCTCATAATAATGTAAACAATTATTGCTGGTCTCTACCCACCCCCCTGGGTGTGAATCAGCTTATATAATCACCGGCTAAGTTTAATATTGAAAAATGTTTTTATAATAAAATAAATTTTTGAATATACTTACCCGGTGATTATATATTAAAGGACCCTCCCTTCCTCCCCAATAGAGACCCAGTGGACCGAGGAGAAAATTGAGTTCTGTGTTTACATTGAGTACTGAGTACCTGCCCGACAGATGGCGCTGTTGATGTACACCCCCTACCTGTATAGCGATCGCTGGCGGATTTTTAACGTAGAGTTTTCTGTCGAGCAACAGAGTTGCAGCTTATATAATCACCGGGTAAGTATATTAAAAAATTTATTTTATTATAAAAATAACATATTAAACGACCCTCCCTTCCTCCCCAATAGAGACGCAGTGGGATGAGAAGAAATTGAGTCTTTGTTTACATCGAGAGTGGTATCTGGCCGACAGTTGGCGCTGGTGGGCACACCCGCAACCTGTATAGCGATCGCTGGCGAGTTTATACTGTATGTGTCTGTCGAGCAACAGAGTTGCAGCTATTATATATTCACCGGGTAAGTATATTCAAAAATTTATATTATAATTAAAATATAATTTTTCAGTGTTTACCAGTGCTCGTACAAGGGTAGAGATTTACCCAACCTACAAGTAGTCATAACTTTAGGCCTAAAGTTATTATTTTGGTTGTTGGGGGAAGATGTATTGAAGTGTGAAGGAACTTTTTTGAACACCTGTAGATCGTTGGATAGTATTCCATTCACAGCTCGAAATAAGACAGACTAACTAAGACTAAACTAATGTTGTGAAGGTTTCTTTACTCCTGAATGCCCAGTACCACCCCCAGCCACATTCAATAACCAGTCCTAAGGCACTGGATACTCCACCAGTCAGTTTACAGCTGTATGATTTTATGCTTTGGTAAATATAAAAATCTCATGTTCCTCAACCTAATCTAAACTTGCATGCTGTGTCTATTTGGGAAAGACCTTTGTGCCCGGGAACCCCTCCTTAACTTGACATAGAAAACTGTTCTTAGCTTGTCAGACAACGTCATGTCTTTGGATGATCAATAAATTAATACCAGTTTATGGAAGATTTTAAACTCAAAATGATGTACAGTAATTAATTACGTGACATAGACCTGTAGATTTTTGTTTAATAGGTTTTGACCAATTTATCATAGAATTCTTGTTCCTACATGTAATGCAAACAATCGACTTTTAATTAGAGTATGACTTCAGTGAAGCTAGAATTGGCTGTCAAGTTTTTAATAATGTAAACATCATTGCTCACCAGGTGGCAGGGAAGCACCACCCACCTGACAAGTAGAGCAACCTCACTTTTACTTTGGCTGCAAATGAATACTAGTGTACTGTCTGGCACCCACATGTGGTTGTTTGAATTTTTTGCTTTGTCTTTTGTCTTTCAGTTTGAAATGGGTTCTTGCAGTATGTTCAAGGGATTTTGGAATCAAGGATATGTAGTAATTCCTGGTAATTGTATTTGTATAAGTTTTCTTATTACCTGCTCATATCCAACATTCTTGTTATTACCGTCTCCCTTGTGTGTTCGACAATGACAGTGATTACGTGTTCCCAAGGAAGTTTGATAGGGATTTTGGTGTCGCTCTATCGAAGAAGAATAATGCTGGCTGGTGTATTCTCCTTGTGAGTGTGTCATCTTCGGCAACACGTCTTCGCAGAAGACAAACTTCTAGTTCTCCTCTCATCCGCCATGTCTTTGCCGAGTTTTCTTTTCTAAGTAGAATCTGCAGAAGACTTAAATCTGTAGTCCTGAAGTACAGTACAATTGATAGGAGTTACGTCAGAGGAACTTCTGCCAGTTCTCTCCCTATGGGAGAAATAATGCAAGTCCCAGTAACCTCCCCGTTTATGTGTCAAGAGATGTCTTTAACAGGAAGAAAAATTAGCAAACATCCTTGGGAGTGCCTGGTATTTGGTAAAGGTGGTTTGAAACTTTTTCCTTTTTGCGCGGTCATGTGGAAGGAGTTCTGAGAGTTGGCCTTTTTTTTTTTTTTGGAAGAAACTTTGTTTGTTCCGTAACCGAAATACAAACCACGCTATTTAAATAGGGTATTACTTTGGGCGTAGCTGAAATGACGAGCCATTAGATTTTTAACGAGGGTTTGTTAGCGAGGGGGTAGGGGAGGAGTAGCTAGCTACCCCTCCCCCCTCACACACCGTTGAACTAGTTCACTTTTGGCTTGGGTGATGAACAGACGTGTCTGCTCTCACCCTTGTATATTGACAGCCTTAATCTTTTCTGCTTTTTTTTTCAGTTGTGTGTTTGGAAGTTGGCCCCTCTCTTTATCATGCGGAAGTGCCCCGGGTTACCAGACCACCCTTGTGGGACATACAGTGATACCTCGGTAGTCGAACGACTCTATACTCGAACAATTCGGAGTTCGACCAAAATTTTCGAGAAATTTTTGCTGCGGTGCTCGACCAAAAATTCGGTACTCGACCAGCCGAACACGTGACGACCGCATGGGCTTTGTGATGATCGCGCCATCTCGGCCACTCTCGCTTGTTCGGGAAGCATCAGTTCTCTCGAGAGCGTCACTCAGACAACGCGCGATCAGCATTCGTTGTGATTTAGTGATTTTCAGTGCTTTTAATTGCTTTTTTAGCTTTCATAATGAGTCCCAAGAAAGTAATGAGTGTTAAGGGGAAGGAGAAGAGGAAAACAGTGCGAACAACGATCGAGTTGAAGAAGGAAATTATAGCGAAATATGAGAATGGTGTACGAGTGTCCGATTTAGCGGTAGAATACGGAATGGCGAAGTCGACCATTTCTACGTTTTTAAAGCATAAAGAAATGATTAAGAAGGCGAATGTTGCAACGGGAGTTACGGCGGTAACTAAGCAAAGGCCACAAGTGATTGAGGAGATGGAAAAGTTGCTTTTAATATTTATTAAAGAAAAACAGTTGGCCGGGGAAAGTGTTAGTGAAGCGTTCATTGGAGAGAGAAACAACTCCTGAAGGAGAACTACCCCGCCACATCATGGAAGGGGACTCTCCTTCCAAGCAGTAACCTCCCCCTTCCATCCTCTCCACATCCATCCCTGTATGCCATCGAACCGCTGCTCAAAGGTATGTTCACTACAGTACAGAAAATGGTTTAAAATTGTTTTATTTTAGTACAGTAAATGGTTTAAAATTGTTTTATAGGATTTTCTGACCAATTTCATACACATTTAGATAATTATTGTTGTTTAGGTACACGTTTTATTAATATTTTGGGCCTGTTCGAGTGCTTGGGAACGGAATAGAATATATACCATTATTTCTTATGGGGAAAAAAAATTCGGTACTCGAACAAATCGGAGGTCGAACACGGATCTCGAACGGATTATGGTCGAGTACCGAGGTATCACTGTATATGTTGGCGGTCGAGACGGACCCTCACACCTTGTGTCCGTTCTGCAGGGGCCAACGGTGTGATAAGGATAAAGTTTGTTGTGAGTGCAGGGAGTGGTCTGCCTCCCAGTGGGAGAGGTTTTCCCGGCGCCGAAAGAAGAAGTCCAAGCGGGATCTTTCTCCTTGAAGAAGGAAATCTCCAAGGACTCTTCTTTCGTTGCCCGAACCTCCTCCGAAGCTCCCACTCAATCGGTCTCTCCCGAGAGGCTGTCGAGTGATAGCGTAGGCCGTGCTTTTGTTGACCGACCTTGGGGTTCAGGAGAGGGCGTTGCCTCCCATAGCGAGGCAGATCCTCCTCCTCCTCCGGGGGAGGATTTATCTATGAATGTTGCTAATGATGATTTATTGCAGCTTTGGGCTTCCTTGGGGCTTAAGGGTTCGCCCTCCAGGGAAGCCCTGTTTGACCTTATCCAGTTGGGAGCAGCTATCAAACAGTCGCTGGTGATAGTGGACGTTGACCCTCTGTCTCTTGTTGACGTTGCTGTGGCAGAGGCTTCCGGCGAGTTGGGTCAAACCTCTACCTTGGGAGCTGATGTTGCTGAAGGCTTGGTTCCCCCCTCCGAACATCCTTCGAGGGAGGGCTCAAGTCCAACGGTCTCTCCTGCAGGTGATTCTCCCCCTCGGGGGAGTTCACTGACAGAGACTCCTTTTTGGAGGACTGACGATGGTGTTCCTGATGCCCCCAGAGGATGTATCCGACGCAAGGCTCGTCTTCCTCTTCGCCGTAGAGGCCTTCCTTCTCCCCACAAGGGAGTTAGGAGGCGCCTTTTCGGCTCCTCCCCTTCGCAGTCCCCCGCAGAGGATCCTCCTCACCATGCTTAAACCGTTGCAGCTGCATCACTGGACCCCTCTGCAGATCGTTCGCGATCTCCTCCGCCTGCCAGACCTGCTGACCTTCCTTCTCTGTTTCTGGCAGCTGACGCGTTGTGGGTGCCCACGCACCCCGTTTTCCAACGGGCACCGGTCCCTTCGGGGCAAAAGGGGCTTGCTCACAATGTGGGCAAGTCCCATAAGTGCCAGGTATCCCCTGGGCGCCCACGCTCTCTTGCGCAGGCGCTCGCCTGTTCCTGATGTTCCTGAGACAATGACCCAGAGACATCCTATGCCAGGGACAACGCGCCAGCGAGTTCCTGCTGCAGAGTCGACGCGCCAGCGCTCTCACCGATCTGCTCGTCAGCGCTCACCTGCGCGCCAGCGATCTCCTACTCGCCAGCGCACAACTGCACGCCCTGATCCTGTTACGCGCCACGCGCGCCCACAATCTCCTGCTCGCCAGCGCGCACCTGCGTACCCTCGATCTCCGGATCTGAGCACAGGAAAGAAGAGTCATCCCTCGCCTTCTCGCCAGTGATCTCCTGCGCGCCCTCGGAACTCGCCCAGCCGTCAGCCCTTGCCCGCGCACCATCGCGCACAGGTTCCAGTCCCTACCATGCGCCCTTCCAGAGGCTTCCGAGATCCTGCGTGCCCACGCGCCCACGAGCAGTCTCCTCCTCGCGCTTCCATGCTTGCTGGTCCTTCTGCGCGCCCTCTGTCTTCACCAGACCGCGCACCTGCGTGCCATCTATCTCCTGCGCGCACATGCGCACCATCTCCTGCACGCCATCATTCCCCAGCACGCACTCGCGTCCACGAGCCTGCTCGCCGTAGATCACCTGCGCGCCATCGCTCGCCTGCGCACCATCATTCTCCTGCTCGCCAGCACTCGCCCACGCGCTCCCGCGCCTTCATCTCCACGCTCACGCACACCTGCGCGAACCTGGGATTATTCCCTCGCGTGAGCGCCAGCGCGATTCCCACCGTGTTTCACAACGCGAGCTACAGAACGAGTTGTCAGGAACGAGAGCAGCTAGGTCATCTTCCCCCCCACCCCTCGCAAGCGCACACCAGCGCGCTCGCAGGAGGAGGAGAGATCTTCAGATAGGTCCAGGCACCCATCTTCTTCCCTTTCTTTCCAGGCAAGCCATGTTGTAGTCTCTACTCCAAAGGATCGCCCGATTCCCTTCCCTCCAGAGGGAGTCTCTGTCAGTAAGCAGCCATGGTTTGAGTCCCTTATCAGAGCTGTCGTCCAGGCTGTTAAGCCTGCCTTCTCTGATTTGGGCCGCAAACCAAGGGCAGCTCCAACCCCACTGAAGAGGAAGAGAGGAGTAGAGGTCGTGGTGACTTCTCCTTGGGTCAAGCTGGCTCCTAAGATGCCCGTCAGGAAGGCTCCTTCCCCCCCCGCAGACGTTTTCTCCATCCCCTGTGGACGAGGTTTTTCTGTCCTCAGGGGTGTCTTCCGAGGTAAGACCTTCTCTTACCGCACCAATGGGAGTAACCCCACCTCGAGCAGGAGAATCGTCCCGTGTTGGGGCAGAGAAGAGCTCTCAGACTTCGTTGCTGTAGTCCTGTATCCCTCCTAGGAGGGAACCGAAGGACTCGAAGACCATCCCAAAGTCTTCTTCCAGGATTCGACCAGAGCCAACGAGACCCGCGGAGAACGTCCACGTGTCCCCCCAAGAAGAGCCTTTGGGGACGGGAGACTTTGCTGCCAGTTCTCCAGGGGGAGAGCAGCAAGAGTCAGAGCATGCCTTCTGGCAGGTCTTGACTCTGATGAGGAATCTCAACAAGTTTCCGGACCCTGAGATTCCTCCTCGTGAGGGCAAGGACACAGTCCTGGACCGAGTCTTTGGCACTCAGAAACCCACTAAGGCCAGTGCGGTTCTGCCCTGGTCTCAAGGGTTAAGAGTGCCAGGGATAAGGTTGAGGGCCAGCTCTCCGAGCTCGCCTCCTCCAGCCGTTCCACTGCTGGCAGCAAGCTCCTCCCGCCTCCTCGTGTCCACCAGAGGAGGTATTTTGAGATCATGGAGGAGTCTTGTTTAGCTCTTCCGTTGCATCACTCTGTGGAAGAGCTTACGAAGGGAGTTCCTCTTGATAGACACTAGCCGGCAAGTGACTTTCTCGGCGACAGAGATCCTAAACCAGGAGAAGGTCGTGAAGTGTGCCATGCAGGCTACTTCGTGGCTGGATGTCTGGTTGGGGTCTCTGGGCATCCTTTTGCAATACGAGGATCTGTCCAAGGAAAGCACTAGGAAGGCCCTGGAGACCTTCCTCCTCTCGGGCACCCGCACCATTGAGTTTCTGGCCCACCAAGTCTCGAACAGGCAGCTGAGAGGTGGAGGAAATCCAATCAGGATTCTCTCCTCCAAAGGGCTTTCACATCAAAGCCCTACAAACCTCCAGCACTTCAACACAACCTCGCCAGTCCAAAACGACGAAACTGGCAGCGGCAACGAAGACAACGGTGTCCAAACAGCAGCCTTTTCCTGTCGAAGACAAGAGAGGCAAGAAGTCCTCCAGGGGAGGCAAGAATCCTAGGGGGAGCGGCCGAGGCCGCAAACTTTAGGATTGGCAATCCCCCTGCATGTCCACCTGTGGGGGGATGCCTACAAATTTGTGCAATCAGGTGGCAGCAACTCGGGGTCGATTCCTGGATGGTTTCTGTAATCAGTCAAGGATATCGCGTCCCGTTCATAACATCTCTTCCTCCCCTGACAGGGAATCCAGTGTCGTTGAGCTCCTATGCCATGGGATCGGCAAAGAGGCTAGCCCTACGGGCAGAAGTCGAGACCATGCTAAAGAAGGATGCTCTCCAAGAGGTCGTCGACGGGTCCCCAGGCTTCTTCAGTCGACTTTTTGTTGTAAAGAAGGCGTCTGGAGGCTGAAGACCAGTCATCGACCTCTCAGCTCTGAACAGGTTTGTCAAACAAACTTCGTTCAGCATGGAGACAGCAGACACGGTCAGACTTGCAGTGAGACCACAAGACTTCATGTGTACACTGGATCTGAAGAAAGCGTGCTTCCAGATCCCAATCCATCCGTCTTCAAGGAAGTACTTAAGATTCAGCCTAGACAACATGATCTACCAGTTCAAGGTGCTGTGTTTCGGTCTCTCCAGAGCACCTCAGGATTTCACCAGTGTTCACCCTGAGCTCTTCGTGGGCACGCAGGATTGGCATTCATCTACTCCGTTATCTGGACGACTGGCTGATCCTGGCAGACTCAGAGTCGACCCTTCTTCGACACCGAGACAAGCTTCTGGGACTTTGCCAAGATCTAGGGATCATGGTAAATCTCGAGAAGTCTTCTCTGCTTCCATCTCAATGACTGGTATATCTAGGCATGATCTTGGACACCAATCTCCACAAAGCCTTTCCATCAGAAGACAGGATAGCAAGGCTGAGGAGGGTCGCAGATCCTTTCCTCAGAAGAGAAGAACTCCCAGCCCAATCGTGGTTACGTCTCCTCGGTCACCTTTCCTCTCTGGCCCGTCTAGTTCCAAATGGGCGCCTCAGGATGAGATCCCTGCAATGGCGGCTCAAGTCTCGGTGGAATCAAGGTCACGATTCCCCGGACATTTTGGTCCCTATGGGTCCTGCGGAACGGATGGACCTTCAATGGTGGGTGACAAACGAAAACCTCCGAAAGGGAGTGGCTCTTCTCGTCCTCCCCCTGGATTTGATGCTGTTCTCGGATGCCTCAAAAGAAGGGTGGGGGGCCCACGTTCTGAACCACAGGACCTCAGGCTTATGGTCAGAATCAGAAAAGTGCCCCCACGTAAACCTTCTAGAGATGAAGGCCGTCTATCTGGCTCTTCAACAGTTCTGACAGTACCTGGCGGGTCACTCCGTGGAGATGATGAGCGACAACACCACGGTAGTGGTTTACATCAACAAGCAGGCAGGGTACCTTTTCACAACAGCTATCCCATCTTGCAGTAGAGATACTGAGATGGACCGAAGTCCTCTCGATTCCACTACAGTATTGGCTCGCTTCATTCTGGGCAAAAGGAATGTGCTCGCCGACAGTCTGAGCAGAGCATCCCAGATAGTGAGTACCGAGTGGTCTTTGGATCCTCTAGTAGCCAACTAAGTCCTGACTTTGTGGGGTTCCCTGACGGTGGATCTGTTCGCGACAGCCTTGAATTTCAAGCTCCCGCTGTACTGCTCCCCAGTCCCGGACCCCAAGGCACTCTGGCAAGATGCTTTCCAACAATGGTGGGACAACATCGACGTTTACGCCTATCCCCCGTTCTGTCTGATGAGAAGGGTGCTCAACAAGACCAGAATATCGGTCAACCTGTCAATGACCTTAATAGCTCTGCTATGGCATCATGCAGAGTGGTTCCCGGACCTTCTGCAGCTCCTGACGGAACTCCCAAGAGAACTCCCTCCTCGACACGAACTACTCAAGCAACCACACTGCAACATCTTCCACAAAGCCGTAGCATCGCAACGGCTTCACGCCTGAAGACTATCCAGCATCTCCTCACAGAGAAAGGCTTTTCGCAACAAGTTGCGGAAAGGATGTCTTGACACCTGCGAAAGTCATCCGCAGGAGTCTACCAGGTGAAGTGGAGAGCCTTCTGTGGTTGGTGTCGTGGAAGGGGTATCTCTCCTCTCGATGCTACTATTCCAGCAATAGCGGAGTTTCTTGTGTATTTGTGGGAAAAAATGCGCCTTTCAGTCTTGGCAGTGAAAGGCTATCGCTCAGCCTTAAGTCTTGCCTTCAGGCTAAAAGGAATGGACATTTCCTCCTCGCGGGAACTTTTTCTATTCATACGAAGTTATGAACTTACCTGCCCTCAGTTGGAAGTGAGACCTCCTCCATGGAACGTGGTTCGAGTCCTCAGGTCTCTTAAGAGACCTCCGTTCGAACCATTACGCCAGACTTTTGATCGCCACCTGACTTGGAAGACAGTGTTCCTACTTGCTTTGGCCTCGGCCAAGCGAGTCAGCGAACTTCATGGTCTCTCGTATGACATCGCCCATTCAAGGGGATGGGGGGAGGTAACATTCAGGTTTGTCCCTGAGTTTGTAGCTAAGACTCAAAATCCAGGAATGCCGGACCCCCGGTTCGACTCCTTCCGGATTTCGAGTCTCCGTTCTGTAACAGATGACCCAGACCATCTCCTACTGTGCCCAGTAAGGAGTCTGAGGCTCTATCTTAAAAGAACAGCTGCAGTTCGTCCTCGAGTACAAGCATTGTTTTTGAGCACAGGAAGGACGAAGAGGAGGTCACTAAGAATACTATCTCAGCATGGATTCTCAGGGCCATCCACCATTCCCTGAATCCAGACCCTCCTCCGTCACGTCGCCCTAGAGCACACGATGTCAGGGGCATCGCTACGTCCCTGGCGTTCAAGAGAAACTACTCAGTGACGCAGGTTCTACAAGCAGGGGTTTGGAAGCGTCAAACCACCTTCACAGCCCACTACCTGCAAGATATGACCCACAGGAGGCTCGATACATTCTCTATCGGCCCTGTGGTGGCTGCACAACAGCTGGTCTAAATCTCAGGCTCCTTAATGGACAAGTAGCAGAAGGTTGAGGGCATTGTTACCCCGGTTTTAGTCTGCATGAAAGAAAAGGTATGCCTGGCCCTTATTCTTTTCTTCATCCTCCCCTCTCCTGGGGAAAGCGGCATCCTGGGTTCTCTGCACAGCTGACCTCAAACCACTGCAGGTAAACCATGCTTCCTTGTGTTCCTAGAATTAAGATAATACTGTCGCGTCCCCCATACCCTTACGAGGTGGTATTGGGAACGTCCTAACCTAGAATTCCATCTAAAGGACTCCTGGTCAACTTCCTAGGACGAGTCACACTTCATTCCTTCACACACAAGCTTATGTAGGCCGCGATCCTTTCAGAGTAAGGTACTTGTGAGGTGCAGGGACTCCTTATCTTGAGTTCTACTTACTCAGATACTGAGTCCCCGGGCAAAAAACCAAAGCCAATACGGCTGGGACTTACCACCCTTCATAAGGGTTAAGTCACCCTATTTAAATAGCGTGGTTTGTATTTCGGTTACGGAACAAATGACATTCGTAGATATTTTGTATTT
>NC_090755.1:72287805-72485305 GCF_036898095.1 Palaemon carinicauda
AGGAGGCAAGAGAGTATACGGAAACCAGCTTAATCTCATACTGTACAATTACTTAAGCACAGTAGACAAGTACTGTACAAATTAGACCCTTAGAAATGCCCCAGAAACAAATAAAGGAAATTTGGCTGAAAACTTGGATAATACAGATTTAAGTAAAACTACAACACTAGTAAATCAGGGAATCTAGCAAAGCCACAGACGAAGAGAAAAAAAGATAGAAAATTTCCTTAGAGTGGCTCAATTCAATGCTCAGTCAGTTAGAAACAAAATGGAAAACTTCAGGGCAATGATAGCCAGTGAGGAAGTAGATGTCATAGGCATTACCGAGACCTGGATCCAAGAAAAAAGAAAAGGATTTTATCGGAGAATATGAAATCCCAGGTTTCAAGCTTTTCAAGAACGATCGCCTTACCAAAAGAGGTGGAGGGGTAATGCTCTATGTTAAAAATCACTTAAACCCCATAGAATTTAAATTAGAAACCGAATGTGAAATGAATGGTGCTCAGTCACTTTTACGCCAATCTCATGTTTTGGAGCCTTGATGAGGATGGGGGGCTTAGGGATTAGCAGCTGGGCTCTAATGAACAGTGGGAACTACTTCCCATTGGACCTCGGTGCCCAGCTGTTGATTCAACTAAATCAGTCAGCACTTTCTCTTTTACTTTTGATTATTTCTTTTTTTCTCCCATCTCTTCCTTTTGGGCTCGATATTGTTGACGACTTTGGCATGTTCGATTTTACTTTGGATTCCGCTTTGTATTTGGCAGAGTGTGGGATGAACTGCATTCCATCTCAACCTGTGCCAATTTAGACGCCATCACCCTCTGGCAGACCCCATTGGGTGCAGACCAAGTCTGTTAAGAGTCGGGCTCCAGTGATCCGGTCTTAAGTCACCCATATTTGCGGGTAATGGGTGACGCCAGGCATTGGAGTCGACGGTGGGAGGGGCTAACTACCCCCACTGACCAGTGTACGCCCACCTTAAGAGAGGCAGCCCCTCTCTAATAGAGGACTGGTCCCTGCTGAAGCCTCTTCTCGTGTTGGGCCACATGGGATAGGAGGACTGACATCCTCCGATAAGAGGTGGATAACCCGGCTTGCTTTTTCAAAAAAACCCAACACCTCTGTTGACGACCTGGAAAATACAAACATGGACCTCGGTACAGACAGCTCCAACTCGGGTTCTAACATTGTAACGTTAGAACCTTATTCACGTCATGTGAATAATAAAACGCTAGAGAAGAAGAGAGAGAGAGTGAAAAATGATGACAGTACAGAAAGATATAGAAAAGTAGAAGTATTACCTGGTCACTATGAAGTAGTGAATTATGAAAAATTTTTTATCTTGGAATTTGAAAACGGAAGAAATGAGCGTATAAATGTTTTTAAAGCTAATAGAGAAATAGTTACTTTATGTGGAGGGCAGCCAAAAATTTTACCCCAGGGAAATGGAAGTCTCTTGATAGAGACACTGTCCCCATTACAAGGTGAAAGGTTAAAAACACTTACAACATTAAATGGTCATAGCATAAAATGCGTTTCACACCCTACTTTCAACCAGAGTAGAGGTGTGATATATGCTCCAGAATTGTTGGATATAGAGGAGAAACAAATAGAGGATGAACTGAAAAGTCAAGGAGTAGTTAAAGTAGTCAGAATGAGAAAGAGAGTTGGAGAACAACGTATCCCTCTTGCTACTCTGATTATAACATTTGATCAATGCCGATTACCAAATGTTATAAAAGCTGGATGGCTATCTTTGAAGGTAAAACCATATATCCCGTCACCATTGCGATGTTATCATTGCCAAATGTATGGCCATTTAAGCCAGAAATGTAAAGAAAAACTAAACAATAAGCCAGCTGTTTGTGCCAACTGTGGAAAAAGTAGTCATGGAGTATGCATAGAAAACCCTAATTGCATACATTGTGGGGAAGCACACCCAGCTACATCTAAAAGCTGTGTAAAGTTTATTTTTGAAAAAGAAATCCAGGCCATTAGGACCATGGAAAGGGTTACTTTTAAAGAGGCTCGTAAAAGAGCTCTTGAAAAGCAAATAAGACCAGGGCAACCTTTTTCAATGGTTCTGAAGAAAAACTTGTCAAACCACACAGACGAAAATTATATCTCTACTTCTAAGATAAAGAAACAAATGAAAGTAGTTAAAGAGGTTGAAAGTCCCATCGAAAATCTATATCCAGAAATTGTGGAAAAATCAAAACGGACACTTAAAGATCTGAAAATTATTCAAAAGCCAACTACTCCGATTTTAAACAATAGTACAAACCTCTCACAGGCCGTTTCCTTGCCTGATCTGATGGAGGTTGCACTCGAAACCAATTTACCTGGTGAACCCGTAGTGGGGAAGGTGCAAAAACCTGACAGATCACAACCTTTTAATCGAAAAAGAGAGAGACCTCCCTCCCTCTCTCCTCCTACCATAAGAAACATTAAAGTCACGACTTCCAATAAATATGATATCTTGTCTGCTGATGTTTCTGAACAACTAGAAGGTAAATTGAACCAATCAGAAATTCAAGTTGAGGTCCACCATCCTCCTCAACAATTAGATCAAAAGGACACAAAGAAAAAGAGAAACACAAAACCCACTATATCAAGATCCTCTCTAGAGTTACCTCCGGGAAACATTGTTAGATCAAATATTGCCACTGGGAAGACTTCATCTAAGGTGTCTTCCAAAAAATAAAACATAGTTTTTTCCTCCATTCTGCAATGGAATTGCCAGGGTTTAAGGGCGAAATATGAACAACTTAAGCTCCTCATACGTGAGGACTCCCCTATAACAGTATGTCTACAAGAAAGCAAGCTCGATGCTAATACTCCTTGTCCTCGAGAGTATGTTAGCTATAGGACACCATATGATCAACGAGCAGGGAGCCATGGGGGAAGTCTTATATACATTCGTCGAGATGTTCCCCAAATATCTTTGTCGATCTGTACCCCTCTGCAGGCAGTGGCTGTACAGATTGATATAGGGAGAAAATACACAATCTGTTCTCTTTACTTGCCTCCAAATGATAACATCTCATATGATAATATAGTAGAGGTGATTAAACAACTCCCACAACCCTTTCTCTTACTAGGAGACCTTAATAGTAGACATCCTTTATGGGGTGATGTTTTAGCAAATGCAAGGGGTAATATTATATCGTCAATTTTGGAGAATGAAGATGTCGGACTCCTCAATACAGGAGAGCCCACACATTTTCATGTACAGACAGGTACCTTGTCCTGCATTGACCTATCAGTTGCAAGCTCTAACTGTCTTCTCGATTTTAATTGGAGAACATTAGATGATTGGCATACTAGTGATCATGCACCAATCATTATAAACACCAACAATGGTCCAGCTTTACAAAGATCGCCTCGATGGAATCTTGATAAGGCGGACTGGAATAGATTTCGGGAGTTAAGTGAAATTGAAGGAAATGCAGAACAGTTTGAAAGTGTTGATGATGCCATAGACTTACTTAATGGAACTCTTCACACAGCAGGAGTGAATTCCATTTCCAAAACAACTGGGATATTCAGACGACGACCAGTCCCCTGGTGGTCGTCAGAACTAACTGCCCTGCACAGAGCCACAAGAAAGTCTTTAACTCGATTGCGCATGCACCGTAATGAGGAGAATTTAGTCATATACAAGAAATGTAGAGCACAGTTCCGCCGTGCCATAAAAGAAGCTAGGCGCCAGTCTTGGATGTCCTTTGTTTCCTCCATTAACAGTAGAACACCAACATCATCTGTGTGGAGGAAAGTAAAAAAGATAGCAGGAAAATTCACCCCAAACCCACCACCAGTGTTAAAGATAAATGGACAGTATATGACTGGAGCAACCGAAGTTAGCAATGCCCTGGCTGACCATTTCTCAAATGTATCGTGCAAGTGTCAAGCAGCTCCTGGTCACCAGTATAGGAGTAATGAAGAAAAGAAAGTTTTAAACTTCGCAACAAGAAAGCAAGAGTCATACAATTCTCCTTTTACTGAAAGAGAATTTGATTCTGCTCTTGCTACTTGTAACGATACAGCCCCTGGACCCGATGGAATTCCATATGCAATGATTAAACATGTACCTTTTAATACAAAGTTATTTATTTTAAGCATTTTTAATGGAATATGGCATGATCATAGTTATCTAAGTGTTTGGGAACTAGCCATTATTTTAGCCTTTTTAAAACCCGGTAAGGACAAGTTTTTAGCAGCAAACTACCGACCTATTGCATTGACATCTTGTTTATGTAAAATCATGGAGAAGATGGTCAATGCAAGACTGATTTGGTACCTTGAAAAGAAGAATATTTTATCACCCATTCAATGTGGATTCAGGAAAATGCACTCAACGACTGATGTGCTGATACAACTTGAGTCCTCCATTTGTGAAGCCTTTGCTTCCAAACAGCACCATGTGACAGTTTTTTTTTATCTTGAAAAGGCATATGATACCACATGGAGATACGGTATACTTAAAAGAATCCATGAGTGCGGATTGAGAGGTGAGCTACCACTATTCATCCAGTCATTTCTTTCACATAGAGTTTTCAATATTAATCTTACCCGATAATCATGTAGCTGTCAACTCTGTTGCCGACAGAAATCTACGGTCGGGATACGCCAGCGATCGCTATACAGGTGGGGGTGAACACCACAGCGCCATCTGTGGTCAGGTACTCCAGTACTTCTTGTCAACACCACCTCAATTTTTCATCTGTCGTGCCTCCGGCTAGACCTACATGGATACGCTGTTGATTCTGGAGTTATTGCTCACGATTTGGTGATGTATTTGCTCTAGAGTTTAGCTTTCGCTATTCAGGAAGTTTTATCATTAGCTTAGCTAGCTTTTGGGATTAATTTGATTAATTATGGTGACGAAGAGAGTATGAACTCTCTTTCACTTTTAAATGGCCGACCCTTCCCTTAGACGGAAGTGTTGGTGTCGAAGAGAGTATAGACTCTCTTTCTTAATTTTGCTTAACAAAAGTTATAGATTTATTTTATATCTCTCCGCCTTTTATAGGCCTCTTCGATTAACTTCCTTTTATTATAAACTTATTAAAATTAATTTTTATATTTGTTTATATTCGACCTTTCCTAATAGTAGGCGGTCTTTTCTTGGAACCGAAGTTAATTAACATTGAGCCCGTCATTTCGTTTTTACCTGTTAACATATTATGCTATTTTAATGTTTTTGAAAGAATTTCTTTGATAAGTCTCGTACTGTTTTCAAAGTTGAACTAACGTTTTGTTTTGTCTCTGCAGTTGTTGACGTTCAGAACGTTCAACTTGCGCTCTATCGTTACGATAGAGAGAGAGCATTCACGGTGTCACGTTGCAGTAAGAGTAAACCGATTCTAGCGTTTTGTTCATTCTTTCTTAGCTTAAATGGTTTTAATTCTAATAAAGGAACTTTTTTTTTTGGGAAATCTTTGTTTTTTTCCTTTAACAATAATATGTTTTAACGATATATATAATTGGGCTCTTCTCTCAGGTTCTAAGTCAAGAGAGAGAGAGAGAGAGAGATAGAGACGGAGGGAGAGAGAGGAGGATAAACGTTTCGTTCAAGCGGGTAACGTTGTTATCGTTTTTGCTCTTCTCCCTAGTCTCTTTAGGGGAAGAAGGTAAACGTTTCTAGAGTTTTATTCTTGTTCTCAAGCTTTATGCGGTGAGAGATTTTAAACGTAGTTTATTTGATCTAGTGTTTAGTCTCTTTTCCAGCCACTGAATTATTTATCTTTCATTATGTTTTTCTGTTACATTGTAATACTGTTTTCGCAATTACTAACTTTTAATGAAGGATAGAATTGCGTGTTTCAGGTACAAACCACTTAAAGTTTCGAGTTCAGTGAAATAAGTGCAAACAGAAAATCAAAAGTGATAAAGTGATAAGCGCAAAGTGTTACAGTGTTGCGTTCGAGGGTTCGTCTGTTCGTGCCAGTTGTTCGCCTAGTCTGGGACCTCTTACAAGCTCCCAAGCCCAGGGGAGAAGTAATGTCGAAGGACTTATGGGTTCAGCAGGCCTTGATCGACGAACAGACGTTTCCCTCCGTGGTTTCGGGTGTAACCAACTCACGTAGCCGACGTGATCACCCCACCCACACAAAGACGAGAGAGCCCTTTTATTCCTCGTCTGCGGAAGAGGTTTCTCGCAGAAACCATGGACCAAATCTTGCAGCTTTTAGTGCAAGTCGGTCCCTTCCGCGCAAGTCCAACTCCTAGGTGGTGTCTTTAACACTGGGTCAGTTCGGACTTGCTGCAGTACGACAACTGCACACCTCCCAAAGAGGCAAGGTGGTATCGCAACAGACAGTAACTCAGTCTGTTGCCGCACCAGCTGTTTTAGACCCTCAGTCTCAACGGACAGTAGCTCCGTTTGTTGTTGTTGTTTTTTTTTTTTTTAAACTCTAGTGGTCTATGCTGCTGACAATGCAGTCTCAGCTTGCGGTGTTGATGCAGGAGTTTCAGGCAGAGAAGGTTAGCACACCTCCTCCTGCGAGCGCTCCTCCACCTCTGCGCAGTCCACCCTGCCAGACGTATGATGTTGAGGTTCCTCAACCTACCTCCACGCGTGAGCTGCCGCATTGGGAGTTGCCAGATACCAGTCCACCCTGCCAGACGTATGATGTTGAGGTTCCTCAACCTACCTCCACGCGTGAGCTGCCGCATTGGGAGTTGCCAGATACCAGTCCACCCTGCCAGACGTATGATGTTGAGGTTCCTCAACCTACCTCCACGCGTGAGCTGCCGCATTGGGAGTTGCCAGATACCAGCGCTGTGCAGCAACCTCCACTTTCCTTGAGGCAGGAGCCTCTTGCTATGCGGCAACCTCCTCAACACTTGAGGCAGGAACCTTATGCTTTGCAGTAACCTCCTCTACCCTTGAGGCAGGAGCCTCATGTGTTGCGACAACCATCCTCGAGGCAGCAATCTCTTGCGTTGCGGCAACCTCCACCATCCTTGAGGCAGCAACCTCAACTCTTGTGGCAGCCACCTTCACTCTTGAGGCAAGAACCTCAACTCTTGAGGCAAGAGCCTCAACTCTTGAGGCAAGAGCCTCAACTCTTGAGGAACCTCATGCTATGAGGCAGCCGCCTCAACGCATGCAGCAACCGCATTCTTCACAGCATGAGCCTCTCTCTGCGCAGCTACCTCCTCAACCCTTGAGGCAGACGCAACTCTTGAGGCAGGAACCTCACAGGAACCTCATGCTATGCTACATCCTCCTCTACCCATGAGGCAGCCTCATGCTATGCGGCATCCTCCTCAACCCATGAGGCAGGAGCCTCATGCTATGCGGCATCCTCCTCAACCCATGAGGCAGGAGTCTCATGCTATGAGGAGCCTCATGCTATGCGGCATCCTCCTCAAACCATGAGGCAGGAGCCTCATGCTATGCGGCAACCGCCTCAACCCATGAGGCAGGAGCCTCATACTATGCGGCATCCTCCTCAACGCATGCGGCATAAGCCTCATCCCTTGCAGCATGAGCCTCATCCCATGCGGCATGAGCCTCATACCATGCAGCATGAGCCTCTTCCCATGCAGCATGAGCCTCATCCCATGCAGCATAAGCCGCACGCCATGCAACATGCTCTGCTTACCTTACAGCATGCTCTACATACAGCATGCCCTGCATACAGCATGCTCTGCATACCTTACCGCATGCTTCTCAGTCACACATCTTTGGTTGTTGCCAACTCACTAGACTGTCAAGCAGTTTCATAAAGTTGCCTTCTAGTCTGCTGCTTTTGCACCAGTGAAACCCTCACTGAGAGAACTTAGCTTTTCTCGGATATGGTTCCTGTAGATGAGAAAGTGCTATTCTCCCTCCTTCTGATATTCCCTTGAGGACTCTGTCATTTGGAGAGGAGCCTTTAGCTGCTTAGCCTCCTATGGACTTTTATTTAAGCATAACATGCTTCCAGGGAGGGTAATGGTTCCACTTCAGTCGCTAACCCCGTCTGTTACCACACCTGCTCCCATAGACCTTGAGCTGTGTTGCAAGACATGCAGTCCAAGCTTAGTCCTTGTTAGAGGATTTTTTGTTTACGGAGTCAGTGTGTCACTGGGAAGACGTTCAACAACCAGCAGAAGTGACTTGTTGTGACGCAGTGCGGCAACCTCAGCAACCCGATAAGGAGTTGTCTGTACGACCCAGACAGTCTAGACAGCTTCGGGTTGTCACTGTACTTCCTCGCTTCCCCATGGTTGACAGTTCACAGACTGTGCAGCAGTACCATGATCTTGTGTCCGGCTCCGTCAGACGACTAGCTTTTAAGAGCTCCCACAAGTCGTCGCTGTCTGGAGATTCTCAGATGGACTATGGATCTGACCAAGGAACTGGGCCTCCTGGTCAATTTTGAGGAGTCCCAGCTCGTCCCATCCCAGACCATTGTCTACCTGGGTATGGATCTTCAGAGTCGAGCTTTTCGGGCTTTTCCGTCGGCCCCAAGGATCTACTAAGCCCTAGATGGCATCCAGAGCATGCTGAGAAGGAACCGATGCTCAGTCAGGTAGTGGATGAGTCTAACAGGGACACTTTCATCGCTGGCCCTGTTCATCGAGTTAGGGAGACCCCACCTCCGCCCCCTTCAGTATCATCTAGCGGCTCACTGGATAAAGGACATGACGCTAGAGACGATCTCAGTTCCTGTTTCCGAAGAGAGGAGGTCTACTCTCACGTGGTGAAAGAACAGCTTTCTTCTCAAGGAAGTCTACCTTTGGCTGTTCAGAAACCCGACCGCCGTCTCTTCTCTGACGCATCAGACACGGGCTGGGGTGCGACTTTGGACGGACAGGAATGCTCGGGAACATGGAATCAGGAGCTAAGGACACTTCACATCTCTTGCAAGGAGCTGTTGGCGGTTCATCTGGCCTTGATAAACTTCAAGTCCCTCCAGCTTAACAAGGTGGTGGAGGTGGACTCTGACAACACCACAGCCTTGGCTTACATCTCCAAGCAGGGAGGGACTCATTCGTGGAAGTTGTTCTAGATCGCAAGGGACCTCCTCATCTGGTTAAAAGATCGAAAGCTCACGCTGGTAACGAGGTTCATTCAGGGCGATATGAATGTCATGGCAGATCGCCTTAGCCGGAAGGGTCAGGTCATCCCCACAGAGTGGACCCTTCACAAGAATGTTTGCAGCAGACTTTGGGCCCTGTGGGGTCAGCCAACCATAGATCTGTTCGCTACCTCGATAACCTAGAGGCTCCCGTTGTATTGTTCTCCGATTCCAGACCCAGCAGCAGTTCACGTGGATGCTTTTCTGCTGGATTGGTCCCATCTCGACCTGTATGCATTCCCGCCGTTCAAGATTGTCAACAGGGTACTTCAGAAGTTCGCCTCTCGCAAAGGGACACGGCTGACGTGGGTTGGCTCCGCTCTGGCCCGCGAGAGAATAGTTCATAGAGGTACTGCAATGGCTGGTCGACATTCCCAGGACTCTTCCTCTAGGAGTGGACCTTCTACGTCTACCTCACGTAAAGAAGGTACATCCAAACCTCCACGCTCTTCGTCTGACTGCCTTCAGACTTTCGAAAGACTCTCAAGAGCTAGGGGCTTTTCGAAGGAGGCAGCCAGAGCGATTACCAGAGCAAGGAGGACATCCACTCTCAGAGTCTTTCAGTCTAAAGGGGAAGTCTTCCGAAGCTGGTACAAGGCCAATGCAGTTTCCTCATCCAGTACCACTGTAACCCAGATTGCTGACTTCCTGTTACATCTAAGGAACGTAAGATCCCTTTCAGCTCCTACGATTAAGGGTTACAGAAGTATGTTGGCAGCGGTTTTCCGCCACAGAGGCTTGGATCTTTCCACCAACAAAGATCTACAGGACCTCCTTTAGTCTTTTGAGACCTCAAAGGAACGTCGGTTGTCCACTCCAGGCTGGAATCTAGACGTGGTCCTAAGGTTCCTTATGTCATCAAGATTTGAACCTCTCCAATCAGCCTCTTTTAAGGACCTCACATTAAAAACTCTTTTCCTCGTGTGCTTGACAACAGCTAAAAGAGTAAGTGAGATCCACGCCTTCAGCACGAACATAGTTTTCACATCTGAAACGGCTACATGTTCCTTGCAGCTCGGTTTTTTGCTAGAACGAGCTTCCTTCACGTCCTTGGCCTAAGTCGTTCGAGATCCCAAGCCTGTCCAACTTGGTGGGGGACGAACTGGAGAGAGTACTTTGCCCAGTTAGAGCTCTTAGGTACTATCTAAAAAGGCCATAACCTTTACGAGGACAATCAGAAGCCTTATGGTGTGCTATCAAGAAGCCTTCTCTTCCAAGGTCTAAGAACTCAGTTTCTTACCTATTCAGGCTCCTGATTAGGGAAGCACATTCTCATCTGAAGGAAGAAGACCTTGCTTTGCTGAAGGTAAGGGCACATGAAGTGAGAGCTGTGGCTTCTTCAGTGACCCTCAAACAGAACCGTTCTCTGCAGAGTGTTATGGATGCAACCTATTGGAGAAGCAAGTCAGTGTTCGCATCATTCTATCTCAAAGATGTCCAGTCTCTTTACGAGAACTGCTACACCCTGGGACCATTCGTAGCAACGAATGCAGTAGTAGGCGGGGGCTCAGCCACTACATTCCCATAATCCCATAACCTTTTTAACCTTTCTCTTGAATACTTTTTATGGGTTGTACGGTCGGCTAAGAAGCCTTCCACATCCTTGTTGATTTGGCGGGTGGTCAATTCTTTCTTGAGAAGCGCCGAGGTTAAAGGTTGTGATGAGGTCCTTTAGTATGGGTTGCAGCCCTTTATACTTCAGCACCTAAGAGTCGTTCAGCATCCTAAGAGGACCGCTACGCTCATTAAGGAAGACGTACTTAATAAAGGCAGAGTAATGGTTCAAGTCGTCTTCCTTACCAGGTACTTATTTATTTTATGTTATTTTTGAATAACTAATAAAATAAAATACGAGATACTTAGCTTCTTTGTTAACATGTATGCTGGTCTCCACCCACCACCCTGGGTGTGAATCAGCTACATGATTATCGGGTAAGATTAATATTGAAAAATGTTATTTTCATTAGTAAAATAAATTTTTGAATATACTTACCCGATAATCATGATTTAATTGACCCACCCTTCCTCCCCATAGAGAACCAGTGGACCGAGGAAAAAATTGAGGTGGTGTTGACAAGAAGTACTGGAGTACCTGACCACAGATGGCGCTGTGGTGTTCACCCCCACCTGTATAGCGATCGCTGGCGTATCCCGACCGTAGATTTCTGTCGGCAACAGAGTTGACAGCTACATGATTATCGGGTAAGTATATTCAAAAATTTATTTTACTAATGAAAATAACATTTTTCCAAGTGAGAGTTGGGGAAGCTCTATCACAGAGTAAATGCCAGGAAGAAGGAGTTCCTCAGGGGAGTGTGCTGAGTGTAACCCTTTTTGCACTAGCAATTAATGGGATATCCTCAGTCATTCCCCGGGATGTTCTTGCAACATTATTTGTGGATGATCTCTCCATATCATTTGCTGGAGCCAGAATGGCAATGGTTGAGAGAAAAATCCAACTCTCTATTGATAAAATTATCCATTGGGCCGATATGAATGGATATAAGTTCTCAACAAGTAAAACTACAATTGTCCATTTCTGTCGTATACGGGGAGTACATCCAGACCCGGATATATACATCAAAGGTCAATGGATCCCATGTGCAAGTGAAGCAAAATTTTTAGGGTTGATATTTGATTGTAGGCTTACATGGGTTTCTCACTTAAAAACATTAAAAGCTAAATGTGTTGAAGCTATGAATCTTTTAAAAGTCTTGTCCCATACATCATGGGGGGCAGACCGCAATACAATTTTAAAATTATACAAGGCCTTGATATTTTCCAAAATTAGTTATGGATGCGAAATATACTCCTCAGCAACCCCAAGCCGGTTAAAAATACTAGATTCAATACATCATGCTAGCATTAGATTGTCCACAGGAGCCTTTAGAACCTCCCCTATCACAAGTCTCCTTGTTGATGCTGGGGAGTTGCCTCTGGACCTTTACCGAATGTCCTCTATTATTCGGTATTGGTTTAGATTGCAAAGACTCCCCAATTCTTCAGCCTTTCAAACTGCAAGCCTTGTAAGGCACTCAACCTACTTTGAGTTGCACCCAAAATCTCCTCAACCTTTTGGGTTTCGGGTTAACCAATTATTAAACAATCTGGATATAATTAGAAATAAGGTGCTTCCATTCAAGGTATCATCAACGCCTCCATGGAAATTACCTGACATATCTTTTTGTAGATACTTTATTGGAGTTAAGAAGAATTTTACTGACTTAGAATCCAGGTCTCTTTTTATGGAACATGTTGAAGAACATAGAGGATCGACTTTTATATATACTGTACTGATGGCTCCAAATCTGATGCTGGCGTTGGATTTGGAGTACATAGTAATGATTTTAATTGTAGAGGTGCACTTCCTCTAACAGCTTCCATATTTACTGCCGAACTGTATGGCATATTAACCGCTATTGAGAAAATAGCTTTGGAAAAGGAGGGTAATTTTACAATTTTTAGTGATGCAAGGAGTGTTCTTCAAGCTTTAGAAGTTTTTAATTCTAGTAACCCTCTAGTTTTAAAGATTTTAGAATGGCTTTTTATTATTGGACGGAAAGGTATAACTGTTCGATTTTGTTGGGTTCCAGCACATGTAGGTGTGTCTGGGAATGAGAAGGCAGATTTACTGGCGAAGAATGCGGCATCCGAGTTGCTACCAAGGAGGTATCCTATTCCATGTAACGATTTCCTACCTTACATCAAGAAATTGGTATGTGATAAATGGCAACAGCACTGGGATAGTCAAGATGGCAATAAAATGAGGGAAGTAACAAATATCATATCACCTTGGAGGTATAACATGATTCCCCGAAAATGGGAGACGACTCTTTGTCGTCTCCGTATTGGTCACACACGGTTGACACACGAGTTTCTGCTGAAGGGCCAACACCAACCGTATTGCGAGGACTGCTTAGTACCTTTAACAGTGAGGCATTTGTTGACCGAATGCCCTAATTTTACTAACTTAAGAAATAGATATCATGTCCAAGATTCTTGGACATGATGTGTCTTACTATGCGAGCGGAATTTTTAGATTTATTTCAGAAGCAGGTCTTCTGAAAACTATTTAACTATTGTAAGGACTTCTTAATTTTTATGGTTTTAATCGAATTTGCTTTTAATTTTCATATACAGTAAATGGTATCTGCGTCAATGACCTTAGATGTCAGGATTCCAGAAAACTTTCAATCAATCAATCAATCAATCTCATGTTTTGGCGTAAGAGTGACTGAGCTGGCGCGCCAATACGAGAGGAGTACATCGACTATATGTACCATCCTCAAGCAGAAGGATGCTATAAAGAGTACCAAGCCTTCCAAAGGAGTAACCATCCTTTCCAAGCTGCGTAATGATATTCACGACGAGATGGAGAGGCTTCTTTTAATTTGGATGAAGGAGAAACAGTTGGCGGGAGATAGCGTGACTGAGACGATTATATGTGAGAAGGCCAGTAGAATCTATGATGACTTGAAAGGGAAGAAAGCAGCCGAGAAAGGGTAGACTTCAACGCCAGCGGAAACCTTCAAAGTCAGTTGTGGCTGGCTGGATAATTTCAAGAAACGGACTGGGATACACTCGGTTGTGAGTCATGGGGAAGCAGCAAGTTACGATGCGATAGCCTCGGCGGAGTTCGTCACAACCTTTGCCTCGGTTATCGCCTGACATGGCTTCATCCCCCAACAAGTCTTCAACTGTGATGAAACTGGCCTTTTTGGGAAGAAAATGCCCAGGACTTTCATCACGGCAGAGGAGAAGAGACTACCGGGCCATAAATCCATGAAGGACCAGCTAACTCTAGCCTTGTGTGCCAATGCCAGCGGTGACTGTAAGGTTAAGCCACTGCTGGTCTACCACTCTGAAAACGCACGTGCATTCAAGAGCCAAAGGATCTTGAAAGAAAAACTGCAAGTGATGTGGCGCGCTAATGCTAAGGCTTGGGTTACCCAGCATTTCTTCACAGAATGGGTAAATATGTGCTTTGGTCTGGCAGGCAAAAAATATGGTCCGGCAGCCAAAAAATATTTGGCGGAGAGAAACCTGCCATTGAAATGTCTACTGGTCCTCGACAATGGCCCTGGTCACCCTTCTGGTCTCGAAGAGGACATTCTTGATGAATTCAGGTTCATCAAGGTTCTTTATCTCCCGCCCAACACCACGCCACTCCTCCAGCCCATAGACCAACAAGTTATTTCTAACTTTGAGAAACTGTACATGAAGCATTTATTCAAGAAATGCTTCGATGTCACAGACAACACCAATCTCACCCTTCGGGAATTTTGGAAGGAACATTTCATCGTGCATTGCTTGAAAATTATTGACGATGCATGGCTGGATGTTACAAGATGTACTCTTAATTCAGCGTGGAAGAAATTGTGGCCAGCTTCCGTTGCTGAGAGGGACTTTGAAGGGTTTGATACGACAGATCCTGATGACCCCGAACCTGTTGTGATGGATGAAATTGTGTCTCTTGGAAAGTCCATGGGGCTGGAGGTAGGCGAGGCAGACGTGAACGACCTTGTCGAGGAGCATCAGGAAGAGGTCACGACACAGGAATTGATAGAGCTCCAGGAGATGCAACATTCGGAGGGGTTGCAGGAGCTCAGTAGCGAGGAGGTGGTGGAAGACGAGGGCCGCCTTTCTACGGCAGAAATCAAAGATGTTAGCGAAGTGGTAGGAGTTTTCTAATTTTATGGAAAAGAGGCACCTGGACAATTTGGCGAGTGGTTGTGCGTCAGCCTATTGTGACGACACTTGCGTGCGTCATTTTTGCAACATTTTGAAGGGGAGACAAAGCAAACATCCCTAGATAGGTTCCTTTTAAAAATGTCATCAAAAAGTGCAGGTGAAAGCGAGGCAAAAAGAGCCAACCCGGAAGAGAAAGAAAAGTAAAAAAATGAAAATGAAAACAAAATGTAGAATTAAGTTTAGTGTAACATAAGATTAACATTTTATTTTTAAGCGTTTTCAGTAAGCTAATTTCATTTAAGTAAAATTTAAAGCTGAATTTCATTTAAAGTTAAGGTTATGTTATGTAGTGTTACAAAAGTGTTGCATACCGAATCTGTTGCCATCAAGTCTCTCCTCCCCGTCCTCTCTTCCTCCTCCTCCTCCTCCTCCGCACACACCGCCGTTAGCCCCTACCGTCTTCCCCAAAGGTAAGAACTCCATTATAATGTTACATTTCATAACCAGTTTATAGCCTTTGTTATTTTGTTAGCGTAGGGTGTTGATTACAACAATTAAAAACATGTTTGTTCCGTAACCGAAATACAAACCACGCTATTTACATAGGGTTTACCTTTTAGCGCAGCTGAAATGACGAGCCAATAGTTTTAACAAGGGTTAATTACCCCCGCGCTAGTTAGCGGGGGGTGGGGAAGGGTAGCTTGCTACCCCTCCCCCCTCCACACACCGGTGACTTGCTTCACTTCACTTTTGGCTTGGCGGTGATCAGACGTGTCTGCTCATCGTCCTCGTGACAGCCTTTAATTTTCTGCTTTTTCTTTACAGCGTGTGTGTTGGTTGGAAGTTGACCTTCATTATTATTTCTTTACAATGCGTACATGCCCTGGAGTTGCTGGTCGTCCTTGTGGGACTTTCATGTCGGACGTAGCTACGGACCCGCACACCCTTTGCCCTCAATGTCGGGGCCGACGGTGTGACCAGGAGAACATGTGCCGTGAGTGCAGGAAGTGGTCTGCCTCCCAGTGGGAGAGGTTTGGCCGTCGGCGTAAGAAGTCCAGGAGAGACCGTTCTCCTTCGGGGTTAGCCTTGAAGGAGGAAGGTTCTTGGGACTCTTCTTCCGCCGCCCAACCCTCCTCCGAAGTTCCCCCTCGTCCGCCTCCTAAGGAGAGTCGGCCGAGTGGTAGCGCAGGCCCTAGTTTTGTTTCCCGACCTTGGGTGGGGGGAGAGGGCGTCGCCTCCCATAGCGAGGCGGTTCCCTCTCCTCCTCCGGGGGAGGTTATTGATAATGCCTTAACCAATGATGATCTTTTGCAGATTTGGTCGTCCCTGGGGCTGAAGGGCTTGCCCTCCAGGGTCGCCTTTATTGACCTTGTCTCGTTGGGGGCCGCTGTTAAGCAGTCGCCGGCGGTAGCAGAGGTAGACCCTCTGTCTATTGTCGATGTCGTGGTGACAGAGGCCTCCGACGTGGCTGGGCAATCCTCCGCACGTGCTGTTGCGGATGATGGTGCTAAAGGCTCTCCTCCCCCTTCCGTACATCCTTCGAAGGGGGAAGTGAGTCCTTCGGTCTCTGCTGCTGCTCAGCTTCCTTCTGAAGGAAGTGCTTTGACGGAGACTCCCCTTCGGAGGACCAATGGTCCTGACGATCTCCCCCGAGGCCGCCTCCGCCGTAAGGCTCACCGTCCGCTATGCCGCAAGGGCCTCCCTTCCCCTTACAAGGGGGTTAAGAGGCGCCTTTTTGGGTCGTCTTCCTCCGAGGGGGACTCTCCTCGTTAGCCTCAACCTACAGCTCCGTCTTCCTTGGACCTCTCTGCAGACCGTTCACCAACTCCTGCCAGATCTTCGCCTTCTGGAGAACTCGTCACCCGACGGGCAACGGTCCCTTCGGGGCAAAGGGATCCTTCCCTTCCACGAGCAGCGCTAGTGCACAGGCGCTCTCCTGCTCGTCAGCGCTCTCTGGATCGTCAGCGATCTCCTGCTCGCCGATGCTCACCTGCTCGTCGGCGCTCTCCTGATGTTCGCCCTCCTCGCCAGCGCTCTCCTGCTCGTCAGCGCTCATTTGAGGACCATCGCCCTGCGGTCTCTGACCATCCTACAGTTCCTGCTGAGCTCCCTGCTCACCATCTGCCTGATCCGGTGGCTACGCAACATCGTGCTGCGCGTGTGTCAAAAGCACATGTTCGCCAACGTGCCAGCGATCTTCCAGTTCCTGCTCGGTAACGCGCCGTGCCACCTGCCCTCGCCGCGCCACCTGTCCTTTCACAGGACACGCGTCGACCTTCTGCTCGCCAGCGATCACCTGCTCGCCAGTGTTCACCTGCTCGCCAGCGTTCATCTGCTCGCCAGCGCGCACAGGCGATTTTAGTATCGCCTATTCAACAGCGTTCTACGCGTCAGCGATCACCTGTCTCTCGGCGATCTCCGGATCGCCCGCGCGTGTTACAGCCGGTGCGCCAACGTTCTCCAACGCTTCTGAAGGAACATGGTTCGCCAGCTACTAGCTCGCTCATCGCGCGATCGCCCACCTGCGCATGCTGCTCGCCATCGCGCGATCGCCCACCTGCGCATGCTGCTCGCCATCGCGCGATCGCTCACTTGTGCATGCTGCTCGCCATCGCGCGATCGCTCACCTGCGCATGCTGCTCGCCAACGCGTCGCCATGCCACAACGCGCCATCGCCAACCTGCGCGTCAGCGCTCACCACCTCATCATCGATCGCCTGTGGATCTACATCGCCAGCGGTCTTCCTCACCCACGCGGCAGCGTGTTTCCTTGCCGTCTCACCAACGCTTGCGTTCGCCGCCTTGGACACGCGTTCATTCACCTGCCCACCCTCGCGATTGTTCGCCTGCGCGCCCGCGCGACCATTCGCCCTCGTGCGACCATCGTTCGCGGTGAATTCCGCAGCCGGTGGTAGCAGTAGGAACGCGTGGTCCTAGACGACGCTCGGGATCGCCTCCACCCAAACACAGGTTGGTAGTGCAGGACGAGGAGAGGTTAGTACATCATTCTTCCCCACCTTCTTTTCAGGCAGGTACCGTGGTGTCCACTCCAAAGGATCGCCCGATCCCTTTCCCTTTAGCGAGGATTTCGGACTCTGTGTCCTTGGAGCAACAGACTTGGTTTGGTCCTCTGGCACGGGCGTTAGTGAGGGTTATGAAACCAGCACTCGCCGACCAGGGTAACAAACCAACGGCTGTCTCTCCTACGCTGAAGAGAAAGAGAGGAGTGGACTTCGTGGTGACTTCCCCCAGGGCGAAGTTGGTTCCCAAGAGGTCGGTCGCGAAGATCCCTTCTCCTGCACGAGTGCTTTCTCCTTCTCCCGTGGACGAGGCCTTTCCGTCCTCAGGTGAGTCCAGTGGGGCGGTAGTCTTCCCCTCGGCACCAGGGGTGGAGACTTCGCTTCATGCAGGAGAATCGTCTCGTGAGGAAGGGGCCCCTCGAACCTCGTTGTTGGGATCCTGTATCCCTCCCAGGAGGGAATCCAAGGACTCCAAGACCGTCCCTAAATCCTCTGCAAGGATTCGTCAGGAACCCTCGACTACCCGGGGGAATGTCCACGTGTCACCCCAGGAAGAGATCCCTGGGGCAGGAGACTTAGCTGCCAGCCCGCAGGGAGGAGAACAGCAAGAATCGGAACATGCTTTCTGGCAGGTCCTAAGCCTGATAAGGCAACTTAACGGGCTT
This sequence comes from Palaemon carinicauda, assembly GCF_036898095.1. Classification (NCBI taxonomy): domain Eukaryota; kingdom Metazoa; phylum Arthropoda; class Malacostraca; order Decapoda; family Palaemonidae; genus Palaemon; species Palaemon carinicauda. Next base: position 72,306,258 of record NC_090755.1, read on the forward strand.
ATGGATCCAGTCATCGCCCCCTGTGAAGGCAAAGACACGATCTTGGATGAAGTGTTTGACGTTCGGAAGGCCCCTAAGACCAGTGCGGCTCTGCCCTGGTCCCGGGGTCTGAAGAGTGCCAGAGCTAGGGCCAACGCTCAGCTCGCACTTCTTGCCTCCTCCAGTCGTTCCACTGCCGGGAACAAGCTCATCCCTCCTCCTCGTCTTCAGCAGAGGAAGTATTTCGAGATCCTGGGTGAGCACAACCTCGCTCTTCCTCTCCATCACTCTGTGGAGGAGCTGGCGAAGGGAGTTCCCCTTAAGAAGCTTTCTGCCCGGCAGGTGTCGTTCTCGGCGGCAGAGATCCTTAGCCACGAGAAGGTCGCTAAGTGTGCCATGCAGGCCACTTCGTGGCTGGACTTTTGGCTAGGATCTCTGGGCATCCTATTGCGATCGGAGGACTTGTCCAAGGAGACCAATAGGAAGGCCCTGGAGACCTTCTTGCTCTCGGGCACCCGCTCCATAGAGTTTTTGGCGCACCAGGTTACCACCGTGTGGGCCAACTCGGTGTTGAAGCGTTGCGATGTTGTGTCCGAGAGATTCCATCCGAAGGTCCCCGCTGCGGATGTGTGTAGGCTCTGACATGCTTCCCTTCTGGGGGAGAACCTGTTTGAGCCTCAAGACATGGAGCGAACGGCTGAGAGGTGGAGGAAATCTAGCACGGACTCCCTCCTCCATAGGGCCCTTACAACTCGGCCCTATAAGCCTTCAGCCCCGCCACAACAGCAGCAACAGCCTCGTAAGGCTCCCAAACAGGCACCGGCAGTTAAGAAGGTTGTGTCTAAGCCCCAGCCCTTTCCAGCCAAGGTCAAGAGGGGCGGTAAGTCCTCCAGGGGAGGCAAGACTCCTAGGGGTGGCGGCCGCGGCCGCAAGCCCTAGGGGTGGCAGTCCCCCTGCGTGTCCACCTGTGGGGGGATGCCTTCAGCGTTGCGTCCGCAGGTGGCAGCAACACGGGGCCGATGCTTGGACGGTCTCAGTGATCGGCCAAGGTTATCGCGTCCCGTTCACAACATCTTAACCTCCCCTGACAGCGAATCCAGTGTCGTTGAGCTCCTATGCCACGGGATCGGCAAAGGGGCTGGCCCTTCAGGCCGAAGTCGAGACCATGCTCGAGAAGGGTGCTCTCCAGGAGGTCGTGGATGGCTCCCCAGGCTTCTTCAGTCGACTCTTTTCTTGTAGAGAAGGCTACTGGAGGCTGGAGACCCGTCATCGATCTCTCAGCTCTGAACAGGTTTGTCAAGCAAACCTGGTTCAGCATGGAGACAGCAGACACGGTCAGACTTGCGGTGAGACCACAAGACTTTATGTGCACACTGGATCTAAAGGACGCGTACTTCCAGATCCCAATCCATCCGTCTTCCAGGAAGTACCTGAGATTTTGCCTAGACAACAAGATCTACCAGTTCAAGGTGCTGTGTTTCGGTCTCTCCACAGCTCCTCAGGTTTTCACCAGAGTGTTCACCCTGATTTCATCTTGGGCGCACAGGAACGGCATTCATCTCCTTCGTTATCTGGACGATTGGCTGATCCTAGCAGACTCGGAGTCGACCCTTCTTCGGCACCAAGACAGGCTTCTGGATCTTTGCCAGGATCTGGGGATCGTGGTAAACCTCAAGAAGTCCTCTCTGCAGCCGTCCCAACGACTGGTTTATCTAGGCATGCTAATAGACACCAATCTCCACAAAGCCTTTCCATCAGACGACCGGATAGCAAGACTGAGGAGGGTGGCGGAACCCTTCCTCAGGCGAGAAGAACTCCCCGCCCAATTGTGGTTGCGTCTCTTAGGTCACCTATCCTCCCTGGCCCGTCTGGTTCCAAACAGCCGCCTCAGGATGAGATCCCTTCAATGGCGTCTCAAGTCCCGGTGGAATCAAGGATCTAATTCCCCGGACATTCTGATCCCAATGGGTCTCTGGAACAGACGGACTTGCGATGGTGGCTGGTCGACAAGAACCTACGGAAGGGAGTGAACCAGAGGGCCTCAGGCCTTTGGTCAGAATCAGAAAAGTGCCTACACATCAACCTGCTAGAATTAAAGGCCGTCTTTCTGGCTCTTCAGCAGTTCCAACGGTCCCTGGCGGATCACTTCGTGGTGGTGATGAGCGACAACACCACGGTAGTGGCTTATATCAACAAGCAGGGAGGCACTTTTTCGCAACAGCTATCCCATCTTGCAGTAGAGACTCTGAGGTGGACTGAAACCCACTTGATAACACTATCAGCTCGCTTCATTCCAGGCAAGAGGAATTTGCTCGCCGACAGTCTGAGCAGGGCTTCGCAGATAGTGAGTACCGAGTGGTCCTTGGATCCTTAGATAGCCAACAAAGTCCTGACTTTGTGGGGTTCCCCGACTGTGGACTTGTTCGCGACAGCCTTGAACTTCAAGCTGCCCCTGTACTGCTCCCCAGTCCCGGACCCCAAGGCACTCTGGCAAGATGCTTTCCAGCAACGGTGGGACAACATCGACGTGTCCGCCTTCCCACCGTTCTGTCTGATGAGAAGGGTGCTCAACAGGACCAGACTATCGGTCAACTGTTCGATGACTGTTAGCTCCGCTATGGCATCATGCGGAATGGTTTCCGGACCTTCTGCAGCTCCTGACGGAACTCCCGAGGGAGCTTCCTCCACGACACGAGCTTCTCAGACAACCACTCCGGCGTCCTTCACAGGGCCGTAGCCTCGCTTTGGCTTCACGCCTGGAGACTATCCAGCGTCTCCTTGCGGAGAGAGGCTTTTCGCAACAGGTTGGGGAGAGAATGTCTCGGCACCTGCGAAGGTCCTCTGAGGGAGTCTACCAAGCAAAGTGGAGAGAGTTTTGTGGTTGGTGTCGTGGAAGGGGTATCTCTCCACTCGATGCCACTATTCCAGCAATAGCGGACTTCCTCGTGTATCTGCGGGAAGAAATGCGCCTTTCTGTCTCGGCAGTGAAAGGCTATCGCTCAGCCTTAAGCTTGGCCTTCAGATTGAAGGGCGTGGATATTTCTTCATTGCTAGAACTCTCTTTACTCATACGTAGCTATGAGCTTACCTGCCCCGAGTCGGAAGTGAGACCCCCTCCTTGGAACGTGGTTCGAGTCCTCAGGTCTCTTAAGAGACCTCCCTTCGAGCCATTACGCCAGGCCTCCGATCGCCACCTGTCTTGGAAGACGGCTTTCCTACTCGCCTTGGCTTCGGCCAAGCGGGTTAGTGAACTTCATGGTCTCTCGTACGACATCGCCCATTCAAGGGGATGGGGGGAGGTAACGTTCAGGTTCATCCCTGAGTTTGTTGCCAATACTCAGAATCCTGGAGTGCCGGATCCTCGGTTCGACTCTTTCAAGATCGCGAGTCTCTGTTCTGTAACAAGCGACCCACACCAGCTGCTACTATGTCCAGTGAGATGTCTGAGGCACTACTTGAAGAGAACGGCTGCAGTCCGTCCTCAAGTGCGAGCTTTGTTTGTGAGCACAGGCAGGATTAAGAGGAGGGTCACCAGGAACACCATCTCAGCTTGGATTCGAAGGGTTATCCACCATGCCCTGAATCCTGACCCTCCTCCGTCACGTCGCCCTCGGGCCCACGATGTCAGGGGTATTGCTACATCCCTGGCCTTCAAGAGAAACTTCTCTGTGATGCAGGTACTTCAAGCTGGGGTCTGGAAGCGTCAAACAACCTTCACAGCCCACTACCTGCAAGACGTGACCCACAGGAGCCTTGATACGTTTTCTATCGGCCCTGTGGTGGCTGCACAACAGCTGGTCTAACCTCAGGCTCCTTTTTGGACAAGTAGCAGTAGGTTGAGGGCGTTGTTACCCGGTCTTAGTCTGCGTGAATGAAAGAGTATGTCTGACCCTTACTTCTTTCTTCATTCTCCCCTCTCATGGGGAAGCAGCATCCTGGTCCTCGCATAGCTGACCTCGACCTCTGCAGGTAACCCATGCTTCTTTGTGCTCCTAGTATTAAGCTTAACCTGTTAACCGTCCCTCTCCCTGACCGTTTTCGCTTTGTGAGCGTCACCCCCTATCCAGCGGATTGGCGCTTAAGCTTAGACCGTGCGGTCTCGTCTTCTTGATGCATTTTTTTTTTTATTATTCATTTCTTATGAACTTGTTTACTTTTTTTTTTTTTATTATTATTTTGTATTTCTTTTTTTTTTTTTTTTTTTTTTTTTTTTTTTTTTTTTTTTGTAAATATACTCATTTAGTTATTGTTGAAATAATGAAGAAATTAGGTAAAAAAAAAATGCATGATTTCTTATATTTTTGTATTATTCATTTCTTATGAACTTGTTTACTTTTCTTTTATGATTTTTTGTATTTATTTTCTTATTTTTTTGGCATAAATATACATATTCAGTCATTGTTGAAATAATGAACAAATTACGTAGAAAATATCTGAGGAAATAAAGAAAATTGCAAATAAACATTTTTATTTTAATCATGAACAAAACATATTTATTATTTTGTATTCCTTTTCTATCTATATACCATGTCACTTTCCCCCAATTATGGGAGGTAGCCAACATCAAGGAAAAGAAAAGAAAAAAAAACACAAAGGGGGACATTCATCTCTTTGCTCCTCTCATATTCCAGTTCTATTTATTCCTGTGTGTGCCATTCTTTGAAACATGGCGCTGCACACAAACCAACATCACATTCTTTACACCAGTAGGATGTTTCCTTCCTTTTGCCATTTTTCCTGCAAAGAGCACATTTCCTTAGTGGTTTTTGCTTTTTTTCGGTAGGAGGGCAATATTCAGGGAAATGTCTTTCAAATAAGCGTGAAGGCTTTGCAACAAGTCTTGTTGGTCTTCTTATTGCATCCTTATTTCTTCTTGCATATGTAGACACCATTCTTTCAGCTAGCCTCAGTATAAACTCCCGTCTTGGAAACTTTCCACCAAGCATTTTGTACGTAATGAAAGCATTGAGGAGACACATGTCTAGCATGTGCCGAAATACCTTCTTGTAATACTTTTTCAGCCTGTTTCTTGCTGTTGAAAAATGTACCATAAGATTATCTGATAAATCAACACCACCCATATTGTTATTATAGTCCTCAATTGCTTTTGGCTTAGACTTTTCATGTCCTCTCCTAGATTTTACAATTTTCATGGAATCATCGTGCAGAGTACTCAGAACACATACGTCTTTCTTGTCTTTCCATTTCAACACCATTGATTTGTTTCGGAATGCTGCTACGGTTTCACCTTTTTTTAGTTTAGCATTTTTTATAAATGCTGGCACATCTTTTCTCGTGAGTCTCAGAGTGCCAACAGTTTCAGTTTCATTGTCAACAAGCATATCTGCGAGTGTGGGACTAGTATAAAAATTGTCTGTATAAAGACAATATCCCTTTCCTAAAAGAGGATCCATAAGAGACATAACAACTCTAGATGTCACAGGAAGATTCTTGTATTTATCCAAAAATGTTGTGTTTTTACCTGAATAAATACAAAAGTTCCATATATAGCCAGTGCTACTTTCACAAAGTTCAAAAAACTTTATACCAAATCTTTTCCGCTTTGCTGGGATATATTGAACCCATGAGAGGTTCCCCTTCCATCCCATCAGAGACTCATCAATAGATATATTCTTTCTTGGAATATAATTTTCCCGAAACTTCTTCAAAATAAGGTCTGTGAATGGTTTTATTTTAGCTGTCTTTCTTCCAGGCCCATCTGTTATGGTTGCATTGTCTACTAAATGCAGGAATTTTTGCAGCAAATCAAATCTGCGACCACTCATCACTTTCCGATAAAAAGGAGTAGCAATACTTTCACGTGACGTGAAATACGTTGAATTTTCTAACTTTGAATCAATGCCCTGCAAAATAAGTAGGCCTACAAACAGTTTCATTTCACACGCATCTGTATCATACCACCTATTTACTCTTGATTGTGAGGATAATCTATCACCATTTTCATCTAGAAATTCCCCTGCATATCTGTTAGTTTCTGTCACGAGATAATCAATAACTTCTTCATCAAAAAATTTTGCAAAATATTCCATTGGATTTTCCTTATCTATGATGATGAACTTTACACCACTATCTCCACGAAATGTGAAGGGAAGCTTGCTCTTTCCTTTCCTCGTCCAGTCAGACAGCAAAACGTTTTCGTCATCACTCGATGAAAATTCATCTTCATTCTCACTAGAGCACGTGGAGCTATCACTCTCATCTTGAATTTCCTCTTCACCATCAGTACTTTCTTCTCCATCAGTACTTTCCTCAATCATAAATCGTATTTCCTCCTCTAATAGCGTAATTTATTTACGAGCGCTCATCGTGAAGGGTAGGTGGGAGGGTAGCGGGGAGATGAGAAAAATACAGGAGACCCGTCTCAGCCGAACGCCAAATGCGTACTGAAAAAACAGTTCTACTAAACGTTGTATCGAGTGAACACAGTTGCCAATGATTACCAGATTTGGCGAGGGTGTTGCCAGACGACGTTCCTTTCGTTTTCTATACGTATGAGCGTGATATGCCGTCGAAGACACCTTGAAAGTATCTTCTAAAGTGGTGGACGTCATATGCCGTCAAGTGCGGTTGCGCAAAGAAAATGGAGGACGGCATATGACGTCGGAGACGGTTAACAGGTTAATACTGTTGCGTCTCCCATACCCTGACGAGGTGGTATTGGGAACGTCCTATCCTAGAATTTCTATCTGAAGGTCTCAAGGTCAACTAAATAGGACGAGTCACACTCTCCTCCTCACACTGCTCATGTAGGCCACTCGTTCCTAGCGATGCTAGGAACTTGTGAGGTACAGGGGCTCCCTCTCTCTAGTGCTGCTCACTGAGGGATCGAGCCCCCGGGCAAGCCGAAGTCAGTAAGGCTGAGGACTTTCCACCCTTCCTAAGGGGTAAGTCACCCTATGTAAATAGCGTGGTTTGTATTTCGGTTACGGAACAAATGACAAATTCGAAGATAATTTGTATTTTTCCTAACCATACAAACCTTAGCTATTTACACATATGTGCCCGCCATCCCTGACCCCCAAGTCAAGTCCTACCTCTAAGTGAAGTGAAGCAAGTCACTGGTGTGTGGAGGGGGGAGCGGTAGCAAGCTACCCTTCCCCACCCCCCGCTAACTAGCGCGGGGGTAATTAACCCTCGTTAAAACTATTGGCTCGTCATTTCAGCTGCGCTAAAAGGTAAACCCTATGTAAATAGCTAAGGTTTGTATGGTTAGGAAAAATACAAATTATCTTCGAATTTGTCATTTTTCATCTGTAATATAATTTTTTTTGGTGTTTTTTCAGAGGGTGGGAACGGATTAATTTTTTTGAGTTATTCTATACGGGAAAAATTCATCTGAGATATGAGCAAATTGACACACGAGCACGGTCCCGGAACAGATTAAACTTGTATCTCAAGGTATTACTGTACATTGGATCCCTCTCTCTGGTTACAGCTCATTTTCCTTTGCCTACACCTAAAACAAATAGTTTGGCCTATTCTTTCTAATTCTTCCCCCGTTCTCTCTGATGAAGAGGGTACTCGACAAGACCAGAACATCGGTCAACCTCTCAATAACTCGTAGTTCCGCTATGACATCATGCGGAATGGTTTCCGGACCTTTTGCAATTCCTGACGTAGTCTCCAAGAGAACTCTTGCCACGATACGATCTACTCAAACAACCACATGCCAACATCTTCCATAAAGCCGTAGCGACTTCACGCTGAGAGACTATCCAGCATCTCCTTACTCAGAGAGGATTTTCGCAACAAGTTAAGAGCAGGATGTCTGGATACCTGCAGAAATCATCAGCAGCAGTCTACCAGGCAAAGTGGAAGGTCTCCTGTGGTTGGTGTTGTGGAAGGTCTCCTGTGGTTGGTGTCGTGGAAGGTCTCCTGTGGTTGGTGTCGTGGAAGGGGTATCTCTCCTTTCGATGCCACTATTCCAGCAATAGCGGAATTCCTTGTGTATTTACGTGAGGAAATAAGTCTTTCAGTCTCATCGGTTGAAAGCTATCGCTCACAGCCTTAAGCCTAGCCCTTAGACTCAACGGAATGGATATTTCCTCATCGCTAGAACTTTCCTTACTTATACAGAGTTACGAACTTACCCGTCCTCAGTCTGAAGTGAGACCTCCCCCATGAAACGTGGTTAGAGTCCTCAGATCTTTAAAGAGACCTCCCTATGAACCATTACACCAGGCAACAGAACGCCACCTCGATTGGAAGACAGTGTTCCTACTAGCTTTGGCTTCAGCCAAATGAGTTAGTGAACTTCATGGTCTCTCATATGACATCGCCTATTCAAGGGGATGGGGAGAGGTAACATTTGGTTTTGTCCCTGAGTTTGTAGCCAAGACTTAGAATCCGGGGGTAGCGGATCCCTGATTCGACTCCTTCCGGATTTCGAGTCTCCACTCTTTAACTGATGACCCTGATCATATCTTTAGCTGCCCATTGAGGAGTTTGAGGCTGTACCTCAAGAGAACAGCCGCAGCACTTTTCGTCATCACAGGAAGAAACAAGAGGAGTGTCACTAAGAACACCATCTCTGCCTGGATTCTCAAAATCATAGACCATGCTCTGAATGCAGACCCTCCTCCTTCATGTTGCCCCAGAGCCCATGATGTCAGGGGCGTAGCTGAGTCTCTGGCATTCAAGAGAAACTTTTCTGTGACGCAGGTTCTACATCTGGGGTGTGGAAACATCAGAATACGTTCACAGCCCACTACCTGCGAGACATGACCCACAGGAGGCTCAATACGTTCTCTATCGGCCCTGTGGTGGCTGCACAACAACTGTATACCTCAAGCTCCTTATTGGACAAGTAGCAGAATGTTGAGGTCACTGTTACCCGGTTTTAGTCTGCGTGAAGGGAAAGGTTTGACTAGCTCTTATTCTTTTCTTCATCCTCCCCTCTCTTGGGAAAACCAGCATCCTGGGTTCTCTGCATAATGTGACCTCAAACCACTGCATGTAAACCATGCTTCCTTGTGTTCCTAGTGTTAAGCCAATTCCCTTGCATCCCCATACCCTGTTGAGGGGGTATTGGGAAAGTTTTGGTCGCAACAGTTTTCCCTACAAAGACTCAAAATAACTTTTACCTGGACAGTCACATCTAAATATCTCAACACGCAGCTTGTGTAGGCCGTGGACCTTGCATAGCAATGTTTAGCGAGGTGTAGGGACTCCTCATTTTTGGTACAAACCTATTCAAAATAAGGAGCCCCCAGGTAAAGCCAAAAGCCAGTTTGTCAGGGACATCCACCCTCTTAATAGGTGAGTCCCCCCTAATAAATAGCGTAGGTTTGTATTCCTGTTACAGAACAAATGACAAATTCGGGGATAATTTGTATTTTTCCTAACGATACAAACCTTTAGCTATTTATACAAACTTCCCCGCCAGCCCTATCTCCATTGAAATCCTACCTCCAAGCAAAGTGAGCTAAATCATCGGTCTGGAATGCATAGTTAATCCTTGCTTAAATTTTAATGGTTCATACTTTCATCATTAACTAAAAGTAATAACCCCTAGTAAATAGCTAAAGGTTTGTATCGTTAGGAAAAATACAAATTATCTACGAATTTATCATTTTTAATGTTGTTACTGTTACTAAAGTATTTTATTTTTAAATATTCATTACTTCTCTTGTAGTTTGCTTTTTCCTTATTTCCTTTACTCACTAGGGCTAACCTATCTTTCCTTTTTGGAGCCCTTGGGCTTATAGCATCCTGCTTTTCCTACAAGGATTGTAGCTTAGCTTATAATAATAATAATAATAATAATAAAGAACTCACTCTTTTCCAAGTTATTTTCCCTAAGTGACACTGAGCACGAGCAATGGACGCTTCAGTGATAACTTTGGTTAGAATCCCTCTGCAGGGCGATATGGCTTCCTGGTGCCGGAGAATGGTGCTCTGTTCCAGCGAGAATATGCATATGTACTAGCGCCCAGTGTTCGGTTTCACATGCACTAGTGTTCAGTATTCAGTTCTCATGAGAATGAGGACATTTTCTAGCAACAATGACTCCCCCTTCTACCGGTGCTAGGTTCTTACGAAGACGAGGACAGGCTCAACCTGCCACTTCCTCTAGAAGGGGCATGTTCAATGCCCCACCTTTTCACCCCCAACCTGGTTGGTTCATCAGTTCTCACCCTTCCCTCATTTACACGTTCCTACCCTATCCTCCAGAATTGGCAAAACCTCTGCCCCCTGCGGCAGAGGTGAAGTCGGTGAAAGAGAAGAACCTACTCGAAATCATTAAAGACAGTAAGCTCTTACAGTCGACTCTTCTTATTGCTAATGGAGAGGTGGACTGGAGGGTTGAGGCGGGCCATTGACCTCTCTCCTCTGAACAAGTTTGTTCTACAAACTCCATTCAAGATGGAGATGACGAGGGCTGTACATTCCGCCATCAGGAATTAAGACTTCATGCTTCTTATGGACCTGAAGAAAGCATACTTTCAAATACTGATCCGTAGGTCTGACAGAAATTATTGTATGTTTTGACATCCCTGGATTTTAAACCTGCTAGCTTGGTTGTAGGAACTTCCTCCAAACTAAAGATAAGTCTTTTATTATATTAGAGGATGAGGGCTTGTATTCTTTTAGGATTAAATCTCAAATTTTAAGGTAATTTGTTCTTTTTTAGTATGCTTGGCGAGAGGCCTGGACTTCCCTGCTACCCGCTAGTAACTACTGACACCAAGTTATGAATTTAAATAGCCAAGTTCTAGCTACACTGAAATCATTCTCCTATTAAAGGACTTGGATTTGTTTAGTTAGGAAATCTACAAATTACTAGAAAAATTTGTGAATTTTAATTCAAAAAGTGTTTGAAAGTGTACAGTTTAAAGGGTTTACATTATAAGTGTTAGGAAAGTTTATAAAAGCATAAATTTTTTTAAGATAATTAAAAAGTATGAAAAATTATAAATTTTTTTTATTAAAAATGTACTTTAGCTATCTTATTTACTTTACAGTTTTTCAGCTATCTTATTTGGGGCGGGCCGCTGGGACGTAACTCCTGTAATAGACTAGGGATTACAGTAGAAAGATGCATTAAATTCATGTTCCTTTATTGTTGAATGAAGGACGTTTGCATTAAGTGTAGACTGACTTACTTTTGGTTGTTAGTACTGTCACTAATTATTGTTAGCTGCTGAGATGAAAGATTTGGCTCTTGTTAATGTGTGAGTGGTTTATTTTAAAACATATGGCGTTATGACTGCTCGGGTAATTGATGCCACCATTGCAGATAAAATAGTCAAATCTTACTTTCTATGTTTTATATATTGTTTAACCCTTTGAAATTCTGTGGTTGCCTCAGATTTTCTATGGCAAATCACACTGGGATCTAAATGTACCTAGCAGTATTTTTCTTTTATTGCTCACTATATATATTTTTCTTAATATAGTAAATGTTATAATTTATTTTTAGAGCTTTGTTGTAGTTATTTATTGTCATACAGTATATAAAAAGTTGAAAAATAATGAATATAGGCAAAATGGCATCAAATTTTTTTTTATGTTTGTTGGGGTTAGGATCTCAAGAGTTGGCAGTGTACAAAATTCTGAATCATACTTAAATGTTGAAGTGTTAATACAATTCTATGCTACATATACACTGCGTATTGCGTTCTGTTATTTCAATTGCAGTTGTTACATATATTGCATTAATCTTGCAGGTGATGGACAATCATGGTCATAGTTTATTTGTTGGAGGAAGTATACATATGGATAGTATTAGACCACCTGACCCAGATGATGATGAAGAAGATGAAGAGGAAAAAAGACAGAGAGAAGCAGAAATTCAGGGGATGTTGGCTAATGCTTTTGATGACCTTGAAGAGGACGATTCTTTTGCCAACATGCATAGTCGGTACTCTGCTGTATCTAACCAGTCACATGGTTATGAAGATGCTCACCCTGACACTCCAAGACCTGTGCAGTCTTTGCAGTATGCAGATGATTGTCCAGGAAATGTAGTTGAGAGTGAAGTAACTAGCAATGAACGCTATGCCACAAATAATCGCTCCATTGAAAATCTGGGTGCAGATTCTCATCTTTCTGATAGCCGTAGCCAAACCCCTTGGAGTGATGACAGTAATGATCACAGCAACAGGCTTGAGTCACTTTCATACCATGAAACAGCAAGAGAGTCCTTTCTATATCCAAGTGAGGTGGAGGGATCCAATAATCAAAGGCATTTTTACCCTGGACAGGCTCAAGAAAACGAATGTGAAGCATCTGTTTATAATGCTCAAAATCTGTACTCTGCTGAAAAGTACAAATCAGGGGTTAACTTAGATGAAGGAAATAGTGTTAGTCATTCAGAGGACTTTCGAACAGCAGAAGGTTCTTATGAACAGTTGAAACTTTTATATGAAGCCAGAGGCAGAGAACTGGACAACTTAACTACTGAATTGACCAAAGTAAAATCTGACAAGCAACGTGAAGCTAGAATTTTGCAACACAAGCTCAATCTTGCAACTGCAGAATGTGAAACTAAAAAGTCAAACCTGAACCACTGCCAGATCCTGTTGTCAGAGAAAGAAGAAATGGTCAGGAAACTAAAAATGGAGGTGGTTGAATTAGAGAAGAAAAACCAAGAACTAGATCACATGAATAAAAAGATAAAGGTAGAGCTCGAAGTAGTACAGTCAGTTGTTTCAAGTCTCGAGTGTCAAATATCCCAGCTAAAGGCTGCTGATTGTTTGTCCAAGAACCAACAGTTGCATGAGGACTTTGTGAAAAAGCTGAGGCATGGTAATCAGGAGGAAAGAGACTTGTTAATGAATAAGATACAAGCATTGCAGAAAGAATCAGACACTCATAAACGAGAAGCTCAAAAGCTGCATGACGAGTTGAAGTCCTTTCGCAAAATCCACGATGATCTTCTTGTGGAAAAAACTGAAGCTACCACAAGGCTTACAGTTACCATACAAACTTTGCAGAAGCAGTATGAAGGTCTTTTAGAGTCTCATGATAGTCACAAAATCATTGACCTTCAGTTGAAAAACAAAAGCTTGGAGTCTGAAAAAGATCAATTGGTGGAAAAAGTTAAGAAGTTGGAAGGTGAGCTGGAAAAAGCTAAAGAAGAAATTAAAGGATATGACTCTGCTGTCATGATTGGGTTATTTAGTGATGCAATGCCTGGTGTAGAAGATTCTATGTCCATTTTGGGAATTAAGAAAGCTTTGAATTATGATGACACTACAGCAGAGGAGGCAAAGAAGATTCCTAAGGAACCCATGAATGAAGTTCAGCTGATATTAAAGATGAAAGATGAACTAAAAAGGAGTTTGGTTGCCAATAAAACTAAAAGGGATGAAATTACTCGTTTGCAAGAGGAAGTCAGAGAAAAACAAAACCAGCTTAGAAAGACACAGAGTGATCTCAAATCTACTCAAACAGAAACAAAAGAATTAAAGGCAAAAATATTGAAATTAGAATTGAAAGAATCTGAGAATCAATTACAAAGTGATCCAAAGGAAAGGGATTCTGTTGATCTCACAAAGACCAAAGCAGAAAATATTTCTTTAAAACAAGAGCTTAAGACATTGTTTGTTGCCTTTCAAAATACAAAGAAGACGGTTGTTGAATTCAGTAATTTTGTTAATGCTTTCAAAGGAAAATTTAATGAGAATCCTATAGAAGTTACTAATGACTTTATCAGTTACTGCAATAAATTATTGAAGACTGCTGAAAAGTATGTAGAGTTTATATCAGATTTTGAAAAGCACCAAGAAGTTATCTCCAACCTTCGCGAGAAAGTTTCAAAATTGCAAGAAGAATCTGGAGTCTGGGAAATAAGAGTCCATGCTATTGAAGTCAAAGTTACAGCATCTTTAAGGATGATAGAAACAGCATTGATTGATGAAAGTAAAGCTAGTGAATACACTCATGCCCGTAACATCCTTCAGAAACTTCTTGAGGAAGTAAAGCAACACATTGAAATATTGAAAGAAAATTCTTTTAATATTCAAGGGAGAAATATCTATTTGGAGGATAAACTAAGAACAGTTGAATTGGAGCTTGAGAAGCAAAGGCAAGAGGTGGCTCTTTTAGCAGATGAGAAGAAATCTTTTCAAGAGGAAATGACAGCTTTGAGTAAAAAGAAAGATGAGGAGAAGGCTTTGGCTATACAAAGTTGTCAGGATACGTATTTAAAGTTTCATGAAGATGCTATGAGGGAGCTAGAGGTCAGATTTAATGCAGAATATGAAAATATTGGTACAAAACTCAAACAGGAAATTACTAGGATAGCAGAGGAGTTAAGTAATGTAAAAGGTCTTTATCTCAATGTGTGTGAGGAAAGAAATGAACTAGAAGACCAGTTAAAGAAGCAGGCTGGTAATGTAACCAATAGCTCTCCCAAGCAAGTACCTAATGGAGCAGGTCAGGAGAATTTTTCAAAATTCCCAAGTATCCATTCTATCCAGGACATCAAATTTTATGAGAATAAGATACAGGAGTTAGAAAGAGAGTTAAGAAATTTAAGAGTTAAGCATGAGGAAGAGATCAAGAAATTTTTGACAGAGAAACAAAAACTAGAACTTCAGATAAAAGCTAATGGTGGGGAAAGGAGCAATGAAACTTCGTTAAAGGTCAAGGAGTTGAAGGAGAAATTGTCAGCACTGGAAGATGCCAATAGAATTTTGGAAGAGAAGATTAAGCAATGTGAAAAAGGTGGTTGTAATTTAGATTCAAACTCAACAGTTGACGAAAATACTTTGGCTGGAGGACATGAAAAATGTCAAGAACTGTTGAGAACACAGAGGTCACGATTTGATGCAGAAAGGGAAGAATTACAATCCCAGTTTCAGAAAGAACTGAGTGATTTGAAAGGGAGGCTTGCTGCTGCAAATGAGTTAAGGGCCAAGGAAGTGGAGGCTGTTAACTTTCATAAGGATGCTATGCTGGAACAAGAAAAACATCTAAAATCTCTGAGAGAGGACTTGGCAGCATTGAGAGAGGGAGCAGAAATTAGAGACCAAGAAAGTGAACAAGAAGTTCGAAAACTAACGGACATGATAATGAATTTGGAGAGTGAAGCCAGAGAGCAGCAAGAAGAGTTCAAAGAAACAAAAGCTAAACTTCAGAAAGAACTTCAGAATAACTACATGGATCAGCAGTTTATGAATAACAAACTGAAGTTATTGGAGGAAGAAGCTGAAGCTGCAAAAGTTGTCTCTGTCAAGTATAATTCCCTAAAGAGAAAATTTAAGGATTATCATGAAGCATCGGTTGAGCAGAGAGAATTCCACAAAGGGGAAATACATAGGCTTAATAATGAATTTGTCACCTTCAAGGAAACTTTGATAAAGCGAGTGAAGGACTATATTGAAGAAGTGAAGAGAAGGTTTTCTGCTTCTTTGGAAAGCACAGTAAATGTGTTGAAAAAGTGTGAAGTTAAAGATGAGAGAATTTATCATGTACGTCTAAATTTGGAAGAGGTTTGGAAGAGTGGTATGAACTTCTCACTCAAATTGTCATGATTGTGTGCCAAAGTTAATTATTTATATAGATTTTTATGGGTTAGTGAAAAACTGTAGAGAAAAGTATACAAGTGATGAAAGACTTATTTTTATTATGTACAGTATAACTTATGAAACAATAGTCTGTTAGCACTAATGCTTTCGAAATGAGTACAAAATATGGTGCCAAAAATTACTATATATTGCCTTAGAAGTGTCTTATGAACCTGTATTGAACCTATTAAGAAGAATACCAAGAATTATTTATACTTGACAAAAGATTAACCAAGAATTATTTATGTAATAACCTGAAGATAGTGGCTGTACAGGAATTTATTTAAGTTCTTTAATGCGGTAAGTTTTCTACGTTTTGCATTACATTCCTAAACATTATTTCATACCATCAGCATCAGGTGTCAAATAGAATTGGTAACCAGATTACTAATTATCAAAAGTAATGTAGTGTAGTACATGTCTGGGAATCTGCCTTTATTTGAGTAAAATTCACTAAATGACAAGGTTATATGAACTAAGTATGGTATATTTACATGATTATTTGATATTTTATAACAAAATACTTCTGAAAAAAATTACCAGTACTTGTATCAGGGTACAAAATAATCATATTTAGTGACTTCTTTTACCTTGTAGAGCAGATCTAATACTTCTTCACCATTGTATCATGCATCTAGTAGAAGTAGTGAAATATGCTGAAAAGGCCATTCATGTCCTCTGTAGACCTATTTATGTCCCGCCTGTAGAGGTCAATGGTGTGATAACAATGATACTTGTGCTGAATGCCGGGACTGGTCAGCCTCCCCGTAGGAAAGGTTTGGGCACTGACAGAAGGTGGAGCCTAAAGGGGATTCGTCGCCTTCGGGGTCATCGTCGACGTCGAAGAAATCCAAAGCTGCTTCTTCCGCCCCCTGACCCTCCTCTAAAGCGCCTGTTCGGCCCGTTTCCTCTGGGGAACCGTCGAATAGTAGAGTAAGCTAATTAACTCCTGGACAATTTGTTTTCAAGAGACAGTGCTGCTTCCCATAGCGAAGCACACCGGCCTCTTCCCTCGGGAGTCCTTGATTCTTTCTGATATTTTTCAGGTGTGACCGTCCGTGGGATTGTTCGGCCTTTCTTCGAAGGAGGTTTTGTTGCAGCTCTCAGCGGTGTGCAGAATGGCAACGTTTTTCCGCCTCGGAGGAAAACCCGTTGCCCCTGCTCAGCGTTGATCTTCTTGACCCTGTTGATTCCGCCCTTGTCTCGTCCTTCGCTCCTGTCGCTGTTGCCGAGGACTGCGCTTCCCCCTTCGCTGATCATCTTTCAGGGGCGGGGCAAAGTCCGAAGCAAGTCTCTCCTGCTGGTGATCACTTCTCATGTTCGCTAGAGAGGCCACCCATAGAGACACCTCTTGGGAGGCCTGCCAGAGATCAGCTTTCTGGTCAGCCCTCCCCTGCAGAGGCTCATCTTTGCCGGCAAAGAACTCACAGAGTTAGTGTCCCTCCTCATCGCCTTAAATGTTCTTCTTTGCCGTTTGGCTCTTAACCTTCTGCTGCTGAACTATCCCCTTCAGAGGATCCGCTGTCATCTAGAGACCGTCGGTCTGATGACTTTCGCCAATCTTGTCGCTCACCCTCTGGTTCTCAACCTTCACCTGTTTCACCAGACTCACCTCGGACTCATCGTTCACCAACCTAGCGGCATTCGTCAGTCCAACACTCCTCCCCAACTGCTTACCAACAAACTGCTGTTCGTAGTTACGAACAACTCTCCACTCCACAATGGTTTACTGTTCACCTACGGCTTACCGTTTTACAGTTTGCCGCTCTCCGACAATTCGTCATTCCCCAATGTCTCGCCGTTCGCCCACTCATCATCAGCCTTCGACTGCTTGTTGTTTGCCAGTGACTCGCCGAGAAATCAGAAATCAAATGACATCAGTCCCTTGCTGCTTGCCGCTCCAACGTGCCCATCTTCTAAACAATTGGCAGGCGTCCGGCATTCTTCCCCTTCTCGTTGATCTCCGACCTTTTGGCGCGCTCCTACTCCATCAGCAGCTTGTCTCTCTCCGGTGACTCGTGATCGTTCAGCTGCTATGCAGTAATCATTTGAATCTCAACAATCTCCTGACCCTCGTCAGCACTCGCAAGAAAGGCGCCGTTCTAAGGAACGTCGTCGTTCTCGTGAAAGGAGATTTCACAAGCCTTCTCCTTCACGAGTCTTCAGGCGCTTTCCGGAGCACAGACATTTGGCTCCTCGCTATTCTCCCTCTCCTCGTTCTCCTTGCAAACACAGGACGTCGCATTCGCCAGAGAGAACAGTAATGTCCCCAATGATCTCCCCTTCAGGAAGATCCGATATGCAAGGCTCCTAGGGAACCACCAGCTTCACCAGTTCCTTTCCCTCGTAAGAAGGAAACTTCGGAACTGCAGCCTCTCGCTAGGTCGTCATCGATATAAGGCAAGGGTCCCTTGCAGAAACCCTTGCAAGAACTGTGGTTTGGTGCCCTGGTGAGGTCCGTCTCTTAGGCTTTTGCGGTAGGGGATCCCCCTGTCCGTCCTTTGGATACTCCGAGGACTCCCCTGGAGAAGTCTTCCTCTCCCTCGGCGGATCCAAGGTGAAGATCCACGGTTCCTCCCTGAAAAGAAATCTCGGTTTTCTTCCTCCTCTCCCCTGAAGAGGAAAAAAGGAGTTTCTGACAAGGTAGTCTTGCCCAGAGTCAAACTGGCTCCAGTCAAAACTTCCAAGCGAAGGCCGAGTATCGTCGTCCCTACGCCTCTTCTACCAGTTGCTCAACGTCTAACAACTTTGCAAAAGGTTTCACTTAGAGGAGAGTCTCTAGTGAGCTCCTTCTGCCCCTCCCCCATTGAGGTGGTTCGTCTGGAATGTAGACCAGTTTCTAAGCCCGTTGAAGAAACTGTCTCTCCTCCTGCAGGTGAGCAACTTAAGGGGCTCCTCCGAAGGCTTCCTTCTTGAAAACCATCTTCCCCCGAGAAAAGAATCCAAGGATTCTAAGACCCTGCAAAAATCCTCAGGGAGGGTTGTGAGACCTTCAGAGGCTCCTAGGTTGCTGTCCCCCAGTTCCACATCACTCCAACGACGACGACGATCCACCTCGAGATAATGTCTCGTGGGTGGAAGACTTTGAATTTGATAACCTCCATCCTAGGGCTGTTAGTTGAGGCCATCAGAGGCAGGGCAAGGAAAGTTAAAGCACACCTTCTGACAGGTTTTGGCTTGCATGAGGGCCACCAATGGGTTGTCAGACCCGGTGGTGGCCCCCAAGACAGGAGGGTAAAGACATGGTCTTAGACTTTGTCAACTGCACTCAAAAGCAGCCCCTCCCCCCCTCCCCCCTCCCCCCCCTCCCCCCTCCCCCAAGACCAGTGCATCCCTGCCCTGGTCTCAGGGTCTTGAAGAGTGCCTGTATGAAGACAATTGCTCAGATCACTGGCACCTCTGGCTTCCTCTGGACAGGCTCTTCCTCTAGACTCCTCCCGCCACCTTGTGGGCACAGAGGAAGTATTACGAGGTCCTTGCTGAGCCTCTTCCGGCCCTCGCTTTGCCCCTTTCCTTAGAGGAATTAAGAAAAGGGATTTCTTTAGAGAGACTTTCTGCTTTGCAAGTTTCGTTCTCTGCATATGAGATCCTCAACCAGGAAAAGGTGGTGAAGTATACCATGCAGGCTACTTCGTGGCTGGACCTCTGGTTGAGATCTGTGGGGAACCTGTTTTGGACCGTGGATTTGTCCAGGGAAAGCTCCAGGAAGGCGATTAAAAACTTAAAACCATCAAATTTCTTTCCCATCAAGTTGTAAACTTGTGGGCAAACACTATCCTGAGGCAAAGAGACTCGATAGCGGAGAGGTTCCGTCGCCAAGTCCCACAGAATGAGGTAACGAAACTCCTGAACTCTTCTCAGGAGGGTTCCTCATTGTTCGAGCCGGAAGACGTTGTGCGGGCTGCGGAGAGATGAAGGAAGTCTAATCAGTACTCCCTCCTCCATAGGACCTTGATGTCCAAGCCCTATAAACCACCTCCTCTGCCACAGAACAAACAGCAGAAGCCGCCAATGAACAAGACTACAGCCATCCATCCCAAAGGTGTCCAAGAAGCCCATTCTTGCCGAAGACAGGAAAGGCCCCAAATCCTCCTGTGGTGGGAAGAATCCTAGGGGAGGCGGCCGAGGCTACAACTGCTAGGATGGGCAATCCCCCCACTTTTCCACCAGTGGGGTGATGCCTGCATCGCGGATGGCAGAGGTGAATGCTGCTTGTGGCCGAACCCTAGATGATCTTCGTGATTTGTGCAGGGTATCGCGTCCTGCTCACTCTTATCTCCCCCTCCACAGACTAAAGTTCCAGTTTCCTTGAGCTCCTCTGCAAAGGGATCAGCAAAGGAGCTGACCATTCGGGCTGAAGTCCAGACCATGTTGGAGAAGGGTGCTCTCCAAGAGGTCCTCATTGACTTCCCAGGCTTTTTCAGTCAACTCTTTCTTGTGAAAAAGGCATCTGGAGGCTGGAGACCAGTCATTAACCTCTCGGCTCTGAACAAGTTTGTCAAACAAACTGTTCAGCATGGAGACGGCAAGCACGGTCAGACAAGCGGTTAGACTACAGGACTTCATGTGCACACTGGACCTAATGGATAATTACTTCCAGATCCCAATCCAGCCATCTTCACAGGAAGTATCTGAGAATCATTCTAGATAAGAAATATCAGTTCAAGGTGCTGTGCTTTGGTCTTTACGCAGCACATCAGGTCTTCACGAGAGTGTTCACCCTTTTGACTTCTTGGGCTCATAGAATTGTCATCCGTCTCCTATGCTATCTGGACGAATGGCAGATTCTAGCAGACTCGGTGTTGACTCTTCTTCAACGCTGAGACAAAATCTCTGAGGCATTACCAAGATCTGGGGATCATGGTAAACCTTAAGAAGTCATCATTGCTTCCCTCTCAACGACTGGTTTACCTAGAAATGATAATAGACACCGACTTTCACAAAGTCTTCCCATCAGACGACAGGGTAGTGAGGCTGAGGAATGTTGCAAGACCATTCCTCAGATGAGAAGAACTCCCAGCCCAGAGGTGGTTATGTGTCCTCGGGCTCCTATCATCCCTGGCCTGTCTAGTTCCCAATGGCTGCCTCAGGATACAATCTCTCCAATGATGGCTAAAGTCCAACTAGAATCAGGCCTTCTATTCCCAGAAATTTTGATCCCCATGGGACCAGAGGAATGGACAGACCTCGAATGGTGGATGGCAGATGAAAATCTGCCAAAGGATGTAGACCTTCTCGTCCTTCTCCCGGATTTGATGCTCTTCTCAGATGCATCAAAAGAAAGTTGGAGGCCCACATGCTGTACTACACTACCTCAGGCCTATGGTCAGAGTCCGAAAAGTACCAGCACCTAAACCTCTTAGAGGTGAAGTCTTCCTTCTAGGCCCTTCAACAGTTCAACTATTGACTTATATCGATTAACAAGGCGGTACTTTTTCGCAGCCCCTATCCCATCTGTCAGTAGAAATCCTGAGATGGGCAGAAGACAAGTCGATGACTCTATCACCTCGCTTTATTCCCGTCAAAAGGAATGTGCTCACGAACAGCCTGAACAGAGGGACTCGGTTAGTGAGCTCCGAGTAGTCTTTGAATTATCTAGTAGCCAACAAAGTCTGACTTTGTGGGGTTCTCTGACAGTGTATCTGTTTGCAACGCCCCTCAATTTCAGGCTCCTGTTCTACTGCTCTCCAGTTCCGGACCCTAAGACACTCGGGCAAGATGAATTCCAACAACGGTGGGACAACACTGATGTTTACGCCTTTACCCCGTTTTGTCTGATAGAAGAATACTCAACAAGACCAGAACATCGGTCAATCTCTCAATGACCATAGCTCCGCTATGGTATCACGCAGAGTGGTTCCCAGACCTTCTGCAGCTCCTGACGGAGCTTCCAAAAGAGCTCCCCCCCATGACACGATCTACTTAGACAACCACATGCCAACATCTTTCACAATCTGTAGCTTTGCTAAGACTTCATGCCTGGAGACTATGCAGTTCTTCCTCATTCAGAGAGGATTTTCGCAACAAGTTGTGAAGCGGATGGCTGGACACCTGCGAAGATTTTCAGCTTCAGTCTACCTGGCAAAGTGGAATGTTTTCTGTGGTTGGTGTAGTGGAAGGGGTCTCTCCCCTTGATGCCACTATCCCAGCAATAGTGGAATTCCTTTTGCACCTGTTGGAGGTGTTCCTACTCGCCTTGGCTTTGTCTAAAACAGTTAGTGAACTTCACGGTCTCTCCTATGACATCGCTCATTCAAGGGGATGGGGAGAGGTAAGCTTCAGCTTCGTCCCTGAGTTTGTTGCAAAGACTCAAAATCCAGGGATATCGGATCTTATACTCAATTCCTTCCGTAAAACAAGTCTCCGTTCTGTAACTGAAGACCAAGATCAACTGCTACTATGTCCAGTAAGGAGTTTGAGGTACTACCTCCAAAGAACATAAGCAGCTGGCCCCCGTATGCCAGCACTTCATCAGGACGGGGAACGTCAAGAGGAGGATCACAAAGAACACCATCTCTGCCTGGATTCGCAAGGTCATTGATTTCGCACTGAATCCAGATACTCCTCCAACACGCCGACCCAGAGCATACAACGTCAGGGGCATTGCTATGCCATGACGTTCAAACGAAACTACTTTTTTAGGAAAAATACAAATTACTTCCAAATTTGTCATTTTTCTGTGACACAGGTGTTAAAAGCAGGTGTGTGGAAACGACGAACTACGTTAACTGCCCACTACCTGCAAGACATAACTCACAGAAACCTTGACAAATTCACCTTAGGTCCTATGATGACAGCGCAAAACGTGGTCAATTGTCTCCTATTCCCCCTTGTAGAACAAGTAGCAGTTGGGTAAAGGCAGATGTTACGCACGAGTAAGTCTGGAATGTATGTGTGAGTGATTGGCCACTTCTGATTTCATTTTCCCCTCTCTTGGGGCTCAGCATCCGAGGAACTCTGCAAGCTGACCTCCTCTGACTAAAGGTGGGTACCATGCTCTTTGTGCATCTTTGGATATTTTTATATGATTTTGTCCCTGTTCTCCAAGCGAGGTGGAATCGGGCAATGTCTGGGTGAGAACCTTAGCTCCAGTTTTACACTTACCTGGTCAAGTCTCATTGCTAAATTCTATGCTAGCACCGATTGCCAATGCCGTCATCCTTTAGGATCATGAGGTGTCAGGGTGCCTTTTAAACAGCTTGTGTGTGGCACAGCGGGACACCCCGGGATAGTCTCCAGCTAGTTGGTTTAAGGATTTCCACCCATCATGAGGTGAGTCTCCTATGTAAAGAGCAAAAGGATTGTTCTGCCTGATCCGTCAGGTGCTGAACGATATTAGGCCATCAAAAAACCTAAAAGTAACGATGTTCATGCCAAAGTGGCCATAGGTGGAGTGTTACCTGGATTTTCTAGATCTTCTCATAGAAGTTCCAAAGGAACTTGGCCAAACCTTCTACGTCAGCCTTACTTGAAAAATTTTCTCGAAACTTCTCGTTGCCTGTCTCTTCACGGCTGTGGGTTATCCAGCACTTTTTCTTTAAAAAAAAAAGAAAAAAAAAAGCAAGCTTTTCTAGACCATATATATAGAAAATATTTATTTTAATGTTACTATTTTATTTTTCCTTTTTCCCTTCCTCACTGGGCTATTTTCCCTGTTGGGGCCTCTGGGTCTATTGCATCCTGCTTTTCCAACTAGGGTTGTAGCTTAGCAAATAATGATGATAACAATAATAACCAAAGAAACTTTAGGGCTACCTCCGTAAGTGCTCTGTAACGGTCTATCAAGTAATAAGGTCACTTTTCTGCAATTTGTGTTGTAGAAGGAACACTGCTTAACTCAAATCATCTACTGTATTATTCCACTGATTGCAGACTTTTTATTTTCCCCTTGGAAGGAGAAACTTCTAGTCACTGCTGTAAGAAGGCTATCCCTTACTCTTATCCCAGGTTTTCAAACTGAAGGGAATTGATCTCGCCTCCTTGTGGGAATTTTCAGCATTGACTAAGAGTTTTGAGCAGTCTTGCACATCACGGGAATTCAAACCCACTCCTTACTCTCAAGACAGTCCTTCTCCTAGCTTCAGCCCCTCCAAAGAGAGTGAGCTAGTTACATGGCCTATCTTCTCTCGTTTCAGACTCCAGGGGTCGGAAAGATGTTACTCTATTGTTCCAGAGTTTATTGCCAAGACTCAAAATCCATCAATTTTTTATGATAGATTTGACTCCTCCATCTCAACGATAAAGGAGATAACTGATGATCACGACAGCCTGTTACTTTGTCCTATAATGGCAGTTCATTATTACTTTTAAAAGAACCGCTCCCTTACAACCGTCCATCCCTAATTTGTTTGTAAGCACAAGTCAAAACAAGAAGGGAATAACCAAAATTACCATATCCTTCTGGTCATGTGAAGTCATACCTCAAACTTTTAAATCTTTGGGAGAAGCACCCCCTGGAGTTCTTCTCAAAGCTTATGACATATGTGGTGTTGCTGCATTTTTAGTGTTCTGCAAAAACCACTCAGTATGTCAAGTACTTAGCACTGGTTTTTGAAGAGACAAACCACTTTCATCGCACATTATTTAAAAGACTGGACTCACAGATCACTGGATAATTTCTTTTTGGGCCAAGTGGTGGCTGCACAGCATGTAGTCTGAGACTTATGCCTTTGCATGATGGCTAACTCTGTGTCACAATCTTCAGTTATTCTCAGCATAAGTATGTATGAGAGCTGAATGAATGATTTCTTTCTTTTGCTCTTCCGAGTATCACTTAGGAGTATCAACATAGAAGACCGCTTATGCAAATAAGAATATTTCTGTGACTTTACAGTATTTCTCAAGTTTGAACATATGGAAATTTTTAAAGATTATTCACAAATTTTCACAAACTTGTTGGGGCTGTGACTCACTCACTTACCTTTTTTCATGATGCTGACATCTCAACCTTCCCTCTCTTACGAGCTGGTTGAGATTGTCCTTATCCTTTGGGTCAAGGGTCTAGAATGTGCCTTATCTTCCTCTTAGACTTCCTCTCTCCTAAAGAAGACCCCTTTAAATGATAATGGTTTGTATTTCACGTAGGAACAAACTGCACATTTTTCAAAAGTATTTGTATGTTTGTATTTTTCTAGCTATATAAACTCGAAGTCATTTAATCTAAATTTCCCGTCTTGACCGTGAATTTGTGATGCAAGTCACGTTGACAAAGCCACTCCTACCGCTGTGAGTTGGATGCTGGCAACCATATAATGTTACAAGAATCCCCTTCTAGTCATAGCTAAACTGCAATGGAGCATACCCCGTTTTAAATGTGTCAATATTATATAGAAAGGAAAAATACAAATTAAAAAAGAATTGTATTATTTTGCTGTACAATATTACATGTAGCTATTTGACACCATATTTCTTTTGTAGATGTTATCCTAATTTAAGTAGAAACAAGTGTTCATTATAATCTGTCACAGTAGGTACTGTATTAAGTTTTCTTTGGAAATGATTGTCACACGTACACTATATTGCCTCTATAAGAATAATATTTGCAAAATTTCCTTGGATACTTCCATGAAGTTTTTGTCTGATTAAAAATGCATGATTTTTATGAAGTAAATTGATGGTATTTAAGCAAGTAAAAGCACACACTTTCAACAACTTAACTGAGATTTGATGATATGGGGTTATGTGTAATTCATTAATTTTTAAAACTAAAATGTGGTTTTCTAAAAAGTGAATTGATATACTGTATGGTAAGATAGAGCCATATCCCTGTTGATCTATATCTGATTTCCTTTCTAATGGCTTATAAATTGTTATGTTCATCTGCATTAGCATCAAGACAACATTGTGACTTATGCTACAGAATATGTAAGAGTAATTTTCTTTCATGGAAATTTTTTTTTCAATTTCAGTATTTTTAGATATGGCAGTCAGCACTGTTAAAGATTTGTCATCACTTGAAGATTCCTTCCACCAGATGCTTTCATCATTGCAGGTAATTCTTCTTGAAAGTTTTGATATTACTGTATTAGAAGGGAGTTTCTTATTTTTTGCATTATTTTCAAAAGGCTGTGAACCATGGTATCTGCAACACTAATTTTATTTATGGGGCAAGGAAATTGATAAGTCGTAGTTCCTACACGGATGCAAACCATCTTCTTTTGATAGGTGTGCGAATTCAGTGAAGCTGGAATAGTTATTTAAACTTTTAGCAAGGTAAAATAGCTGCGTGTTGAATATTGGATCTGCCTCTCTCACGCGACATGTCAAGCAATCCTCACTTATATTTTGGCCACCGGAGTGTACTGAAGTACATCTCAGCGTCTTCATTGTTTCAGATTGAATAAATGCTCTGTAAGATAGATGCATTTGAGGGATATTGATGGAAGAATTCAATGATATGCAGTGTTTGATGATAACTATAATTGTGGGAAAGTTTTCTGTGCTACCTGCCGGTATGCAACATATTTGTTCCTGTTGGGCAGCAAGTCTGTTGCTTTGCTATCCCTTGTATGTAAGGCCTTGCAACAACGATGACAGTGTGATCTAAGGAGTTTTTTATTTTAGGCTTCACAAGTCTCCATCGAAAGAACAGTCGGTTGCTGAATGAGTGAGAAGGTAAGAGCTCCTCCCTTCCCCTTTCCTTCAGTGTCTCAGATCCTAGAAAGGTGCTGAGGACACATCTCCTGGGTGTGCTGCTGTAGCTCTTTTCCTGCAGAGTCATCCTTATTGGGCTTCACGAGTCACGGCTAATATGGAAGATGAACTGGAAAGTTGATCTTTAAAATTCTACCAGTTTAGCTGGCTTATTTTTTTTTTGTTTTGGGAATTTATGTCAAAGAAAATATAGTTTTTTATTAGTTATTTAGAATGTATGTTTTAAGTGTTTGTAATCCATTCATTGTTTTGCTGTTTTGTGATATTGAAAGCATCAATTTTTCTTTTTCATTTTCTTTAAAAGAGAGGGAGTCTGTTAACTTTCTTCAATGTGTATTCGAAGGACTCGTTGCGCTTCGCGCAGTTCATTTTATTTTGGGGTTTTGTTATTGCTGGAGAAGGAGGACGGTGGTGGGAGTAACAGCAGTGTGTGGCTACCATTGAAATTGTCTTGGAAATGGTCACCAGACTTTGCCCTGCCACACTGATCTACAATCTTAACATACCTTACAAGTTGACATCTTTGAATGACACGATCTACGTGAGTTGCGCATGCTCTCTCATCCATGTGCGCTAGACCTCACCAGGGAGATAGAATGTAGTTCTACACAGTGGTTCCCGCAACAGAAGTCTTCTGATCACTCACTTCTGCCGCCATTTCTCTGTGATTAGGAACGAGTCTTGAGAAAGATAATCCTTTGGCATTATTTGCTCCTACTTCTCTCCACAAGTTTGAGAACTAGTCAGATCTCTTACACAGTTTCAGGTTCTGATTCCCTGGATCTTCTTCACGCCTGCATTGGACAACAGTCTCGTAAGACTTAAACCCCACAGTGTTTTTTCTTTTCATCCCCATTTTTTCTGGGGATTGAATTCAGCTCATGCTTATGCTTCGGACTATAGCAACTTAGCTTCGAGGAATCCTCTTCTCTTACTCCCTGTCTCCGTTGACCCATGCTCCCCCGGGACAGGTGCATTCAATTTCAACCCTCCTTCCTCGGGATTCTCCTTAGGAGAGGCTATACACTGCCAACCCTTAGCTTGACCTTGGTCTTGTTCGTCAGCTTTCTGACAATGACCCTCTCCCTCAACCTGAGTTTAACCATCCAGCCATAGGAATTCGAAGTTCGAAGCCTCGGCTGGATTTCATCTCTAGGGGTAACAGCGTTCTTGTCTACGAGTTAGGTTTAGTCCATAGTGGCTGTGATCCTCTCCTACGAGTTCGGAGTACTCATCACATATTCAGCCAACTTGTCTAGTCCAACCTTTAGGAATCCTTCAATCCCTGTAGCGAATCCCTTGATGAATCACACAGGACTCCTCAGCAAACTCCCTTGTGAGTATTGATGATCGACTTACACGAATCTCCAGCTCGTGAACAGGTGATCCAAGTTGAAAAAAAGTTTTTTCCACTTGCAAAGGCTTAAACGAATCACTCTCTTGCCCCTCCAATAGACTGAGGTTAGCTACATGGCCTGAGAATCTGCATCCACCTGTTAAGGTGCGATGGCGGGTCTCTATAATCTACGTGAATCACAACATCCGTACGGACATCCAGACTCAGGCATTACATCTTTGCATGACTACGTGTTTCATCAAAGGATCTCCGAGCTTCGACAGTCAGTTTTTCCTGTAGAAGTCTTAGTTTTTGACCTCTCCTCCTGGAACAAATTTGTTCAACAAACTCTGTTCGGCAAGTAGGTGGGAGATACATTACTGTCAAACAAGTAGTAAGACCACAGGACTTTATGTGCATGCACATCCGTCATCAGAGTCCGAAGGGTACCATCACATAAATCTCCTGAGATGAGGGCAGCCTTCATAGTCCTATAGCAGTTCCATCAATTCCTGATGGGTCACTTGGTGGGTTCTACATATACTTGTTTGACGAAGTCCGTTTTAATGAAGTCGTTTTGAGCAATATTCTTTGAAGGATGGTCGTTTTCAGCGGAACTATTTGAGCGATTAGTAGGTTAAGTGTCTCTAAAAGCGATAAGATAATCTTGGTGTAGTGGGAAATTAAAAGTATGCATTTTAAAATCAAGACTACATTTTTTCATATAGTGAGGACGTATGACTCATTAGCTTTTTATTTGATATTAAGTAATTGTACATTTACCCATCATGAAAATCATTTTATTGAAACGTGGACAAGACAAAGTACAGTAAGCTTCGCGAAGTTGCAAATGAAAATGGAGCACATTTCGTAAGTTTCTGTTCACCAAACAATCTTGTCATTAGAGGTACTCTTTTTCAACACACGAACATCCACAAGTATACATGGACTTCACCATTTTGCAATTACAAAAATCAGATAGATCACATTGCCATTAATAAAGAGAGGAGGAGGGGACTGAGAAATGTAAGAAGCTATAGAGGTGCAGATATTGGTAGTGATCACCAGCTCCTCATTGCCACTGAAATTAAAACTGAAAGCACCCAACAGAAAGATGGATAGAATACCTAGGTTTAATACAACTAAGCTTTTAGAAGAAGAACAAACATTTGCAATTGAATGTAGGAATCGATTTGCAGTCTTAGAGACATTAAAGACAAAGAACAGACAATTAATGAAGACTGGTGTGATATTAAGAATATATATCAGTCAGTTGGTAGCAAAGTCTTGGGACACAGTTTCAAGGAAAACCCATTGATAATGAATGATACTTGGGATACTATAAAAAGAGACAAAGACAGAAATTGATTGTTGAAAGTTTTTGAGGAAGTAATGAAAATTACAAGGTAGAGCATGTTAAATATTCCAGTATTGAAAGTGAGGCCAAAAGAAAAGCCAGGAATGACTGGAGAGAATAATTAGACAATAAAGCAGATGAGGCTGACAAAGTTATGAATTCAGAAACTGGCTATGGTGTAGGAATTGCTCTTAGAATTATTAATGAAGTCTCTATTGGGGCAAAGAAGAAGCATATACCCATCCGAAAGAGAGATGGCTCTATTATAGCTACAGAAGATGAAGAAAGATAACATTGGATGGAACACTTTAGTGAGGTTATGAATAGGAGATATGAAGGGAATAATTTGATTGATATACCTGAAGCTGATGAAGACCTTGATGGGCCCATGAAGGAATTCAGTGTGTTTGCAGTCAAAGCTATCCTCAAAAAACCAAAGAGATGGGAAGCCCCTGGATACAATGGAATAACTGCCGAGATGGTACTGGCCAAAAATGAAGTGACTCCCAGACTACTTACAAGATTATTTTGTAGAATGTGACATGAAGAGGCAAAACCTGACGAATGGGAGTTAGGAGTGTTGACTGATTACAATAATTACAGAGGCATAACACTACATCAGTTACGAAAATACAGTATATATATATATATATATATATATATATATATATATATATATATATATATATATATATATATATATATATATATATATATATATATATGTATATATATATATATATATATATATATATATATATATATATATATATATATATATATATATATATATATATATATAGATATATATATATATAGATATATATAGATATATATATATATATATATATATATATATATATATATATATATATATTTATATATATTATATACTGTATACACACACACACTCACACACACACACACACACACACTCACTCTCTGGAACCTTGACATACAATTGCCCTAATATACGAATGTTTTGAGATACAACAGAAAATTTGCGAAAATATATGCTTTGATATATACAACGAAATATTTGAGATACAATTTTGCGATTAGTGATAGTTGTATAGGCGACCGATAGATGCCGTTCGGTCTGTTTGTTTGTTGGTGCTGCATCGTTAACACGTCATTGTCTAGTTCGTTGTATTTGTGCCTGTTTTATTACTTATGGGTCCCAAAGCTAAAGACAAAGCTGGTGATAAGAAAAAACCCAAGAAAATTATCAAATGCAATAATGCTTCCAAAACGAAATAGAACATTTAGTGAGACAGAAAGATGAATGATTTCTCTCTCTCTCTCTCTCTCTCTCTCTCTCTCTCTCTCTCTCTCTCTCTCTCTCTCTCTCTCTCTCTCTCTCTCGGTAATAAATGAATTTTTTTTTTCTTTGCTAAATTTCTGTTTGACGCTGTATAATAAAGCACCACAGAGCTAAAATTATAAAATATCGTGCATCGGCTGTAGTATGTCTTATTAATAAAGGAGTTATTTGATCCGAAAATTGAGGTTGACTATGGACTAGGCAGGGTTGATCAGGTGATTTGAATGTAAACAGTGCATAAGATTATAATTTGCTATGTTTTTAATTATAAATACGATACTAAAATGTGAATATTACACGCATTATTATTGGATACAGTTAAGTGAAACGCTAGGGAGAGACAAGGACGAAACAAAATGACAAAGAGACAAGAAAAGAGGCGTTTAGAATGATTAATTAGATAAAAAAGACGAATGAATGCTAGAAAAGTGAAGATGAATAAAATCACGAAAAATAAAGAAAACCCAGAGTTGGCACGATAGTAAGTGTTAACGTAATTAGAAAAAAAATAAATAAAGATTAGTTTAGCAATGCTATTTCATTTGTGTTTATTACGTAGTTATTAGTGTACATACGTCGTTCCCTGCCACCCCTCCCTACCTCCTCCTCCTGCTGGCCTCACGTCATCTTTTGTTGTGGTAAGTAAAATTCCCCTTTTTTTTTTTATTGATTTTATTAACATTTATTATCATTTATCACATTAGACTGGGTAAAGTCTGTTGGGGGTCCAGATATCTATGGTTATCTTTGGATACGTCCCTGATTATACACGATATCTTCGGATAGTCGTTCCGGGGTTTAGAACCCTGTGATACCTGACGGTAATTTTCTTGTAATATCACTCGCAGAAATATTATACAGTAGGAAGCTACCGAAGGGAACTTCCATCAGGACGACATGACTCGAGGCCAAAAATAAATATATGTATGTGTGTGTTTGTTTGTGTATGTATATATACGCTCACACATACATACATAAAGAACAAAGCAACTCTAAGCACTCTTATGTGATGACTTGAAGTATATAACAGCAAAGGACAATTAACAACAACTTTAGATCATAGATATTACAACAATTGTTTGGAAAAAGGTGAGCTTTCTCATAGTTGTGATCCATTGAAAGTTGATATAGAAAAGATTAAGGATAAATTTGTGATTGCTGCTGAAAAGACACAATCCTCCGCAACGAATACTGCAAGATGCACGGGTTAGGGTTTCAAATGAAGTTGCATCAAGGTTTGGGATAGGGAGAAAAGGGGGTCACCACCCGCCCTTCCTGGGCCGGCAGCGGACATTATTATTCCCGAATCATACCACTTCTAGCAAAGAATTTCTTTCATTATATGGCAGTGGAGTTGGAGATAGTAATCATCTCATCATTTTTATTACTATTCTTTATAGTGTGGTTAATGTTTACATCATATTTCTTTCAATAGCTTGTCAAACTCTTGATCTACCTTGTTTATGTATATTTTTGCACATGAACAGTATTATAAAGTCGAATGTACATTTATCTTATGAAAGATATTGGTTAATGTTTATATTTCTCTCAATAGTCTTTGTCAAGATCTTGACACTAATATTTGTTTCAAACTTTTTTTGTAATACCTGTTGGGAAAGTTAATTTCAACTAAGGAATATTAAGAGTAGTAAAATTGCAGGATCCTAAATTCTCTCTTAATGTATCGCTTTAAATGAACTTATGTTCAATTTGCTTTGTTGTAAAATACTTCGCTCAAACCACTGGCAACACATTCAGTGGTATTGTAGAGCGACAACACCACAGTTTTGTGGCTTACTTAGAACAAACAAGGTGATACCTTTTTTCGCTATGTCGCTGACATCTGAGCAGAGCTACTCAGATAGTGACATTCGAGTGGTTCTTTGAAGCAGCCAGTTGCCAATAAACTCCTAACATTTTGGGGTTCCCTGATAATGGATCTGTTCACGACGCCTCTGAACTATTGGCTCCTGCTCTACTGTTCACCAGTCTTAGATCCTCGGGCCCTACGTCTAGATGCATTTCAACAATGGTGGGACAACATCGACGTTTACGCCTCTCCTCCTGTTCTGCTGAATAAGAAGATTGCTCAACAAGGCAAAATTATCTGCAAGCGTAGCATGAACCTCATACCTCTGCTTAACATCATGCAGGATGGTTTCTGGACTTTCTTCAGCTGCAGACGGAAGTCCTGAGAGAACTCCCTCCACGACACGATCTACTCAGATAACCACTTGTGAACATCCTCCATGGAGCCGTAGGATCCCTGCATCTGCACGCCTTTCCAGCATCTCCTTACACAGATGCTTTTCACAGCGAGTAGCGAAGAGTATGTTCCGGATACCTTTGGAATTTTCCAGCTGCCGGCTACCAGGCTAGTGGACTACCATCGGTGGTTGGTGTCGTGGATGGGGTATCTCCCTCCCTCATTGCCAATTCCAGCAATTGTGGAGTTTTTACCTGGATACTTTTGGGGGGAAAACTACTCTTGATCTTGGCGGTGAAAGGCTACCACTTGTCCTTGAGCCTCACCTTTAGACTGAAAGAAGTTAACATTTCCTTTGTGTCTGTGTCGGTATTGTCTCTCTTCATACAGAGTTTCAAGCTTACCTGTCCTCAGTCGGAAGTTAGTCCTCCTCCATGGAGCATGGTTCGCGTCCTTTGGTCCCTGAAGGGTGCCCCCTACGACCCAGGACACCAAGCAGATCTTCACCTGACCTTGAAGACCGGTTTCCCGCTCGCGTTGGCTTAGGCCAAGAGAGTCAGCAAATTCCGTGGTCTGCCTACGATGTCTCTCATTCACAGCGATGGGGAAGGTAACACTTGACTTCGTTCGTGGCAGCATCGGATCCTATATTCGAAGCTTTTCGGATTTGGAGTCCTTCGTAGTGTGACTAATGATCCAGATCAACAGCTACAATGCCAGGAAGGAGCTTGAGGTGCTACTTCGAGAGAACTACAGGAGCTCGCCCCAGAGTGTCAGCACTCATCAGCTCCAGCAAGGTCAAGAGAAGGATCACCAAGAACACGTTCTCAGCTTAGATTCGTAAGGTTATAGACCAGGCATTGACTCCTGATCCTTCTACTCAGCAGAGGAGACTTAGACCACATAACGTTATGGTCATGTGTCATCCATAGCGTTTAAGAAGAACTATTCTGTGACGCGGGTCCTATAAGTGCATGTGGAAGTGTCAAACAACCTTCACCGCACACTTTCTGGAAGACATGACTCACAGGACATAGAGACAGTCTCCATTGGCCCTGTAGTGGCTACACCACAAATGGTTTAAATACATCGGGCTTCTTGATGGACAAGTAGCAAATGGTGGAGGGCAGAGTTTAACCAGGGTTAAGTCTGGGATGAATGGTGAAAAATGACTGGCTCTTTCTTCTTTCATCTCCCCCTCTTTTGGGGAACAGCACTTATGGTACTCTGCGAAGCTGTCTGCTGGTAAAACAATTTCCATTGTGTAACCTGAAATTACATATAAAAATGAGGCTAAATATCAGTTTAGTAAGATTGGTGTTACTTTATGGACATTAGTTGTGGTATGACAATGAAACAATATCCAACAGATTTTGTAGATTTGAGAACAAAGCCCTCAGAAGAATATTGGGAGTTAAATGGCAGGACAGGATTAGAAACGAAACTATAAGTGAGATTACTCAAGTGCCATATATGGATGAGATCATGGTGAGGCATAGATGGAGAGGGTTTGGACATGCTCTTCGCATTGCCAAGATAGATTAGTTCACCAAACTTTTGTCTCCACAAGGCACTAGAAGAGTTGGAAGGCTATGAAGTGTGAAGTAGGCGATTATGAGTGGAGAAGTATTGATTTAAAAGCTCAAGGTAGAGATGACTAGCGAAATTTAACAGAGGCCCTTTGCGTTGATAGCTATAGGAGGTGATTATGAACCTGGTATAGTATAGAGAGATATGCTTTTTACATCGCCATACCCCTTGGCAAGGTGGGATTGGGTAATGTCCATGGTTGATTCAAAGATTCTATATTTCTGAGAATTCTTAACTAGACTAGTCACACTGCCAGTATCACACAATCACACAGATTGCTCAGGCCGCTAACTGAGCTTTGCACGGAGTTTAGCGAGGTGTTAGGGTTTTTCCCTGTTACGTGCGGAGCACGTATAGGAAATTCCCTGGTCAAAAGCCAGCCAGTTGGTTCGGACTTCAACCCTCCTAATGGGTGAATCCTCCCTAATAAAGAACGAAAGGGTTTTTATTTAGTGTTGGAACAAATGGCAAATTTGAAAGTAGTTTGTATTTTTCCTATCAATACAAGCCTTGGGCTCGTTATACAAATTGGTGCACCAAGCAAAAGTGACAATATAACACAAGTGCGCATGTGAGCAGGATAACTGGCTAACACCCCCTCCCCTCCCCCCGCTAAATAGCGGGTGTTAGTTACACCTCACTAAAATCTTATACAGTAGAACCTCGGTTTACGAATTTAATTCGTTCCTAATGCGAACTCGTAAACCGAAAAATTCGTATCGCGAAACGAATTTCCCCATTAGAATGTTATAAAATCGAAATAATTAGTTCAACCCATCTACAAAAACCAATTTTCACAAATTTTTCCTTACACATACAGTACTCTACTGTACTCTACACAAAATTATTAAAATATTGCACTCATTTAATGATGAAAATATGGATATGCATGCACAGTAAACCTGAACTTTACCTTAGAGGAGTGTCGCTGCTGGCTTGATGGAGACGAGAGGAGGGGAAGGAGGAGGAGGGGGTTACTGCTTGGAGGGAGAATCTCCCTCCATGAGAACTTCAGGAACGTTGACTGGAGTTCTCTCGCGAGAATGGCGACTGCGAGCGATTGAAAAAACTAGCAATGTCTTTCACACGCATGCCTTGGTCATGCTTCTCGATGATCTCCTTCTTCATCTCGATCGTTATCATCAGCTGCTTCTTACTGCTTTCTTTCTTCGACATCTTAGGAGCCATTGTCTATCACAATAATACAGTACAATACTGTAATCACAAATGAGTGAAAATAAAACAAATCACAAACCACGTGTAAAAATCACAAAGAAATCGTCCACGAATTCACTAAGTATGTATGCTATCAAGACGGCGGATACTGAGATAATGAACGAGTGAAGGGGGTAATAAAGGGGTTTAGGGGGTGGTAGGTATGTGTGGGAGGAGTCTCGTGACTCCATTGTGAGATGCTGTCGTTAAGTTATTTCCATGAAAAGTGCGATCGGGAAGCGCGGCGTTAACACTTTTCCACAAAAAACGGCGCGTGGGAGGGAAATTTAAATTCGTTAACCGATACAATATTCGTTAACCGAGACGAATTTTTCAGAGAAAGTCCCTTCGTAAACCGAAAAATTTGTAAGCGGAGTCGTTCGTAAACCGAGGTTCTACTGTAGCTAGTTTCAGCATCGCCGAAACTATAATCCCTAAATAAATAGGTTGAAGTTTGTATTGTTAGGAAAAATATAAATTACTTTTAAATTTGTTATTTTTAAGGGGAGCGTTTGAAAAAATGGTTTTCTATTAATAACTCCTGTGATTATGCATGAATCAGTTTGAAATGTTAGGCATGGGTTAGTTTATCTATAGTGAAAAGGTTGTAATTCATATTTTCTTGCCCCCCCCCCTCACTGGTATATCTATAGTGAAAAGGTTGTAATTCATATTTTCTTGCCCCCCCCCTTCACTGGTAAACCCCCCCCCCCCCCCTAAAAAAAAAAAAAAACTCCGCCATAACTATCGCAGCCGAAGAACTGAAATTTATGTGGTAAACAGATATTAGATAAAATAATAAAATGAGAGTGATTTTTCTTTTTTATCATTATTTTGTTTTTCAGAAATATTTTTTTTTATTTTTAAAAATCATGGATCAATTTCTCGGAAAAAATAATCCCAGAATTTTCTTTGGGACAAAATGAAAAATATCGCATTCTATTTTTATAGACAATTTATTTTTCTTTCATTTTCTTTTTGGTTCACTGAGATCGGTGAATTCGTTACATCTGAGTTGCTATTTGAAGGTCAATAAGTATAGTTTAAGAAATCGGCCTCCAAAGATTTTGGATGAAATTTTTGGCTTGTCTGTCCATTTATTTGCTTGTTTGTCATACATTTTCTGGGTTTTATAACAAATTATTTGTTATATTTATGCTATTTTTTATTATTACTTCATGTATAATGCTTTATGTTTTATATATTTACGCTTCTGGTCCCCCTCTTTCCTCTCTCTTGGAAAGAGTATTATCCCAAATTTTGTGGGGGGGTTCAGAGATGCCCACATTTTCTCACATGGAACGTAGATGTTGCATACATTTTTATGGTCTTGGCATAGTTTCTTAACAAGGATGTATTTAAAGCCAAAAGAAAGAACACTGGAGCGGTTGAAATGACGTCTTGCAGATTCGAGTTCTGAGCTGCTACCAGCAGTCGGTTGGTATCATTCCTTCACTCAAGCACCTCTACATTATTGCTGAATCATAGTGTAACCATATACGACAATTAGATATTCTTATTTGATAGCTAAATTAAAATTTTTGCCGAGAAACTGAAGTTACCTTTAGATTATATGAAAAAATTCATTTCTTTCAATGATAATGGGATTATGTTTTTGTCTTATATCTCCAAAACCGCTATAAATTTTTCAATAAAAATTTTCTGAGAATATAGACATAAGGTGTACAAGACCGTATGTGAAATATCACTGGAAATTTTATTTTTTTTTATTTTTTCGTCAAACGCTCCCCTTAAGCTTTCAATGTTCTTAAAAAACATAGGTTTTATATATGAAATTTAAATTTATATTCATCACAGATTTTATCTCAATTTATTTTTCATCTAATGTATTTGCTATATTATTTTTTTAATTAGATTTAATATCTATTATATTTCCCCCCCCTTCCCTGAATTTATTTGAGCTATCTCTGTAAGAGTCAAGCTTGACTCATTAAACTAGTAAATCTCCTAATAATAATCAATTTTGTGTTGTGAATCTAGCTACCTCGTGGGATGAAAAACATCTCGTCCGAGATAGTGGTTATGACATAAGCCTAGGAGAGGTAGAATGTTTGGTCTTATTCTTCTCTCTTCCCCTCTTGGGGTGCAGCAGTTGTTCAATTAATTGCTGACCAAACTTTAGATTTAGGTATGCTTCACAACTGATTACTTTTCCTTACAAAGTTACTATCAAAGTATCTCCCACATCCTCCCAGATGATTGGGAGGATGGAAATAATGTCTGTATGCCTATTACTCATGATGAGCACACATTCAAACTACATACCCTTTTGGATATGAGGGCTTCTGCAACCGTTTACCAGTCTCTTGGTAGATACTTAGTCTTACACCTGCACCACCTTTATGCTTAGGTAGTTAGAAGGTTGACAGGAATCATCACCTTTGCTCTTTCTCAGGACCAATGTCTTAAGTTATGCTGCCCATCTCAAAAACCGTACAATTCTTAGGTTAAAGGCCAAAATGTGGGTTGCTCCATCCAATAGGCAACTATGTTTGGCCCAATAAAAGTTTAAATGGCCATTCCAGCTTCACTGAAATCATACTTCTACTAAAGGACTCAGGTTTGTAAAATTAGGAAAAATACAAGTTACTTTAAAAAAAATTTATTTTACAGATAATGAAAGACATTCGTGGAGACTGGGGTGGGGATACCATAGATGAATTTAAGATAATGAACAAGGAGATTCAGTCCATGAAGCAAGAGGTTGCCATCCAGAGAGAAGTAGTTGAACAAGGTAGAACTGATTTGAAAGCTGCAATTTCACTCTTAAATCAATTTCAGCAGCTTGCTTCTGTTGTCACTCATATGCAAGAAAACTTACCAGAATACTTACCCAGAGCTAACAAACATCATTCCGGTGCGTCTGGGAATATTAAGAGTGACAAGGAAAAACCTGTACCCGCAGGCAAGAATAACTCTCAAGAAAAGGCAAGTTGATGTAGTTTTTATGATGGCTCATATGTATTGTATAGGATTTATGTTTACTTTCTTGGTTTTAATTTTTCTATGAAATCAATTGCTTTAGTATACACTCCTTTTATGCAGACAATCATTAAAGTTATCTCAATTGTAACTTTTATCGTAGTGTAATTCATGTGATTGATGTTGCTCTTTGAAATATATTTGAATCATTACAGATAGACCAAAAATCAAACTTTGATCAAAGGATTGGCATTTTATTTTCATCTCCATTCAGAAGAGTTTAGAATAAGCAGCTGTATTCTGTTGTTTCTCTTGCTGGTCTGTAATTGTGTGATGAAAAATATAATACAGTACCCTGTAGGGGAGTACCACCATCAGTGCACCACATGCATTACTTGAGGATGTTTGTAGCTTCCATTCTACTTTATTTCCATTCCCTCTGTTTCTTCCTTCTTGCTGTCCAACCTCTTGATTACTGTAATTCATAATGCAAGTGCTGAGTTTCTCCCAAGCTGCATATTGGTATTGAAAGGCCTTCTTGGTCCCAGTGCCAGCCATAAATAATCTGAAAAGGATGACATGAAGTTGTCACCATCAAAATCAGTTCCTGTATCCAGAACGTAGATGAATTAACGGAAGCCACCGTAAGTAAAAATAATAGAGGGAAGTCGGTATTAATCAAGTAAAGCTACTTTGAATGCTTTTTCACATGTTGAATTGACATTCAGCAGTATGGTAGTGTAAAGCAAAAAAAAAAAAAAAGTTCTGAGACTATACAGTATACAGTGATACCTCGGTAGTCGAACGACTCTATACTCGAACAATTCGGAGTTCGACCAAAATTTTCGAGAAATTTTTGCTGCGGTGCTCGACCAAAAATTCGGTACTCGACCAGCCGAACACGTGACGACCGCATGGGCTTTGTGATGATCGCGCCATCTCGGCCACTCTCGCTTGTTCGGGAAGCATCAGTTCTCTCGAGAGCGTCACTCAGACAACGCGCGATCAGCATTCGTTGTGATTTAGTGATTTTCAGTGCTTTTAATTGCTTTTTTAGCTTTCATAATGAGTCCCAAGAAAGTAATGAGTGTTAAGGGGAAGGAGAAGAGGAAAACAGTGCGAACAACGATCGAGTTGAAGAAGGAAATTATAGCGAAATATGAGAATGGTGTACGAGTGTCCGATTTAGCGGTAGAATACGGAATGGCGAAGTCGACCATTTCTACGTTTTTAAAGCATAAAGAAATGATTAAGAAGGCGAATGTTGCAACGGGAGTTACGGCGGTAACTAAGCAAAGGCCACAAGTGATTGAGGAGATGGAAAAGTTGCTTTTAATATTTATTAAAGAAAAACAGTTGGCCGGGGAAAGTGTTAGTGAAGCGTTCATTTGTGAAAAAGCGTTGCATATCTATGAAGAATTAGTGAAGAAAAGTCCGAGTACCAGTGAAAGTGATTCATTTACATTTAAAGCGAGCAGGGGTTGGTTTGAAAAGTTTCGTAATAGAACAGGTATTCATCGTGTTACTAGGCATGGGGAGGCAGCTAGTTCGGATCAAATTGCAGCCGATAAATACGTGGGGGAATTCGATCGGTACATAAATGAACAAAATTTGATCGCACAACAAGTCTTTAATTGTGATGAGACTGGGTTATTTTGGAAGAAAATGCCAGCCAATACGTACATTACCAAGGACGAGACGAAGATGCCAGGTCACAAGCCAATGAAAGATAGGCTAACATTGTTGCTGTGTGCAAATGCAAGTGGCGATTGCAAGATCAAACCCTTGTTAGTGTACCACTCGGACAACCCCCGGGTGTTCAAACGAAATAATATTTGTAAAAGTGCACTACCAGTTATGTGGCGCTCGAACACTAAATCTTGGGTCACAAGACAATTCTTTACTGAGTGGATAAACAAAGTGTTTGCCCCCCAGGTTAAGGCTTACCTCATTGAAAAGAGCTTGCCAATGAAATGTCTTCTGGTTATGGACAATGCTCCTGCACATCCTCCAGGTCTCGAGGATGACTTGAAAGAAGAATACAGCTTTATCAAAATCAAATTCTTGCCCCCCAATACTACTCCCATACTCCAGCCCATGGACCAACAGGTCATTTCAAACTTCAAAAAACTCTATACCAAGGCCCTTTTCAGAAAGTGTTTTGAAGTGACCAGTGACACGAAGTTGACCCTAAAGGAATTCTGGAAGGAACACTTCAGCATCCTCAACTCTGTTAACATGATTGACCAAGCTTGGCGAGGTGTGACCTATAGGACATTGAACTCTGCCTGGCGTAAGCTGTGGCCATCATGTGTCACAGAGAGGGAGTTTGAAGGTTTCCAACCAGAGGCGGGTCCAAGCACTGCTACCCCTGTAATTTCTGATGACACTGATGTCGTTGAGGAAATTGTTGTCATGGGCAGGAGTTTGGGGCTTGAGGTCGACAAGGATGATATTGATGAGCTTGTAGAAAGCCATTCTACCGAGTTGACTGTGGAGGAATTGTTGCACCTGCAACAACAACAGCAGCAGGATCTGATTGTGGAGCAGGAATCTTCAGAAGAGGATGAGGTAAGGGAGGATGTTCCAAGTTCTCTCATCAATGAAATTTGTTCCAAGTGGGCAGATGTGCAGGCTTTTGCTGAAAAATACCACCCAGAAATTGCAGTAGCAAACCGGGCAGTGCATATGTTTAATGATAGTGTCATGTATCATTTTCGAAGAATACTGCAGAGGAGGAAGAAACAATTAACAATAGACCAGTTTTTCACAAAAGAAAAGAAAGCTGCTACATCAAAGCCTGTTTC
This sequence comes from Palaemon carinicauda, assembly GCF_036898095.1. NCBI lineage: Eukaryota > Metazoa > Arthropoda > Malacostraca > Decapoda > Palaemonidae > Palaemon > Palaemon carinicauda. Next base: position 72,347,204 of record NC_090755.1, read on the forward strand.
TCCTCCAAAGAAGAGACAAAGAAGAGAAGAAACCCCTGAAATAGATCTGCCCACCCTTTCATTGGAGAGAGAAACAACTCCTGAAGGAGAACTACCCCGCCACATCATGGAAGGGGACTCTCCTTCCAAGCAGTAACCTCCCCCTTCCATCCTCTCCACATCCATCCCTGTATGCCATCGAACCGCTGCTCAAAGGTATGTTCACTACAGTACAGAAAATGGTTTAAAATTGTTTTATTTTAGTACAGTAAATGGTTTAAAATTGTTTTATAGGATTTTCTGACCAATTTCATACACATTTAGATAATTATTGTTGTTTAGGTACACGTTTTATTAATATTTTGGGCCTGTTCGAGTGCTTGGGAACGGAATAGAATATATACCATTATTTCTTATGGGGAAAAAAAATTCGGTACTCGAACAAATCGGAGGTCGAACACGGATCTCGAACGGATTATGGTCGAGTACCGAGGTATCACTGTACAAACAATTTTGCTCTTTACAGTGGAGGTATATTTCGGGGACAGTTGGAACGAGCCATGTCATCCATTTACCATTTATTATGGTGTCAACTTGTGGGGTAACCTTATTCCAAATCAAGAGACCTAAATGGTTAGAGACAGGGAGAAGAGCAGGTGACTGATTGCCTACTTCCAAGGCACAGCACTACATTAATATTAGTAATAGTAAGGCGAATGTTAGTGAGTGTCAAATGTTTGCGACCGCTGACGAGAACAGTTGCGCTGATATGGAAGCTTGTGCATACGCTTGTGCAGGTAACCTAAATGTCTGTACATGATATCTCTTTGGTATACTGTAGTTGTATTTCGAACTGAAGCTCGCATAGTTACAACTTACTCAAAGTGAGATGATAAAGTTATAATAAGATTTTGAGCGATTTGTGCTGTTCTCACTGTACTCGTGTGCTATACAACAAGTACCGAGTGGGAGAGTGAGGTATTGAGTGCGTAGGATGGCAAGTGTGCTGCACCCCTTCTATAGTTGACAAGTGTTGGGTTAGGCACATAAGATAAGTATGAGTGTGCGCGGAACTCCTTCAAAAGTATGCTGTTGTGAGAGGGGAGTTTAGCGTGTAGCTGTTGCTGGGCGATGAACTCCCTCAACTGTTTGTTGTGACGAGAGATGGTTCTAGTGCGTAGTTGTGTGCGAGTATTGAACTTCCGGTGAGGGCATATGAATAGGAAAGCTCATAGATGGTAGTGCCCTGCGCTCCTCGCTCCCTAACCTCACTGGGTAAGGGGTTAAGTGGGCCGGCCAGCTAATACCAATTTTTAAAGAAGACAGGACTTTGACATTCATGCCACTTGATACAGTGAACCCTCGTTTATCGCGGTAGATAGGTTCCAGTCGCGGCCGCGATAGGTGAAAATCCGCGAAGTAGTGACACCATATTTACGTATTTATTCAACATGTATATTCATACTTTTAAAACCTTCCTTTGTACGTAGTACTGTTAACAAACTACCCTTTAATGTACAGAACACTTAATGCATGTACTACAGTACCCTAAACTAAAACAGGCACACATATTAAAGGTGATTTTATATCATGCATTTCCTAAACACGCTAAAAAGCACGATAAAAAATGGCAACCAATGTTTTGTTTACATTTATCTCTGATCATAATGAAGAAACAAACTGGAGGTAGAGCTTTGCTTATTACCCAGACATATTTCCCATACTTTTCCCTTAGAACTACATCACATCTTCCTACTTTAGATATATATATATATATATATATATATATATATATATATATATATATATATATATATATATATATATATATACATATATATATATATATATATATATATATATATATATATATATATATATACATATATATATATATATATATATATATATATATATATATGTATATATATATATATATATATATATATATATATATATATATGTATATATATATATATATATATATATATATATATATATATATATATATATATGTATGTATATATATATATATATATATATATATATATATATATATATATATATGTATATATATAAATGTATATATATATATATATATATATATATATATATATATATATATATATATATATATATATTTATATGTATACACATATACATACCTACATATATACATAAATACATATATATATATATATATATATATATATATATATATATATATATATATATATATATATATACACATATACATACCTACATATATACATAAATACATGCATACATATATATATATATATATATATATATATATATATATATATATATATATATATATATATTACTGTATATATATGGGTTATGGAAAAAATCCGCGAAGTGGTGAATCCGCGATGGTCGAACCGCGAAGTAGCGAGGGTTCACTGTAATGTGACTTAGGACATCTCCAAACCAAACTGCATAGGATTTTTGCCACTGACCTTCGGTTTTGCGAGGCCAGGGCGATTTATCTTGAAAACGGATGTTTTTCAAATTCTATCTCCTCCCTTGATACTTAATGTTAGGACCTGGGATTAATACCCTATATCAGGGATGTCCAACATTTTAATTTAATGGGTCGCATTGCAAACTTAAATATTTAAATGGGCTGCAAAAATCCAGAATATCTGAATACATTTTAATGAAAAATTACAATATACAGCAAAACCATGTGAATACACTTTATTACATTGTAAATATTTTACTGTTTATATCCCCCCTGTGGCCGCGGGGGCATAAAAACCAGAATAGCGCCAATGTTATCTCTGCGTGTCGTAAGAGGCGACTAAAAGGGACGGGACGAGGGGGCTAGGAACCTCCTCTCCTGTATCTACATCCTGTGAGACATCGACAAAGAGATGGAGCTGGGGGGAGAGTGTCTGCTCCTCGCACCCTAGTTTTGGGATGTTTGAATGTGCGTGGATGTAGTACGATAGAGAGTAAAAGATGTGAAATTGGAAGTATGTTGAGGAATAGAAGGATGGATGTATTGGCTTTGTGTGAGACGAAGATAAAAGGAAAGGGTGAAGTGATGTTTGGTGAAATGTCTGGTAAAGTGTCTGGGATTGAAAGGGGAAGAGCGAGAGAGGGTGTGGCTTTATTGCTGAGTGAATGGATGACAGGTAAAGTAGTGGAATGGAAGGAGATATCATCTAGGTTAATGTGGGTAAGGGTTAGGTTGGGTAGGGAATGTTGGGCGTTTGTCAGTGCGTATGGGCCAGGTAGTGAGAAAAGTGAAGAAGAGCGGAATCAGTTCTGGAATGAATTAACTAGGTGTGTAGAAGGACTGGGTAGAAGGAATTATGTAGTTGTCATGGGTGACTTAAATGCTAGAGTGGGCGCTGGAGAGGTAGAAGGTGTCATTGGGAAGTATGGCGTACCAGGTGAAAATGAGAGTGGTGAGAGACTGGTAGATATGTGTGTTGAGCAAGAGATGGTGATAAGTAATAGCTTTTTCAAAAAGAAAGATAAAAATAAGTATACATGGGTAAGAGTGGCAAATGGAAGAGTAGTAGAAAGGGCATTAATGGATTATGTGTTGATAACTAAAAGAATGTTTAGAAGATTGAAAGACGTGCATATTTTTAGGGGTATGGCTAACGGTATGTCTGATCATTTTTTGGTGGAAGGAAAAGTAGTTGTAGCAAAAGAATGGGGGAATAGAGTAGGTGGATGTAAAAGGGAGTTAGTGAGGGTTGAAGAGCTAATAAAACCGGGGGTAAAAAGTAAATATAAGGAAAGATTGAAAATGATATATGACGAAGTGAAAGTAAGAGAAACTGGCAATTTAGAGGAGGAGTGGAAGTTAGTAAAAGAAAATTTTGTTGGGATTGCAAGTGATGTGTGTGGAAAGAAGGTTGTTGGAGGTAGCATGAGGAAGGGCAGTGAATGGTGGAATGAAGGAGTGAAGGTAAAAGTGAAAGAGAAAAAGAGGGCTTTTGAAGAATGGCTGCAGAGTAATAGTATAGAGAAGTATGAAAAATATAAAGAGAAAAATGTGGAAGTAAAGCACAAGGTACGTGAGGCAAAGAGGGCAGCTGACCTGAAGTGGGGTCAGGGATTGGGTCATTCATATGAAGAGAATAAGAATAAGTTTTGGAAAGAAGTGAAGAGAGTAAGGAAGGCTGGCTCAAGAATTGAAGAGACAGTGAAAGATGGAAATGGAAGATTGTTAAAAGGAGAGGAGGCAAGGAAAAGATGGGTAGAATATTTTGAAAGTTTACTGAATGTTGAGGATAATAGGGAGGCAGATATAATTGCTGTTGCAGGTGTTGAGGTGCCAGTGATGGGAGATGAGAATGAGAGAGAGATTACAAAAGATGAAGTGAGGAGAGCACTAGATGAAAACAGAGTAGGAAAAGCATCTGGTATGGATGGTGTGAGAGCTGAGATGTTGAAGGAGGGGGGTGTGACTGTACTTGAATGGTTGGTGAGATTGTTTAATATGTGTTTTTAAATATTAAACTTAGCCGGTGAATATATAAATAGCTGACGTCTCCGACGGCCCGACAGATTCCATAAAACTCGCGAGCGATTGCCATGAAGGTAGCGGGTGTGCCCACCAGCGCCGACTATCGGCCAGATACCGCATATACTTCTCAACCACTCCAGTTCTTCTCTGTCGGTGTCACCGACAACATTGGTTCCGCTCGCTCTAGACCTCGAATTTTCTACCGAATTGGTGAAGTACTTGGTTTTGGTTTTATTGCTTTCGCCGTGTTGGATTATTCAATACTATCTTCAAAAGAAATGCTTTTGAAAAGAGAGGAAAAGTTTTTTGCCCTTGCTTTTTTAATCTCGCTCTGGTTTTTCCAGAGAGAAAAGATGGCCGACCCTTCCCTCAGTGTACGGAAGTGTGTTAAAGGTTTTTAGTAATTATTTTATCACTTTATAAATTATTGTTGATATTTATAGATTTACCTCTATATATTTTATATCTCATCCGCCTTTATTAGGCCTCTTCGATTAGCTTTCCATTTATACTAAACACTAAACATCGAGATAAATTTTATGTTTTTGTTTATATGCGGCCTTTACCTATTCTTTGTAGGCGGTCCTAACTTGGAAAACGAAGTTAAACAACGTTGAGCCCATTCAACTTTTATTTTTGTTTAGATTAAAACAGTTGCTCTGTAAGAGTGATGAGATGAATATTTTTAGAAAATATTTTAAGAAATTTATTCTTTGAATAGTCTTCTTGTTGTTTTTCAAAGATGAACTAACGTTTGGTTTATTTATGCTACGCAGTTTGCGCTCTATTGTTACGATAGAGAAAGAGAGAATCACGGTTTCACTTTGCAGAAAGAGTAAATCGATTTTGACGTTTTGTTCATTCTTCTTTCAAACTGAAGTTTTTTAGATACTAATTTTAAGGAACATGTTAATTTTCAATTTCTTAGTCCTTTAAGTTTTTTCCGTTAGTCAAATAACCTGTTATTGACGAAGGGTGAGTGGGCCATTCTCTTGTGAGTGACAAGAGAGAGAGAGAGAGAGAGAGAGAGAGAGAGAGAGAGAGAGAGAGAGAGAGATAGAGAGAGAACGATCCGATCTTTATTCTCGTCCCAAGTCTCTGTACAAGGAGTTTGGGAGCGAGTAACGTTGTTCTCGATTCAGTTTTTTACTCTCGTCCCGAGTCTCTGTACGGGGAGAGAGGATAAAACGTTTTAGTTTTTATTCTCGTCCCAAAGCACTGTACGGTGAGAGATTGAAAACGTAGTCCTTAGTGAACTAGTGTTTAGTCTCATCCCCAGTCACTGATCTTTTTAACTTTATATATTTCCGTTTTATTCGATATATATGTATATGTTTATTGATTTTTGCATGTGTGTTTCATTTTGTACTAATGTGCTTACATTATACGACTCATTTCGCAATTCTAACCTTTTGATTTAAGGGAGAATTGCGTGCTTCAGGTAGAAATCAGTTTTATTCATGTCTAATGTGAAATTATTAAAAATGCGATATCAGTGAAGTAAGTGCAAAAAAGAAAACATGTTCTGTGTTGCGGAGGGTTCGTTTGTTCGTGCTTGTCACTTGCCTAGTCCGAGACCTCTTTCAGGCTCCCCTGCACCAGGGAGAAGGAATGTCATAGGACCTAAGGGAGTGAGGAGTGTAAACCAACGAACAGACGTTCCCTCAAAGGTATCAGACGTTGCTCGTCAAGCACATCCTTGCCATAAGACAGGAGAGACGAAGTTTCTCCTCGTCTTCCGATGATTCGTCTCTTTAAAAGCCTGGGCGTAAAGTTTCGAGACGGTTGAAACGTTTATTAGTTCCTTCAGAACAAGTTCAACGTCGTAGCTGTAGTCATAATAAGAGTCCCGTTCATAGCGATGACGTTCATGTACAGACGTTTCTGCCACAGACTCGACGTGACGTTGAGCGGTAGACACCGTAGACACAACGTGACGTCGAGTGTCAGTCACCGTAGTTACGATATAGCATCGATCAGCAGTCACTGCTGTTACTACGTGACGTTTGAACGTCAGCCACCGCAGTCACAGGTTGATCCGAAGTTAAGTGTCTTGCAAGATATGCTGTTAAAGCTTTCTTCTTTAATAGAAGCTTTCGATCCTATTCCTATGCGAAAGGATCCTTTGCTTTTTGTACGTCACGGTTCTGGGATACGTGATTCGGGTCTTCAACCTTCTAGACGAGCTTTGTTACGCCACGCTGACGTTATCCCTAGTGACAGCTTTGCTGTTAAACGAGATGCGGAGCATAAATCTCGATGTAACTTTGATCACTTTGAACGTCAGCCACCGCAGTCACAGTGTGACGTTGAGCTGCAGACACCGCAGACACGACGTGACGTTGAGCGGTAGATACCGTACACATGACGTGACGTCGAGGGTCAGTCATCGTAGTCACAATATAGCATCGAACAGCAGTCACCGCTGTTACTACGGGACGTTTGAACGTCAATTACTTCTGTCACGACGTGTAGTAGAATAACATTCTCTGCAGTCACAATGTGTAGTAGAATAACATTCTCTGCAGTCACAACGTGACATCGACCCTCCAACTTTAACTTCTGTTCATATACAAGTAGATGTAGCCTGTCAGGCTTTTCCTTCACGTCATTCTGAATATAAATCTCCTTCTCGCAAGACTTTAGATTTATCAGATGATGTGCGTTCTGAAGAAGTTGATGACCCCCTTTCAACTAATGTACCTTTGGGGAGTCATTCAGAAGAGGAGTAACCTAGGGTGGTCCAACAATCCCTTGTTTTTAAATTATGAATTTCTTTAGTGAAATTTTGTCCTACTCGTTTTGTAACGGCTGCTCCGCCGTCTGAGTTTACTCTTGGCATGACTTTCTTCGACTCTTACATTTACGAAGTCAGTTCTCACTTGTTCTTCCAAGAGGGCCATGCTCTTACTGGGAGACTGGTTGGAATCCAGGAGAAGTTTAGGAAAGTCTGCTTTTGCTTTTCCTCCTCCTTAATTAGCTTCTCGCTCGGGCGTCTGGTGTGACACGGGAGAAGCTCGAGGAGAAGTTCTCGGCTTGGGAGTACCTGCCTCTGCCCAGGGAGACTTCTTAAGCCTAGTGGACTCTCCTCGTCGTCTAGCCATGAGACGCTCCAAGATTTTATGGTCTGCTTCAGAGCTAGACCATCTCCTGTTAGGAGTTTTTTCGAGCGTTTGAAGTTTTTATTTGTTGGATTGGTCCCTGGGAGCCTTAAGTAAGAAGATCTCTCCAGCTGTCAATGTATTGCTGTACAATTATGTCATGCATGAACAAGGCTATCAGGGATGGCTCCAATGATCTGGCAGCCACGTTCACTGCAGGAGTACTTAAGATGTAAGTGCGCTCAATGTGTTCATGGTTAAGACAAAGTTCATGATGAAGACTACCAAATCTGTCTTGGCAGCAGTAAGGGAAGGCGACTGGATGGTCTCTCTCGACCTTCAGGATGCATACTTCCACATCCCGATTCATCCAAACTTTCAACAACATCTGAGGTTTGTGGACGGGAAAGTAATGTACCAATTTTGAGCAGTGCTTCGGCCTCATTCCTGCTCCTCTTGTTTTTACAAGGCCCTTGCAAAATGTAGCAAGCTTTCTACATTTTTTGAGGATTCAGAGCCTCCCTTTATTTTGACGACTGGCTAATCAGGGCGTCGTCATTAAATCGCTATCTGGAGAGCCTCTAATGGACATTAGACCTAACCAAGGAGCTAGGTCTCATAGTGAACGTAGAGAAGTCGTAACTTACAGTACTCCATCCCAGACTATTCTTTATTTGGGAATGGAGATACAGTGTCTGATTTTTCGGGCCTTTTCGTCTCCCACAAGAATGGAACAAGCTCTGTTAAAAGTCCTTCACTTGCAAGAGAAAAACAGTTGCTCTGTAAGAGTTTGAACGAGCCTCGTGGGAACTCTTTCATCGCTGGAGTAGTTTATCTCTCTGGGGAGACTCAACCTTTGCCCTCTCCAATTTCACCTAAACCATTGGAACAAGGAGAAGGGCTTAGAGAGTATCTCTTTCCCAATCTCCAACTCAGTCTAGACATGTCTGACTTGGTGGGACAGCAACATCAGACTTCAAGAAGGTCTTTCTCTTGCGATCAAGAACCCAAACCATGTGTTGTATTCAGATGCATCGGATTTGGGTTAGGGAGCTCCACTGGACAGTCTGGAATGCTCGGGTCTTTGGTCCACGGATCAGAAGGAACTCCATTTAAGGCAAGTAACATCTCTCCTTTGGCGAGATTTGTGCAAGGAAAAATGAATGTCTTGGCGTACGGCCTCAGCAGAAGAGGACAAGTCATCTCCATGGAGTGGACGTTGCACAAGACTGTGTGCGAGAAGCTATGGATGACATGGGGTCAACCCACCATAGATCTTTTTGCGACTTCACTGACAAAGAGGCTCTCGACTTACTGCTTTCCAGTTCCAGATCCAGAGGCAGCCCACATAGACGCTTTCCTGCTGGACTGGTCTCACCTGGACGTTTATGCTTTTCCACCTTTCAAGATCCTAAACAAGGTGCTGCAGAAGTTCACCTCTCACGAAGGGACCAGGTTGACGTTGGTTGCTCCATTCTGGCCTGCGAGAGAGTGGTTCACAGAGGTACTTCTATGGCTGGTAGACGTTCCAAGAAGTCTGCCGTTGCGGATGGATCTCTTGCGACAGCCTCACGTAATGAGATTTCGTCAAAGCCTCCCCACGCTTCGTATAACTGCCTTCAGACTATCGAAAGACTCTCTTGAGCTCGAGGGTTTTCGAAGGAGGCAGCTAGAGCGATCGCGAGGGCTAGAAGATCCTCTACCATCAGGATCTATCAGTCGAAATGGGAGGTATTTAGAGACTGGTGCAAGTCCTCCTCTATTTCCTCTTCCAAGTGCCTCTGTAGCGCAGATTGCGGATTTTCTGCTTTATCTGAGAAACGGTCGCTCCCTCTCTGCATCCACCATTAAAGGCTACAGAAGCATGTTAGCTTCTGTTTTCAGGCGTAGGGGTTTGGATCTTTCTAATAACAAAGATCTCCAAGACCTGCTTAAGTCTTTTGAGACTTCCAAGGAGCGTCATATTTCGACTCCTGCTTGGAACTTGGACGTGGTCCTACAGTTCCTTATGTCAGACAGGTTTGAACCATTAAATTCAGCCTCCCTGAAGGATCATACCCTCAAGACACTTTTTTTAGTGAGCTTGGCTTGGGCTAAAAGGGCTAGTGAGATACATGCTTTTAGCAAGAACATCGGCTTCTCCACTAATAAAGCAGTATGCGCTCTTCAACTTGGTTTATTGGCCAAGAATGAACTTCCGTCTCGTCCTTGGCCTAAATCATTTGAAATCCCCAGTCTTTCTGAGATTGTGGGGAATGAAGTTGAAAGAGTGCTGTGCCCCGTTAGAGCTATTAAATTATATTTATCCAGAGCTAAACCGCTACGAGGTTGTTCAGTGGCTTTATGGTGCTCCGTTAAAAAGCCCTCTTTGCCCATGTCTAAGAATGCGTGGTCTTATTTTATTAGACTTTTGATTCGGGAGGCGCACACTCATTTAAGTGAGAAGGATCGTAATTTACTTAAAGTCAAGGCTCATGAAGTCAGAGCGATAGCAACTTCAGTAGCGTTTAAGCAAAATAGATCCATTAAAAGTATTGTGGACGCGACCTTTTGGAGAGGCAAGTCGGTATTCGCTTCATATTACTTGAAAGATGTCCAGACTCTTTATGAGGACTGCTACACACTGGGACCATTCGTAGCAGCGAGTGCAGTAGTGGGTGAAGGCTCTACCACTACATTCCCTTAATCCCAATATCCTTTTAATCTACTCTTGAAATTTTTAATCTTATTTTGGGTTGTACGGGAGACTAAGAAGTCTTTCGCAATCTTTTTTGATTTGGCGGGTGGTCAAAATGTTGTTTCTTGAGAGCGCCCAGATTAAGGGTTTTGATGAGGTCCTGTTATAGGGGTGTTCGCCCTGGATATAACAGCTCCTGAGAGTCTTTCAGCATCCTGAGAGGATGGCTGGGCTTCGTGAGGAAAGCTGACTAATGATGCAAAGTAATCATCAGAGTCAGCTTCCTTACCAGGTACCTATACTTAAGTTTGTTTTTATGAAATATTTGTCAAAAACTCTTGAGCATATACGCCTTTATTGTTATAATACTGGTCTCTACCCACCACTATGGGTGTGAATCAGCTATTTACATATTCACCGGCTAAGTTTAATATTTAAAAATGATATTTTCATTATAAAATAAATTTTTGAATATACAGTACCTACCCGGTGAATATATAATATTAAAGGCCCTCCCTTCCTCCCCGATAGAGACCCTGCGGACTGAGAAGAACTGGAGTGGTTGAGAAGTATATGCGGTATCTGGCCGATAGTCGGCGCTGGTGGGCACACCCGCTACCTTCATGGCGATCGCTCGCGAGTTTTTTGGAATCTGTCGGGCCGTCGGAGACGTCAGCTATTTATATGTTCACCGGGTAAGTATATTCTAAAATTTATTTTATAATGAAAATATAATTTTGTGTTGTCAATGGTACCAGTAGATTGGGTTTGTGCATGTATTGTACCACTATATAAGGGTAAGGGAGATGTGCATGAGTGTTGTAATTCAAGAGGTATTAGTTTGTTAAGCGTAGTTGGAAAAGTGGATGGTAGAGTAATGATTAATAGGATCAAGGATAAAACAGAGAATGCAATCTTAGAAATACAGGGTGGTTTTAGAAGAGGTAGGGGTTGTATGAATCAGATTTTTACAGTTAGGCAGATATGCGAGAAATATTTAGCAAAAGGTAAGGAGGTGTATGTTGCGTTTATGGATCTGGAGAAAGCGTATGATAGAGTTGATAGGGAAGCAATGTGGAATGTGATGAGGTTATATGGAGTTGGTGGAAGGTTGTTGCAAGCAGTGAAAAGTTTCTACAAAGGTAGTAAAGTATGTGTTAGGATAGGAAATGAAGTGAGTGATTAGTTTCCGGTGAGAGAGGGGCTGAGACAGGGATGTGTGATGTTGCCGTGGTTGTTTAACTTGTATGTTGATGGAGTGGTGAGAGAGGTGAATGCTCGAGTTCTTGGACGAAGATTAAAACTGGTAGACGAGAATGACAATGAATGGAAGGTAAATCAGTTGTTGTTTGCGGATAATACTGTACTAGTTGCAGAAGCGGAAGAGAAGTTTGGCCGATTCGTGACAGAATCTGGAAGGTGTGCGAGAGAAGGAAGTTGAGAGTTAATGTGGGTAAGAGTAAGGTTATGAGATTTACGAGAAGGGAAGGTGGTGCAAGGTTGAATGTCATGTTGAATGGAGAGTTACTTGAGGAGGTGAATCAGCTTAAGTACTTGGGGCCTGTTGTTGCAGCAAATGGTGGAGTGGAACCAGATGTACGTCAGAGAGTGAATGAAGTATGCAAAGTGTTGGGGGCAGTTAAGGGAGTAGTAAAAAATAGAGGGTTGGGCATGAAAGTAAAGAGAGTTCTATATGAGAAAGTGATTGTACCAACTGTGATGTATGGATCAGAGTTGTGGGGAATGAAAGTGATGGAGAGACAGAAATTGAATGTGTTTGAGATGAAGTGTCTAAGGAGTATAGCTGGTGTATCTCGAGTAGATAGGGTTAGGAACGAAGTGGTGAGGGTGAGAACAGGTGTAAGAAATGAGTTAGCAGCTAGAGTGGATATGAATGTGTTGAGGTGGTTTGGCCATGTTGAGAGAATGGAAAATGGCTGTCTGCTAAAGAAGGTGATGAAAGCAAGAGTTGATGGGAGAAGTACGAGAGGAAGGCCAAGGTTTGGGTGGATGGATGGAGTGAAGGAAGCTCTGGGTGATAGGAGGATAGATGTGAGCGAGGCAAGAGAGCGTGCTAGAAATAGGAATGAATGGCGAGCGATTGTGACGCAGTTCCGGTAGGCCCTGCCGCTGCCTCCGATGCCTTAGATGACCGCGGAGGTAGCAGCAGTAGGGGATTCAGCATTATGAAGCTTCATCTGTGGTGGATAATGTGGGAGGGTGGGCTGTGACACCCTAGCAGTACCAGCTGAACTCGGTTGAGTCCCTTGTTAGGCTGGGAGGAACGTAGAAAGTAGAGGTCCCCTTTTTGTTTTTGTTGATGTCGGCTACCCCCCAAAATTGGGGGAAGGGCCTTGGTATAGTGTATGTATGTTATATGGAGCTATACATAAAAAAAAACCATTAAATTTAATTAAGCAATACAGTATTAATTCAATGAGACTATTGACTTTGTCCTCCAGAATTTAATGAAAAGTGACAATATAAAACGTAACCATGTGAATATACTTTTATTACAACATTGTAAATATTGTAATGCTTATATGTAGCTATACATAAAAAAAACATTCAATTTAATTAACCAATATTAATTCAATTAGACTTTTGACTTTGTCTTCCAGAATTTAATGAAAGATGACAATATAAAACAAAACCATGTGAATACACTTTATTACAACATTGTAAATATTGTAATGTTTATATGTAGCTATTTATAGAAAATAAGCCATTAAATTTACTTAACCAATATTAATTCAGTAAGACTTTTGACTTTGTCTTCCAGCCATAATGTTTTCAATATTTGCATCGAAGGATGTATTCTTAATTCTAAGAGTGTTTGCTAAACGTCTGTCAGTCAACCTATTTCTTTCGGCAGTTTTAATGTTTTTCATGCTGGAAAAAACTGATTGCAAGAGTATGTACTTCCTCACATACATAATAATTTTCTTGATAAATTTATAATTTCATCAAATTCATTGAGAGAATGCAATTTCTTATAAAATAAAGGAAGTGTGTTCTCCCTATGGAAAGTTTTTAAACCTTCCCGACTTTGCAGCTCAATCAGTTCAAGTTGGTACTCAACTGGTTCTTTATCATATTGAAATGAAAATGGATCATTAAATAATTTCAACTCAATTTCAGTCTTTTTAAAATCAGAAAATCTAAATGTAAACTCTCCAAGCAAATCTTCACATAATTTAGTATATTTTCATAGTTTTAAGAAAACTTTTTCTCTTTCAGATAGACTACGAAAGTGTACAATGTTACCAGCTTTTAGCTGTTCTATAAAAAGTTCTAATTTCTTTCTAAAACTAGTTATATGCTCAAATATTGAGGAACATAACTGGTCCTTTCCCTGTAAATGCAATTTAAATTTAGCTAATACTTCGGTGATGTCTACAAAGAAAGATAAATCATTCAACCATTCTTCCTTTTCTAAAAAATCCACATTTTGCTTCTTTTTTTCCAAGAACACTTTTATTTCAGGCAACAATAATTGAAATTGTTTTAAGGTTGATGCTTTACTGAGCTATCTAACTTTTTAGACATACAGTGAACCCTCGCTACTTCGCGGTTCGACCATCGTGGATTCACCACTTCGCGGATTTTTTTCATAACGCATGTATATTCATATATCGCGGATTTTCCGGAAATTTCGAAAATACCACGATGTGACCGATGGTGCGAGATAGGAGAAAGTAAGGAAAATTGAATCATGATTGATTTTCAATATAAATGAAACTTTGAGGAGCAACAAAGATATCATTTGTTAAAGAGATAGAGAGAGGTAAGGAATGGGAGGTAGTGAAAAGTAGCCCACAGAGAGAGAGAGAGAGAGAGAGAGTGTGTGTGTGTGTGTGTGTGTGTGTGTTGTTTTAAATGTAATAAACAAAAAATTTTTATAGGTTATAACACATTGGTGCTTATGTAATATCAACTGTATACTGTAGACGGTTTGAATAAGTTAAGAAATGGTATAAACGATACTTTGTTAGTGTATTATTCGTACACTCTCAAAAGCGGCAGCTAGACGTCAGCTGATCTAATCACAGCCAAAAGTAAAACAAAAAGAAGTCAACAATATTTGATTTTTAAAACACCCGAAATTTAAAAACAAAAGTACATGCTTTCTTAATGTGCAATTAACTATTTAAAGAGTAGCAATTTTCTAAAATAAAATGATGTTTCCCAAAATATAGTGGTTTGCTGATGAAATTGGATGCCGTATTTTTAGCAACGATTGAAATGGATGTAAACTCGGCATAATTTTTTCATTTCGTATTAAATTGACACTAAGAAAACTAATTTTAGTTTCTTCATCTATATGTAAGTATTGTATAACATGAAGAGAGAGAGAGAGAGAGAGAGAGAGAGAGAGAGAGAGAGAGAGAGAGAGAGAGAGAGAGAGAGAGAGAGAGAGAGAGAGAATGAATCAGCTGTTGTAATTGAATGCCGTGTTTTTGTTTCGTGAGAATTTCATCGCCACGACTATAACAACAACATACTGTACTGAACTTTACAATATTATACAGACTACTGTAATATGATAAAGTAAAATATTTGTAATAACCTATTTTATATGAAATGGGGATATTTTTTTTTTTTAAATTTACATTTACGTACGTAAAACAACTCTCTCTCTCTCTCTCTCTCTTTCTCTTTCTCTTTCTCTTTCTCTCTATCTCTCTCTCTCTCTCGTAAATTGTTTTCCTGCTTTGCTACATATGTATGATTTTATATAGATACGGTAAATAATATTTGTAATAACATATTTTCTAAAAGCTTTTACTGTAATATCGTTATCACTTTCATCATGCGCGTTAAATGCCTTCGTTTGTTTACTGAGCGTACTTTATTACGCCGTCGTTTCAGGCGGCGTCATAAAGAAAAACATTTCTTTTGGAAGTCCTAAGAAAAATTAAGTAAAACATTGGTAATAACAAAATCAACATACTGTACTGAAAAATCAATATAATCGATGCAAAAACTAACCTATACAGTACACAGATGTGTAAATGCGTTTGTTTCTTCATTATGATCAGAGATAAACGTAAACAAAACATTGGTTGCCATTTTTTATCGTGCTTTTTGGCGTGTTTAGGAAACGCATGATATAAAATCGCCTTTAATATTTGTGCCTGTTATAATTTAGGGTACTGTAGTACATGCATTAAGTGTTCTGTACATTAAAGGGTAGTTTGTTAACAGTACTACGTACAAGGGAAGGTTTTAAAAGTCTGAATATACATGTTAAATAAATAGGTAAATATGGTGTCACTACTTCGCGGATTTTCACCTATCGCGGCCGGGTCTGGAACCTATCTACCGCGATAAACGAGGGTTCACTGTATACTACGTCTTCATATTCAATGCCAACTTCGTCCAAGAATGCTTTAAATTTGTGATGATTTAAACCCTGTGATCTGATGAAATTAACAGCCTTGATAAGATCAGTCATCAAATGTGTCATATTTAGCTTTTGAGCACATAATTGTTTTTTGATGGATCAAACAATGGTAACTGAGTATTTCATGATCAACTAATTCTTTGAATAAAGCAATAAAAGTCAGGGCAGGAGCACCATCAGTTGTAATTGAATAAATTTTTTCCTATCAATATTGAATTTATCTAATGACAAATTAACAAACTCGTATATATCCTTGCCTGTTGTTGTGCTCTTTGTGTGACACAAGTCTAATATTTCTTCAATAATATTAAAATTTTCAGCAATTCCTCTAATGAAAATAACTAATTGTGCAGTATCACTTTAGTCAATACTTTCATCTAATGCTAAAATGTAAAGAATGCATGCTTATAATTTGTCCTTCAGTGTGCCTTCAATATTGTCACCCAAGTCATCAATTTTTTTTACCAATTGTCTGATGTGATAGACATGTTTAATTTACTAAATTCACTTTGTCTGGACAGTACTCATTAAAAGCAATAACAATGCATTCATATATATCCACTGAATTCATATATGGTAATAGCTTCTGGCTGGGTAGAGATTCAAACCCCAGCCTATTCAGTCGAAACCATGCCTGCGAGGAATTTACCAACTGAGCTATCAAGAGAGATAATAAGTTTATGACAAGTCGCCGTAGATATTCCCGTCGAATTCAGGAATCTTTACATAGACTTGAAAATACCCATCTCCACCATGATAGCTGAATTGTGAGTTTGCAACATGTGGTTATTTATGATCAGTATTTATCACTAACACTCGTGATTTCAATCAATGTACTGTAAATATCAACCACAATGGCATATTATACCGAATTCTATCTTGGGAATACATATCCACAAGAATTCATTTTTAGTAATAGCTTCTGGCTGGGCCGGGATTTGAACCCCTGCCTATTCTGCCGGAACCATACCTGCGAGGACTCTACCAACTGAGCTATCAGGAGAGATAATAAGTTTATGACAAGTTACCGTACATATTCCCGTCGAATTTAGGAATCTGTTCATAAACTTGAAATAAACCCATCTCCACCATAATAGCTGAATCGGGAGTTTGCAACACGTGGTTGATGAATTTATATCATTAACACTCGTGATTTCAATCAATGTAAATACCAACCACAATGGCATTTAATAACAAATTCTATCTTGGGAATATATATCCACTGGAATTCATATATGGTAATAGCTTCTGGCTGGGCAGAGATTCAAACCCCTGCCTTTTCAGCCAAAACCATGACTGGGAGGACTCTACCAACTGAGCTATCAAGAGAGATAATAAGTTTATAACAAATCACTGTACATATTCCTGTCGAATTCAGGAATCTGTTCATAGACTTAAAATAAACCCATCTCCACCATAATAGCTGAATTGTGAGTTTGCAACACGTGGTTATTTATGATGAATATATATCACTAACATTCATGTTTCAATCAGTGTAAATATCAACCACAATGGCATTTAATACCGAATTCTATTTTTGGAATATATATCCACTGGAATTCATTTATGGTAATAGTTCTGGCTGGGCAGAGATTCGAACCCCTGCCTATTCATCTGAAACTATGCCTGCAAGGACTCACCAACTGAGCTATCAAGAGAGATAATAAGTTTATGACAAGTCACTGTACACATTCCCGTCAAATTCAGCAGTCTGTTCATAGACTTGAAATAAACCCATCTCCACCATGATAGCTGAATTGTGAGTTTGCAACACGTGGCTGTTTATGTTGAATATCACTAACACTCGGGATTTTAATCAATGTGAATATCAACCACAATGGCTTTTAATACCAAATTCTATCTTGGGAATATATATCCACTGGAATTAATTTATTGTATTATAGGTAGTAGGTTGGCCAGGGCACCAGCCACCCGTTGAGATACTACCGTTAGAGAGTTATTAGATCCTTTGACTGGTCAGACAGTACTACATTGGATCCATCTCTCTGGTTACAGTTCACTTTCCCTTTGCCTACACATACATGGAATAGTCTGACATATTCTTTACAGATTCTCCTCTGTCCTCATACACCTGACAACACTTAAGATGACCAAGCAATTCTTCTTCACCCAAGTGGTTAACTACTGTACTCTAATTGTTCAGTGGCTACATTCCTCTTGATAAGGGTAGAAGAGACTCTTGAGCTATGGTAAGCACCTCTTCTAGGAGAAGGACACTCTAAAATAAAACCATTGTTCTCTAGTCTTGAGTAGTGCCATAGTCTCTGTACTATGGTCTTCCACTGTCTTGGGTTAGAGTTCTCCTGCTTGAGGGTACACTCGGGCAAGCTGTTCTCTCTTGTTTCTCTTCCTCTTGTTTTGTTAAAGTTTTTATAGTTTATATTGGATATATTTATTTTAAATTTGTTACTCTTCTTAAAAATTTTATTTTTCCTTGTTTCCTTTCCTCACTGGGCTATTTTCCTTATTGGAGCCCCTGGTCTTATAGCATCCTGCTTTTCCAGCAGGGGTTGTAGCTTAGCAAGTAATAATAATGATAATAATAATAATAGCTTCTGGCTGGGCAGAGATTCGAATCCCTGACTTCGGCCAAAACCATGCCTGCGAGGACTCTACCAATTGAGCTATCAGGAGAGATAATAAGTTCATTGACTTAAAAGAAACCCATATCCGCCATTATAGCTGAATTGTGAGTTTGCAACATGTGGTTATTCATGATGAATCTATATCACTAACACTTTAGATTTCTGAATTCGGCGGAAATATGTACGGTGACTTGTCATAAACTAATTATCTCTCTTGATAGCTCAGTTGGTAGTCCTTTTCAAGTTTTTTCATATGTTTAGGATGCTTTTATATACTGTTACATAAAATGTTTCCAAGATTTCTGGTCCTTTTTTCCTTTGATTAGGTTTTTATTTATTGTACTCTAACTAGCTGTTGGCTGACAGGATCTGCTGCTTCACGTTTGTCGCATGTTATTCCAAATTGTCCTGGGCTTTTCAATTAAAATTGTTATCTTCCCTAGGGCTCTTTTAACCTCTTCAGCTGTTATGGTTTCTGTTGTTACGTTCAACTATTGTACACAACATAGATTATGCAAAACCTACTCAAAATGTTTATGAAATCTTATTAAAACATTAACAGCAAATGAAAATGATAGCCAGTAAACAAAATATAACTATATTTAAGGTTCAAGTTCTTACGACGATGAAGTAGGTCTTGAATTGACTTTACAAACTTCTTTGTAGTGAGGAAGAGATGATGCTGCGTAGTTTTAGGAATAAAATCGAAATGCAGGAACACAACCTATAATGATTATTGTCCAGACTCCAAACTTCTTGTCTTTTTCAAGATATATCATTGCAAGTTCAGTAACAAATTCCAGGTCACAGTGGATGTAACTGAAATGTCTCCACTCACATGTAGTGTTCAGTCAGGTCTCCTCCTCTCGCTCGACACCTTTTCTTTATACACAAGGAACCAACACTCCCGAATGTTCCTGACAGACGAGAACCATTACGCATCATGACACCACGCAACGAACCCATTCTTGAATTATCTTGTACTGTATAGCTCATGCACATCAGACAGTTGGTGTCAGAATTTAATTCCAATTCTCCCAACATATCTTTTCCCTTGCCACATATCTGTTAGCTTCCCTCCATTTTTCACTGTACATATCTCTCTCTCCTCTTCTCTCCCTATGTTATTTTGCTCAATGTTAGTATCTCAGCAGCCAATTAAATCATTTGCAAACCCACAGTATTACTGTTATTTAACATTAAGATGACAATGTATGATATATTTCAAATGGTGAATAAATTTTAGTGTATAGTTGGGTTAGGCGAATAAATTTTAGTGTATGGTACTTTACTAGATCCAAAACTCACTGTTGTCATTATACAGTACAGTACAATATATTATTTTTTTCTTTCTTTCATAGGCCCAACCAAAGGCAAACTCAGGAAAGTCTAAGCTGATACCATCCATTCAATACATTACAGTAGAGGAGTTTGATGGGGTTTCTAAGTAAGTATCACATATACACAATTACTCTTAAAAAAAATTTTTCATAATAGTGATATAATTGAAAATGTTATACAGGTACTAGATAAGGTTTCAGAGTGTTTAATATTTTGTTCGTTATTCATTATTATTATTATTATTATTATTATTATTATTATTATTATTACCTCTGCCAACGAAGTTGGAGAGGAGGTTACGTTTTTGCCTTTATTTGTCTATCTGTTTGTTTGTGTGTGAACAACTTCCTGGCCCCAATTTTACTCATAGAATAGGGAAACTTTCAGGGATTAATTATGTTAAAACGAGGAAGTGGTTCAATTTTGAAAGTCCTAGGTCAAAGGACAAGGTCAACGTCGAGAAAAAGCTCTAGAAATAAGCTGCCGTTGTGGAGGTATGCGCTGTACTGAGTGCCCCTCTAGTTATTTTTATTATTATTATTATTGTTATTGTTATTATTATTATTACTTGCTTAGCTAAAATCCTAGTTAGAAACGCAGGATGATATAAGCACAAGGGCTCCAACAGGGAAAAATAGCCCAGCGAAGAAAGGAAATAAACTTTTCATGAAAAGTAATGAACAATTAAAATAATATATTTTAAGAAGAGTAACAATATTAAAACAGATCCTTTGTATATAAACTATAAGAAGACATGTCAGCCTGTTCAACATAAAAACATTTGCTGCAAGTTTGAACTTTTGAAGTTCTACGGATTTAACAACCCGATTAGGAAGAGCCTTCCACAGCTTGGTCATAGCTGGGGTAAAACATCTATAATACTGTTTAATATTAAGTTTCATGATGGAGAAGAATTAACTGCATACCTAGTATTACGAACAGGTTGGTACTGTCTGGGAAGATCTGAATTTAAAGGATGGTCAGAATTATGAAAAATCTTATGCAACATCCATAACGCACTAATTGAACAATGGTGCCAGAGATTGATATCTAGATCAGGAATAAGAAATTTAATAGATTGTAAGTTCCTGTCCAACAAATTAAGATGAGAATCAGCTGCTGAAGACCAGACAGGAGAACAATACTCAAAACAAGTTAGAGTGAAAGAATAAAAACACTTCTTCAGAATAGATTGATAACTAAAAATCTTAAAAGTCTTTCTCAATAAGCCACTTTTTGGTGCAATTGAAGAAGACACAGTCATAATAAGTTTCTGTAAAGTAAATTTGTTGTCGAGAATCACTTAGAATTTTAAAAATCATACATAGTTAAGGAAACATTATCAATGCTGAGATGCAGATGTTGAGGAGCAACTGTCCTCGACCTACTTACAAATATACTTTGAGTTTTGTTAGGATTCAACATCATTCCCCTTAATTTGCACCGTGCACTATTTTAGCTAGATTTCTATTAAGGGATTTAGCAACCCAAGTTCTACATTCAAGAGATGGAATTGATGCAAAGAAAGTATTGTTATCTTCTTGCAACGAGCTTGTTTTCTAGACCAAACCACATGTAATATGTACATAGTATGTAAAGTAATGTGCCAAGAACATTACCTTGAGAAATACCAGATATCACGTTCCTATACTGCAACCTATTACTTATGCCCTGTCCACACTATCGAGCATGCTGGCTGGAGAAATAATGATACCAGACCAAAATAGGTAGTGAGAATTAGGGTTGATGACGTCAGAAGCGGGAAAATCACAGGCATGGATCTGGCAACACTATGTTTATTGCGAGATCCATGCCTGTGGTTTCCCGCTTCTGATGTCAATCCTCATTCTCACTACTTATTGTAGTCTGGTATCACTATTTGCCCATCAAGCATGCACAATAGTGTTGAAAGGACTTTTGAAATTCAATAATGATGCTATGAAAAGATCCACCCACTCCTAACTGTTTAAGTTTGAAAACTAGGGCCTCATGATTAACATGGTCAATGGCAGCACTAAAATCAAGGCCAATCATACAAAATTCCTGACCACAATCAAGGGCTTTCTGTACAGCATTGGAGATTGTAAGGAAGGCATCACATGCTCCAAGGCCTTAACTAAAGCCAAATTGCAAACTGAGGAACAGGATTGCCTTCAGCAGACCTATATAGATGTTTTGCTAAAAGATGTTAAAAAACTTTAGATATGGGAGTTCTGGAAATTAGACGGTAATCAGTGGGACTTGAGCTACCTAAAACACATTTACATTATGGAGTAATATTACCAATTCTCCAACAAGTGCGAAAAGCTCCTCTTCTTACCAACTTTGAAGCTATAAAATAATAAGGAAAAATACCATTTGGATTTACACCTCCATAAGCATCAAAGCCCATCAAGAGAGCTTTAATTTCATAAGATTAAAAAGCTAAACTACCGGTAGTTAGTTTAGCGTCAGGAAAATAGGAATAAGGGAGATGAAATTTTTCATTACTCTGCTTACTGTCAGACACATTAGCCAAAAGGGAGGAACTGTTGTGTCTACACCAAAGAGTGTTCATGTAAGCATAGCCTACCACTTTTGTTCCTCAGTTTTACTAGAAAGGGTTTATTTTATGGTTAAATTTTATTCCTTTTCAATTGAAGCATAAACTCTGAGCAAAAGCTCTAAGCCGAGTATAGTTATTCCAAGTCAAATCTGATCTGTTATCCTTCCAAAGATGACAGGCTTCCTGTTTCTCCAAATAAGCACGTTTACAATCATCATTTAACCATGGTTTGCCCTTCGCTCTGTACCTTAGCACATGAGAAGGGAGACGCCTATCAATTATGTTGACTAGATTATCATTCAAAAGAACAACAGGATTAACACTATTATACAATTGTGACCATTTCAAGCCCAAAAGATCACTCAAAATAACATTTCATCTACTTGAGATTTTATATAAATTTTATATGATACATCAGGAACAGGCTGCTCAGTCTTCACTACTAGTGAAATCAAGGGATGATCAGATGTCCCTACTGGAGAACCAACTTTACTTGTTATATCACCAGGGGAGTCGCTGTATATGAGCTCCAAACAGTTACCAGACCTGTAAGTAGCTTCACTTACGCTATGCTCACAGCCTGATTCAGAGGCAAAGTCCAAAGATCTTAAGCCATGGCAATCGGTAGGAAAAACAGAATTTAACCACTCCCTATGGTGAGCATTGAAATCACCAACCAAAACAAAAGAGGCCTTTCTATCATCTTGTATCTTAGTCATATTGGTAAGAAGATAGTCAAAGATAGAATCATCCATGTCTGGGTTCCAGTAGATTGAACACAAATACAAGTTGGTACAGGTATGCATGCCTCAAACTTTTATTACCTGAATCTCATGACATTCACATTCATTGCAGGACTTATGAAGGGAGGGTGCTCAGTGTATTAATCTGCCTACTGTCAAACACATTAGCCATAAAAGTTGCCTTTTCTTATGGTCAGTGAGTGACTTAGCTATCTGGTTTAAGTAAAGGAGGAACTTTCAAGTCTATATCAAAGCAAACATATTTGAGGGTGGCACACCATTAATGTTCCCGAGTTGTACCAGAAAGGGTTTCTTGTATGATAAAATTGTGTTGTTTTTCTGTTGAATCATAAACTCCCTGAGCAACAGTTCTTAACTGAATACTCTACTATACTGTAGTTATTTCAAGTCAAATCTGATCTGTAACCTTAATACTGTGTCACAAAAGAATGGCTATGCCTATCAAATATGGTGACCAGATTTTCATTCAAGAGAACAACTGTCACCAATACAAATGCAAAAGATCACTCAAAATGTCGTTCTAGTCTGCTGAGATTCCAAATATATCTTACAGGAGTATGAAACATCAATGACAGGTTGTTCAGTCTTAATTGCAAATGAAACCATGGCATGGTCAGATGTCCCAACTGGTGGCCATATTGTTAAATAATGGGCTTTGTGCTTTTACATGAATCCTTTAAGGATATGGTTTGGTTTAGGATTGTCTGTACACTGGAAAGTGAAAGCAAATTAGGCATTTCTTATAGGATAGAGGATGTATTGTTTAACTATTTGCTTTTTTGATATCCTTCTATTGGAAGGAAATGAGTGTACTGTCTGTAAAGTTTACTTCCTGCTAAAATTAAGACAAATTGGAATTTTCATAACAAATACTTTCTTAATATTCTCAAGCAGTTATGTTTTTTTATGTGTACAGTAAATATAATATAGCATATATATTTTTAAGACTTTCTGCAGTAATCTTTAAATATAGATATGTAGTTCATCATACTTTTAAGTTTTCACCAAAAAGAATGTTTGAAAAGTTACTTATAGATGTTATGCACACCAATTACCCTTTGAACCACAGGTATATCAAAGGACGCCTGCAGTACGAGCAAGTTAATAATGCTGTGGATGAGGTGAATAAAACAATTGAAACCAAGTATATGCTTATGGCACGTCCAAGAGCCAAGCTGTCTGAGTTTGACATGAAAATTGTGAATGCTTGTAGATCCCAAGAGAATAAAGAGACCAAAGGTTGGTGTTTTATTGTTTTGAAAATTTGTATTATATTTTTTGAGGTACAGTAGGGTCCCGAATTACACGTGTTCTAATTACGCGATTCCTCAATTACGCGATCGATAGTTTTTAAAAATTAATTTTCCTGTATTTGCGAGGAGCATTCTAAATCCGCGAGTCAAGCACCGCGAAGCGTAGGAAATCTATTGTTTTCTTAATTGTATTGGGGGGGGGGGTGATGGTTCCCCGATGTCTGAGAAGGGGGGGGGGGGGAGAATGTGAGAGAAAGATTCCTGTTCAAACATTTTAAGACTAGTTTTGGATGAAAAATGTTAAGGTATGCCCATCTGTTGTGTGAACTTGTCGCTAGGCCTAGCCTAACTGTCCAACACCTATATGTATAATATTCCATATTTGTACTAATTAATTTTTATACTTATGTTGTGATTATGGTGAAAAATCCTTATTCATTAAACTTTAAATTAAAAACCATCAAAATAAAGACTATTTTATATCATGCTA
Source organism: Palaemon carinicauda (assembly GCF_036898095.1). Taxonomy (NCBI): domain Eukaryota; kingdom Metazoa; phylum Arthropoda; class Malacostraca; order Decapoda; family Palaemonidae; genus Palaemon; species Palaemon carinicauda. Next base: position 72,371,880 of record NC_090755.1, read on the forward strand.
CTGCCAAACATGTCACCACAACCAAACCCATTACTTTGTTTAGTACGTTCCATCGCTGATCATAACGAACTCGCTAACCAATTTTAACATCTGTCTATAGGTTAACTTTTGCGGCAAAATATATCTTACCAGGTACTATGTAATAATAATGTTATAATTAATGTTTTATTTATCCTTAGAAAATCAAAATATATGAAATATGAGCAATTTTATTTCGTGTTGTTTTTTTTTCCCCCTAAAAAAACGCCTTCTTAAAAGGAAAACGGTTTTTTTTACGTTTCATCGTCGATCATAAACGCATTTACTCCTGAAAGTGATATTGAAGAGCTTTTACTAAAGATGTTATTATAAATAAAGATTATAAATTGGTGGTAAAATATCTATAATTAAAGTGTAGCAGCATCAAGAAATGTTGGGGTTCGCCCTTTACATAAGAATGTACTGTACACTGGATTAGACAGAACGTAGAAAAAATCAATTAGGGAAAATCGGTATTCGATATCCTCTTCATCAGCATCGTCATTCGTCAATCGGGCTTTTTATTTTTTTTTATTCTCAGTCGCTAACTAGTTATCGCACTGCCAAGATCTGCACACATTCCGATAATTCACATTTGAAGGTTTTCTGGGAGAGGATGGATAGAGAAAATACCGAACTATATAAAATGTTTTTTTAACCTGTTAAGCGTCACCCACGTGATAAACCGTTCACCACGATCTACTCGGTACCGCCTTCAACTGTATATTCCGTTCAAGACTTTAATTGCCTTTTACAAGCCGTCAGTCTCGTGATGTTACTTTACTCGTATAGTAAGTATAGGATCACCACTTGGCAACACTCTCAGCATATGGGGACTATGAATAGAAACTTATATGATGTCTGGCAACTATTTTTCTGAAGGTAGCTTGATGTTACAAAACTCTGGTTTGAACTGGTTTCTTATCAGTGCGCTCGGGCGGTCATGCATAAGTGGTTATTTGTTGTTCCTTTTGTAATGTAAGGTCTAAAGAGGAAGAAGGTTATTTCTTTAGATGAAATAAATGATATTCTTGTTGTGGATTTTGATAATGATAACCTGTTTGATAATGAGAGCACTAGTTCTGAATCCTCCAGTGATGAGTATATTGAAGAAACAAAGTTTTCTTTCGATGTCGAAAGCGAAAATGACTTCTCATTACCGAATGACTGGACAACGAAATTTCACAAAACTATAAAGGGAAAAGAAACGCAGAGAGAGAGAGAGAGAGAGAGAGAGAGAGAGAGAGAGAGAGAGAATAAAGTGGATAAATAATGTACAAATGTATGACGAACATATTTGAAAACTATACAGGAAACGATATGAAGAGAGAGAGAGAGAGAGAGAGAGAGAGAGAGAGAGAGAGAGAGAGAGAGAGAGAGAGACCTATTCCTTTCCTTTTGTTGCTTATCCAGGCGTAAGATTTACGATTGAAGATAAAAAGAACCCATTAGAATATTCAGTATTATGTAGCCATTTGAAATTAAATAATAGTAGTATTAATTGTGTTTTTTACTCAACCATTTAATTAATATCCCTACTTTTAACTATAATTACAAATTATAAGCATAAAGAAATTATATTAACTTTGAAAAATTATCATTAGTGAAATGACCGCTCAGGGCAAAAAAAGCGTGATTATCGTACAGCAGCCTAGTGCACACTTGCGCCTAGTGGCCGTGTTTACGTGTGGGAGTGTCATCATGGATATACAGTACTATACTGTAATTTTTAACTATTGCTAGATACGTACTGTATCAAACCTTGAAAACCCTTTTTTGTTTTTTGTATCTATAGGAAATAATTCTACATCATTCGGAAAATACTGAAAACAGTAAGCTATGCATAGTACAGTAGTAAATACTACAGTCATATAAAATTATCAAAACTTTAACAACTTTTTATTGTTTTATTTATCCATAAAAGAAATTTTGTACAGTATTTTATAAATAAATCTATAAGAAGGATTTCTTACAGTATTGTTAAGATAAAAGCTACAGTATATATATATATATATATATATATATATATATATATATATATATATATATATATATATATATATATACATACATACACACACACAGTGTATATACAGTATATATATAGCTAGAAAGCTAGAAATGGAGTGAAAAAAAAATTGACGGGTAGGTTGCTGTTTGCCGCCATGATGTGTTTCGAAATATACGAATTTCCAATTACACGAGGCCTTTCATCGACCAAATTCTCGCATAATTCGGGACCCTACTGTACATTAACTTTTCAGTATTATAATACTGTACCAGTACTTGTTCATTATTAAGCTATTGATTGTCAAAATGAAGCTGGCACCACTATTAACTGAAGGTATTGTGAAAACTAAATTTTCAATATTAAACTTAGCCGGTGATCATATAGCTGTCAGCTCTGCTGCCCGACAGAAAAACCTAAGGACAAAATATGCCAGCGATCGCTATACAGGTGGGGGTGTACATCAACTGCGCCATCTGTCGAGCAGGTACTCAAGTACTCCATGTCAACACAGAATCAATTTTCTCTCTGTCGTGCCACTGGCAAGACCTACTAAATACGCTGTTACTAACTGATTTGTTTTCACAACTATTTGGTGAAGTACACTATTCTAGTTTTGAGCTTTCGCTATGCAGGTGTTTTATCTTCATCTCAAAACTTGAACTCGTTTTGGATAGATTTAATTAGGGTGACAAAGAGAGTATGGACTCTCTTTCACTTTTAAATGGCCGACCCTTCCCTTAGAAGGAAGTGTGTTTAGGTTTTTAGTAATTTTGCTTAACACGTTATAGATCCACATATTTTATATCTCTCCGCCTTTATTAGGCCTCTTCGATTAACTTTCCATTTATTATAAACATATAAAAATAAATTTTTATGTTTTGTTTATATGCGACCTTTCCTTATAATAGGCGGTCCGAAATTGGAACCGAAGTTAATCAACGTTGAGCCCGTTAGCCTTTAAAGAATTTAAAACTTTTTAAATTTAATGTTTTATGAAAGAATCTCTTTGATAGTCTTCGTACTGTTTTCAAAGATGAACTAACGTTTAGTTTTTAGACTACGCAGTTGTTGACGTTCAGGACGTTCAACATGCGCTCTATCGTTACGATAGAGAGAGAGTATCACGGTTTCACTTTGCAGTAAGAGTAAATCGTTTCTGACGTTTCGTTCATTCTTTCTTAACTTAAATGTTTTAAATTCTAAATTAAAGGAACTTTTTATTTGGAAAACCTTTCAGTTTGTTCCTTTTAGTCAAATAACATGTTTTTTTTTGACGAATTGTAATTGGGCTCTTCTCTTAGGTGCGAAATCAAGAGAGAAAGAGAGAGAGAGATAGAGACGGAGGGAGTGAGAGGAGAGAAAACGTTCCGTTCAAGCGGGTAACGTTGTTCTAGTGTTACTCTCCTCCCTAGTCGCTGTACGGGGAAGAAGGTAAAACGTTTCTAGGGTTTTATTCTTGTCCCCAGGCTATGTGCGGTGAGAGATTGTAAACGTAGTTTATTTGAACTAGTGTTTAGTCTCTTTCCCAGCCACTGAATTTTTTAGCTTTATATATGTTTTCTGTTTTTTGCTAGTATTAATGTGCTGCATTATACGACTGATTTCGCAATTACTACCTTTTAATGAAAGTAGAATTGCGTGTTTCACGTAGAAATCAGTAAAAGTTTCGATTTCAGTGAAATTAGTGCAAAACAGAAAATCGAAGTGATAAAGTGATATGCGCAAGTGTTACAGTGTTGCGTCCGAGGGTTCGTCTGTTCGTGCCTGTCGTTCACCTAGTCCGGGACCTCTTGCAAGCTCCCAAGCCCAGGGGAGAAGTAATGTCGAACGACTTATGGGTTCGTCAGGCCTTGATCAACGAACAGACGTTTTCCCTCCGTGGTTTCGGGCGTATCTACCCAAGATCGCCCCACCCACACAAAGACGAGAGAGCCCATTTATTTCTCGTCTGCGGAAGAGGTTTCTCGTAAGAAACCATGGACCAAGGTCTCGCAGCTTATTAAGTGCAAGTCGGTCCCTTCCGTGCAAGTCCAACGGCCCAGTTGTAGCCACTGGGTCAGTTCGGACCCGCTGCAGTCTTCCGACGACTGCACACCTCCTAAGAGAGGCAAAGTGGTACCGCAACGGGCAGTAACACCGTCTGTTGCCGCACCTGCTGCTGTAGACCCTAAGTGGTCTTTGCTACAGTCTATGCAGACACAGTTAGCTTCTTTTATGCAGGAGTATCGTGCGGAGAAGGTTGACGCTGCACCCGTTAGCCTACAACCAACCACGGTTGTGCGTCCAGTAGACGCTGAGGCTACCTGCTCCCGCACTCCAGCTGTGAGAGTTCCACCACCATGCGCAGTCGACCCTGCCAGACGCATGTTGACGTTCACCGACGCACGGAACCCTCCGTTGACGTTCGCGTGTTACCACAACAACAGGAGGGTGGAGTTAAGTTGCCGTGTTTTGACGCGGTGCGTCAACCTCCGCATTCTAGAGTTGTTTTGACTGCTCAGTATAGACAGTCAAAGCAGTCTCGAGTGAACACTGTATGTCCTCACGCACCTGTTGTGGTTGACAGTTCAGTTGTTGACAGTTCACAGACTGTCAAGCAGTTACATGACGTTGCCTTCTGGTCTGCTACTAATGCACCAGTGCTGTATGTCCTCACGCACCTGTTGTGGTTGACAGTTCAGTTGTTGACAGTTCACAGACTGTCAAGCAGTTACATGACGTTGCCTTCCGGTCTGCTACTATGCACCAGTGAGAGACTCGCTGAGATACCTAGCTTTTATCGGACAAGGTTCCTGTAGATGAGAAAGTGCTGTTCTCCCTCCTACTGATATTCCTTTGAGGACTCTGTCATTTGGAGAGGAGCCTTAAGCTGCTTAGCCTCCTATGGACTTTAATTAAATCATGATGATTTTTTAAGGATCTTCGTCCGGATCTTGTAACTGCTGCTCCTCGTTCGCCTAAACGTCAGAACTTACACTAGGCCTAGCTACTTCGAAACCGTTGTTGTTAAGCTAGTGCTCTCTCGCTCTCCTAGAGAGCGTTACGTTGGCTAGGCGACTGGTTTTGCACCAGGAGGAGTTTTAGGGATACAGCCTTTGATTTCCCTTCTTTTAAACTGGCTTATAGAGCGAGAGTCTGATAGGACACGAGAGAAGTTCTCGGCTTGGGAGTTCTTGCCTCTGCCCTGATGGACTTCTCAATTCTGGTAGACTCGCCCTGGCGCCTAGCCAGGAGACGCTCCAAGTTGTTTACAGGTCAACTTCTCACTTTTGTCGAGCCTTTGAAGTTTTGCTGTACTATTATGTCACACATAACAAGGCTTCCAGGGATGGTAAATGGTTCCGCCTCAGTCGCTAACCCCGTCTGTTGCCACACCTGCTCCCGTAGACCCTAAATGGGCTTTGCTGCAAGACATGCAGTCCAAGCTTGTGTCCTTGATAGAGGACTTAAATACGGAGAAGAACCTTCTGGCCAACAATCTTCCAACCGGTTGGTTGTGCGCCCTGTTGACGCTGAGGTATCCTACTCGCGTCTGCCAGTTGAGGTGGTTCCTCCACCGATGCGACCCAGTGTGGGTTGCCAGTCGCACGTTGACGTTAAGCGACGCTCGGAGGTGGTTGTTGACGTTCAGTGTGTCACTAGGAAGACGTTCAACAACCAGCAGAGGTGACTTGTTGTGACGCAGTGCGTCAACCTCAGCAACCCGGTAGGGTGTTGACTGCACAACCCAGACAGTCTAGACAGTTTCGGGTTGACGCTGTACTTCCTCGCGCACTCATGGTTGTTGACAGTTCACAGACTGTGCAGCAGTGCCATGATATTGCGTCCGGCTCCCTCACGCATCCACCAGTGCGACCGGATTCAGCGAGTCAGACGTTGCCCACTCCGTTGTCGTTTCCTCATCAGTTTCGGATGAGGAACCCTCTGATGAGGACGTTGCTGAACAAGACGATCAACCCCCAGCCCTGCTATCCATCCAGAAGATGCTGAAGAAGGAACGCTGCCCAGTCAGGCTGTGGATGAGTCTGGTAGGGACACTGTCATCCGTGGATCAATTTGTGTCACTAGGAAGACTACACCTCCGTCCTCTTCTTTACCATCTAGCTTTTCACTGGAAAAAGGACAAGACGCTAGAAGCGGTCTCGATCCCGGTTTCCGGAAAGATAAAGTCTGGTCTGACTTGGTGAAAGGACTATATCAACCTTAGAGAGGGTCTTCCCCTGACTGTTCAGACTCCCAACCACGTTCTCTTCTCGGACGCATCGGACGTAGGCTGGGGTGCGACATTAGACGGTAGGGAATGCTTGGGATTATGGAACTCGAGTCAAAGGACAATGCATTTCAACTGCAAGAAGCTACTGGCAGTACGTCTGACCTGGAAAAGCTTCAGGTCTCTCCTTCAAGGCAAAGTGGTGGAGGTGATCTCGGACAACACCACGGCTTTGGCGTACATCTCCGAGCAAGGAGGGACCTACTCTCTGACATGGTACGAGATCGCAAGGGACCTCCTCACCTGGTCAAAAGGTCTAGACATTTCACTAGTAACGAGGTTCATCCAAGGCAACTTGAATGTCATGGCAGATTGTCTCAGTCGGAAGGGACAAATAATTCCAACAGAATGGACCCTCCACAAGGATGTATGCAAGAGACTTTGGGCCACCTGGGGCCAGCCAACCATAGATCTCTTCGCAACCTCGATGACCAAGAGGCTCCCAATATGCCTTTCTACTATATTGGTCACATCTAGATCTATATGCATTCCCTCCGTTCAAGATTGTCAACAAGGTACTGCAGAAGTTCGCCTCTCACGAAGGGACAAGGTTGACGCTAGTTGCTTCTCTCTGGCCCGCGAGAGAATGGCTCACCGAGGTACTTCGATGGCTAGTAGACGTTCCCAGAACACTTCCCCTAAGGGTGGAGCTTCTACGTCAGCCACGCGTAAAGAAGGTACACCAAGGCCTCCACGCTCTTCGTCTGACTGCCTTCAGACTATCGAAAGACTCTCGAGAGCTAGAGGCTTTTCGAAGGAGGCAACCAGAGCGATTGCTAGAGCAAGGAGAACATCCACCCTTAGAGTCTACCAATCGAAGTGGGAAATCTTCCGAAACTGGTGCAAGTCAGGATCCGTATCCTCGACCAGTACCTCTGTAACTCAAATAGCTGACTTTCTCTTATATCTGAGGAAAGAACGATCTCTTTCAGCTCCCACTATCAAGGGTTACAGAAGCATGTTGGCATCAGTCTTCCATCACAGAGGCTTAGATCTTTCCAACAATAAAGATCTACAGGACCTCCTTAAGTCTTTTGAGACCACGAAGGAGCGTCGTTTGGTTACACCTGGTTGGAATTTAGACGTGGTACTAAGATTCCTTATGTCAGACAGGTTCGAACCGCTACAATCAGCCTCCCTGAAAGATCTCACCTTTAAGACTCTTTTCCTGATATGCTTAGCCACAGCTAAAAGAGTCAGTGAGATTCATGCCTTCAGCAAGAACATCGGATTCTCATCCGAAACGGTTACATGTTCTACAACTTGGTTTTCTAGCCAAACACGAGCTGCCTTCTCGGCCTTGACCAATATCGTTCGATATTCCAAACTTATCGTATGGTTGGAAATGAACTAGAAAGAGTCTTATGTCCTGTAGCTCTTAAGTTCTATTTAAAAACCTTTACGAGGCCCGTCTGAAGCTTTATGGTGTTCAGTTAAGAATCCATCTTTGCCTATGTCAAAGAATGCTTTATCCTATTTTATCAGACTGTTAATACGAGAAGCTCATTCCCATCTGAGTGAGGAAGACCAAGCTTTGCTGAAGGTAAGGACACACGAAGTTAGAGCTGTCGCAACTTCCGTGGCCTTTAAACAAAATAGATCTCTGCAAAGTATAATCGACGCAACCTATTGGAAAGCAAATCAGTGTTTGCGTCTTTTTAGCTTAAGAATGTCCAGTCTCTTTACGAGAACTGCTACACTCTGGGACCATTCGTAGCAACGAGTGCAGTAGTGGGTGAGGGCTCAACCACTACAATTCCCTAATTCCATAACCTTTGTTAATCTTTCTCTTGAAATGTTTTATTATTGTTTTTGGGTTGTCCGGGAAGGCTAAGAAGCCTTTCGCATCCTACTTGATTTGGCGGGTGGTCAAAGTCATTTCTTGAGAAGCGCCTAGATTAGAGGTTTTGATGAGGTCCTTTAGTATGGGTTGCAACCCTTCATACTTCAGCTCCTAGGAGTCGCTCAGCATCCTATGAGGATCGCGAGGCTCAGTAAGGAAGACGTACTTAAAAAGGCAGAGTAATTGTTCAAGTCGACTTCCTTACCAGGTACTTATTTATTTTATGTTTGTTATTTTGAATAACTGCTAAAATGAAATACAAAATACTTAGCTCATAATAATGTCAACATGTAATGCTGGTCTCTACCCACCCCCCTGGGTGTGAATCAGCTATATGATCACCGGCTAAGTTTAATATTGAAAAATGTTATTTTCATTAGTAAAATAAATTTTTGAATATACTTACCCGGTGATCATATATTAAAGGACCCTCCCTTCCTCCCCAATAGAGACCCAGTGGGCCGAGGAGAAAATTGGTTCTGTGTTGACATGGAGTACTTGAGTACCTGCTCGACAGATGGCGCAGTTGATGTACACCCCCACCTGTATAGCGATCGCTGGCGTATTTTGTCCTTAGGTTTTTCTGTCGGGCAGCAGAGCTGACAGCTATATGATCACCGGGTAAGTATATTCAAAAATTTATTTTACTAATGAAAATAACATTTTACTTATGTAGAATATTTTAGAAATATTGTTTTTTTACATTAATTCTCAATTTTCTTTCCTTCATGTTATTTGAATTATTTATTCAATCAGCTCTGCCAAGTTAAAGGGTCACATGAGATTTTCTGATAAAAGTTTGTCCTGTACCTGTCTGTACAGTATGTATTTATGTTGGTTGAATACTCTTTAGTGTTTCTGATAAAAGTTTGTCTTGTTCCTGTCTATACTGTATGTATTTATGTTGGTTGAATACTCTTGAGACTTCTTTATATTTAGTACACAGTCCACCCTTACACATTTCCTACAACAATCACATGGCCACTTTCCTGTAAATTCCTGATTGTTTTTTTTTCTGTTTCCATTACTTTTGGTTTTTGCTGATTTTTCAGCCCTTTTGTCTTCACACCACACTTCAACCTGTTGAACATTTCCTCCTACTCTCCCACAAATTTTGCTATTAACTCTAGTTCTTCTCTGTATTATAGCACCTAATGGAATCCCATGCACTTGTTGTTTCCTCTGTGTGTTCTATGATAAAGATATTCTACTTTTTTGCTCATGAATGGATTGCCATTTAAGTGTAGAATTTTAGAATTCATATTTATACCTACGTGTATACAAACTTTCTAGTCATTTATATGGGTTACTCCTTATCTTGTTTTCTCTATGGCCAGACAATCAAAGAAAAGGGGTTTGATTCCTCCATTCTTATGGTTGGCAAGCAACCACTGCGCATGCGCCTGCACATGATGCTCTCCACAACACTATTGGTCATGAAGTTAAGAGGATGTACCTCACCTCTCTGCCATCAGACATCTGCACACGCCCTCAATACCCTTATAGTGTATGTGCATTTTGTGTCTATAATGTTCACTGTCACTTAAATATATATCTGTATTTATGAGTTACGAGTGAGTGTGTTATCACGAGTAAGTCAAATACTGTGTGTTCATGCCCCTACTGTGATGTGTTTGCCAGTGGTACGTACCTTCGTGAGCCGGGTTGAAGTTGATCAGTACCGTTTGTCCCTCTTGCTGTGGTAAGAGATGTTCGGTGGAATCAACATGTGAGTACTGTAGGGGGTGGTCTTCCTCCCAGTAGGAGAGAGACCATTCTCGTTGCAAGAAACAATCTAAAACAAGATCATTCACCTTCTTCATTTTCTGCCAGCAGTGGCAAGAAACCCTTTCGTTTCTGCGGAGAACGTTATCCTCCAACCAGGTCCTTCGTGTCAAGGACCCACTAAGGCTCCAGTCACAGATAATGATGGCCATGGAAATTTTGTTAATGTTTTATCACCCAGTGAATGTTTTGTTAATGTTTTATCACCCAAGGATCGCTGGCAGTTGTCAAGATAGAGACGACTGGCGAATTCTAACCGAGGCCCTTTGCCTCAATAGACGTAGTAGATGATGATGTTGATAATGTTCTTGTGGTGTAAACCCTTTAGCCACGGCTGCTGCACTCCCTGAGCCAGATCCAATATCAGTACCATCAGTCCTTGATTACCCAGTTATACTGAGATCTCACTCACCCCCTACGAGTGTTTTGAGTAGAGAACCTTAATGTGAGATTATACAGCTAAGATCTTTCCCCTCTTGAAAGTATCTCCAGTCAGAGCCTTGAAAGTATCTACGGGTTCCTGACAGAACCTCAAAGTAGAGCCTGCCATTTACCCTCGTACCTAAGCAGCCTTATTGAAAGATCCTTATTATCAGTCTCCAGCTCATACAAATGAGCAAGGCTTGCCTTGTACGACCATGGGTCCTCGGTATTGATCTCTTCTAAAGAGTTCCCTGGACATGACAGAAGACATGTCAACACTTTATTATGAGGGTGATTGGACTGCTTTGGCTGTGTCCATACCCAAAGATTTGGCAATGCCAAGCAGCTCTAAACAGTTATCTCCTTCTAAGCCTAATAGTGCTATGAAGTTGAGTATAACAAATCCCTCTGACTCCTTGAATTTTTTATATTAACAATTCAGCCAGGTAATACGTTCAGATTAACAAGTCTGTAGGTGTCGCTGTGTCTAAATGTGATGTCACTTTACGTGCCGCCATCCTTGCACGTGAGGCAACTCCTCTGCGGGTATGTCAGGCCAACAAGTCTAAATGGGTTGTCAATCCCAAAGATCATGATGTCACAAAACGCGCTGCCGTCTTAATGCATAAGGGTATTCCTCCGCAAAATAACGATGCTGATGCATGGCATGTTCTTACTAGAACCTCTCAAGCTAGTTTATGATTAACGCACCCCCAGGGGCCATGGTCGATTGACATCCCATTATTTTAAAGTTCCTCCGTAGTTATATAAACATGTGGCTAGACTCATGATAACAAAGTCTTGATTATTGCTAATAGCAAACCCATGACTTACAATAATAGTACTGTAAATCCATTAATTTTCCCGATCAGCCACACACTAGCTCTTGGCCTAATGTTCATATGTCACATGTTCGACAGAACAACACTTTGTTTCAGATAATTCTTTTCAGGTACAGAGATTGAATAAGGGCTGAGAAACATTCCCCCCTTCCCATAAGTTATACCTCCATCTGACACAGATGAGGTTGCCTTCGTTAGACGTCGTAGGCGAGTCCCATGCCGTAGGCGCTACGTATGGCAGCCTATAGAGAATTCTCTCCTCGTAGATCGAGTTCAGGAAGAGACTTTAATTCTTCCGCCTCCCACTCTGTTGCTAGAGGCAAATGGCCTTATAACTCCCGTTCCTTCAATGCCTCCCATTCTCATCTCAGAATGAATGACACAAGGGAAAGAAAGGTCATTTGACGAAGATTTAAGAACCAAGCAGAAACTGTTAAAACAGAGCAGCCAAATATCCCAAAAGTATAACACCCGGACAATGACATTATCACTATTAATGACTCTTTGGAGAACCTCACTAATGTAATCCCCTTTGAGGTCCCGATGTCAGGCTCAGAAGCCTCACAGTTTATTAAGATTATGAGCCTCATCCTTTGTTTAGAAGGATTAGATGAGCTTCCTCACATGCAAACTGCTAACAGATGGCACGCAATTGATTCAATCTTTCCACAATCTCAAAGCTCCAGACACAGGCTTGATGTGGTGCTTTCTAACCAGACTAAAGATACTTTAAATCTACTTGATACTCAAATCTGTGTCTGAAAATTTGCTTAAGGGCAGCAGGTCTTCAAAACTACCGTCCTAAGGCTTTTCGCGCCAGAGAAGATTTTATGTACACTCTATCACCTTCAAGAGCCCACTCACTATTGACACACTGATGTTGCTAACCTGATCCTATCGGTACCAGTTGATAAAATGTCCAACCTCCCCTCCATCTTTTCAGGGCCCGAAATGGCAAACAAGGAGGTATCAGCTATGTCGGCAATCCAAGCCTGATCCTGGCTAGACCACAGGTCTGGAGCAGTATCCTGCTTTGCGGTGACAGAAAACTTAAGGGGAGGAACATGCCCTTGAGCAATTTGAAGAAATATCTCCATGTGGGGCTAAAGCCACAGAATTCCTTTTGCATCAGAACATTTGCCTATGGGGTAACTGTATCCTAAAGAGGTGCAACACTGTCTTAGCCAAATGCTCTAGACAGCTGTCTCCCAGGGATGTGTTAGCCCTGAGAAATAAAAACTTTGTTGTAGCTACTTAGAGAGGTTAGGACAAGCTCCCATGATAAGAAAAATGATGGCACCATGGATACCTGCCCCCCCAGCAACAGTCAAGGAACTCACCTTTTAAGCCAGTTCTGCAGCAAAGATGACTTCTGCCTTCAACAGATTCACAACAGTCCGGTAGGCAAGCCCCGGACCTACCTTTCATTGGAGAGAACATCCCCCTGGAGGAAGAGGGCGCGGTCACGAAAAAAAGGCCCCGCTAGGGAGGACAGGTCTCCCAGGTCACCACCAGGGGGGAATGCCCACAAAGCTTTTGGCTAAGGTGGCAGAACTTCGGAGCAGATCATTGGACAGTAGAAGTCCTCTGTACAGGATATTGAGTTCTTTTCATAACTTGTCTGCCACTTTTGACCAGGACTTTGACAATCCAACAATTTTATAGTAAAGGCTCAGTAAAGGACCTACTCTTATTAGAGGAAGTCTACAATTTATTGGCCAAAGGAGCTGTGGAAGAAGTTTTAAGCAACTCTCCAGGCTTCCTGAAATGGAGACTCCGACCCCCGTTCTCCTGGCCATCAGGAAGAACGAATTCCTTCTGACCATAGACCTGAAAGACGCCTACTTTCAGGTCCCCATCCATCCTGCCTCAAGGAAATACTTAAGGTTTACCTTTTGAGGCAAGATTTTTCAATTCAGGGTGCCGTGCTTTGTCATATCAACAGCCCCTTATGTGTTTTCCAAAGTCTTGGTCCTTGTCTCAGCCTGGGCTCATGCTATGGGCATCATTATGGCTAAGATACAAGAAGATGATAGAAAGGCTTCTTTTGTCTTTGTTGGTGATTTTAATGCTCACCATAGGGAGTGGTTAAGTTCTATCTCTCCTACCGATCGCCATGGCTTTAGAGCTTTAGACTTTGCCTCTGAATCAGGCTGTGAGCAAATCATAAATGAAGCTACTCACAGGTCTGGTAATTGCTTGGACCTCGTATACACGGACTCCCCTGGCGTTATAACTAGTAAGGTTGGTTCTCCAGTCGGGACTTCTGATCATGCCTTGATTTCATTATTAGTGAAGACTGAGCAGCCTGTCCCTGATATATCATATTCCTGTAAAATTTATATGAAATCCCAAGCAGACTGGAATGGGATTTTGCATGATCTTTTGTGCTTGAATTGGTCACAATTATATAATAGTATAGATCCTGTTGTCTCTTTGAATGAGAATCTAGTCAACATAATTGATAGGCGTATCCCTTCTCGTGTGCTAAGGTACTGAATGAAGGACAAACCCTGGTTCAATGATGATTGTAGACATGCTTATTTGAAGAAGCAGGAGGCCTATCACCTTTGGAAGGGTAACAGATCAGATTTGACCTGGAACAACTATACTCAGCTTCGAGCTTTTGCTCAGAGAGTTTATGCCTCAACTGAAAAGGAGTACAATTTAATCATAAAAGAAACCTTCTCACAATTTAATCATAAAAGAAACCTTCTCTGGTACAACTCGGAAACATAAATGGTGGTCTACCCTTAAATCTGCACTCTTTGGTGTAGATGCAATAGTTCCTCCTTTACTTAAACCAGATGGCTCAGTCACTCACTGTCCAAAGGAAAAGGCAACCCTTTTGGCTGATGTTTTTGACAGTAAACAGAGTAATGAAAAACTTGAACTTCGTCATTCCTGTTTTCCTGAGGCTAAACTAACTAGTTTAGCTTTCGATCTCGTGAGATTAAAGCTCTGTTGATGGACGTTGATGCTTATGGAGGTGTAGACCCAAATGGTATTTTTCCTTTGTTTTTTTATAAAGACAGCAGATTTCTTAGCTCCAAAGTTATCTGTTATTTTGCGCAAGTTAGCAAGAAGAGGAGCTTTTAGCACTTGTTGGAGAATTGGTAATGTTGCTCCTCTATGTAAATGTGTTTGTGGTAGCTCAAGTCCTACTGATTACCACCCAATTTCCATAACTCCCATATTATCTAAAGTTTTTGAACGTCTTCTGGCAAAACGTCTTAATAGGTTTGCTGAAGGTAATCATCTATTCCCTAGTTTGCAATTTGGTTTTCGTAAAGGCCTTGGAGCATGTGATGCCCTTCTTACAATCTCCAATGCAGTACAGAAATCCCTTGATTGTGGTCGGGAAGTTCGTATGATTGGCCTTGATTTTAGTGCTGCCTTTGACCGTGTTGATCATGAGGCCCTTGTTTTCAAACTGAAACAGTTGGGAGTGGGTGGGTCGTTTCTTAGCATTATTATTGACTTTTTAAGTAGTAGATCTCAAAGAGTAGTTGTTGATGGGCACCATAGTGAGTATAGGAATGTGATATCCGGTGTTCCACAGGGTAGTGTTCTTGGCCCATTACTTTTCATACTATATACACATGACATGTGGTTTGGTCTAGAAAATAAGCTTGTTGCATATGCAGATGATGCTACTCTCTTTGCATGAATTCCATCCCCTGAATTTAGATCTGGGGTTGGTGAATCCCTTAATAGAGATTTAGCTAAAATTAGTGCATGGTGCAAGTTATGGGGTATGAAGTTGAATCCTAACAAAACTCAAAGTATGATTGTAAGTAGGTCAAGGACGGTGGCTCCTCAACATCCGGATCTCAGTATTGATAATGTTTCTTTAAATTTGTATGACTCTCAAAATTTTAGGTGTGATTCTCGACAGCAAATTTACTTTTGAGAAACACATAAGGTCTGTGTCTTCTTCAATTGCACAAAACATTGGCTTATTGAGAAAGTCTTTTAAGATATTCGGTAATCAATCTATTCTGAAGAAGTGTTTTAATTCTTTTATTCTACCTTGTTTTGAGTATTGTTCTCCTGTCTGGTCTTCAGCTGCTGATTCTCATCTTAATTTGTTGGACAGAAACTTACGGTCTATTAAATTTCTTATTCCTGATCTAGATATCAATCTCTGGCACCGTCGTTCAATTAGTTCATTATGCATGTTGCATAAGATTTTTCATAACTCTGACCATCCTTTACATTCAGATCTCCCTGGACAATTCTATCCTGTTCGTAATACTAGGCAGGCAGTTAATTCTAATAGCCAGGCCTTTTCCATCATAAGACTCAATACTACGCAGTACTCTAGAAGTTTTATTACAGCTGTTACCAAGTTGTGGAATGATCTTCCTAATCGGGTTGTTGAATCAGTAGAACTTCAAAAGTTCAAAGTTGGAGCAAATGCTTTTTTATTGACCAGGCGGACATGAGTCTTTTTATAGTTTATATATGACATATTTGTTTTTGACGTTGTTAATAGTTTATTTATGACATATCTGTTATGACGTTACTTTTTTTTAGAATGATTTATTGTTAATTTGTTCTCTTCAGTTATTTATTTCCTTATTTCCTTTCCTCACTGGGCTATTTTTCCCTATTGGAGCCCCCTGGGCTTATAGCATCTTGCTTTTCCAATTAGGGTTGTAGCTTGGATAGTAATAATAATAATCAGACTTTTGAGGTACCTGGACAACCAGCTCCTCTTGGCAGAGTCCCTAGTTCTCCTGTCAAGGCACAGGGATCTAATCCTAGATCTGTGTAAGGAGTTAGGATCCAGCTGAGCATGGATAAGTCTAGCCTCATCCCCCAAAAGTCCATCAACCACTTAGGCATGGACATAGACTCACGTTTAAGCCAGAGCTTATCCATTTCCCAACAGAATCTCAAGATTCAGAGAAATAGCAGTGAACTTTCTGAAAGGGAAACCTCTTTGGGCAGAAACTTCCAGGCCATCTCTCCTCAATGGAGAAACTCTTCTCATTTAGGAAAATAAATCTTCGCTTTGTATAATGGGCTCTGAAGAGCCAGTGGTCGCAGACATCAGACCACCCTGCAACCCTTTTGTCAGTACCACAGGAAGTGGTAAAGGATCTCCGTTGGTGGCTGAAAAGGAAATCCTTTTAGTGGGAACCCCCCTTCAGGCTCCTTCGCAATTCCTTCTGTTTTCGACTGCTTCTCACCAAGGGTGGGGTGCTCACCTAGAAAGTGAGTAAATCTCTGGCCTATGGCCAGGAGAGGAAAAGGCCTTTCATATTAAATTCCTGGAAATGAAAGCAGTGTACCTAGCATTACCCCACTGAAAGGCCACTTCACGGTAGTGACCTATATATCTCAACAAGGAGGTGCATTCTCTCTCCTGCTATGTCATCTAGTAGTAGAGATAATCAAGTGGACACAGTCCCAAGGAATCTCTCTTGGCGAGGTTTATCCCCGGGAAGGTAATTTCAGATCTGAGCCGTCGAGGGATGACTGTTGATTCAGAATGGCCCCTGCTTCCTCTATTGGTGAAGAGACTTTTGACTTTGGGGTTACTCTCTTCTGTACATGGTTGCCACTCACCTGAATCGCAAACTCCCTCTGTGTTGCTCTCCAGTCTCAGACCAAGCTGCAGTGATGGAAAATGCCTTTCAACAACCATGGGATGGACTAGACTTTTACTTGTTTCCATCATTCTGTCTGGTTCGTCAGACACTGAAGAGAACTTTCAGAATGGCCAAAACTGTTGCTACAACCACACATAAGAAAGTTGCATGGCGCAGTGCATTGCCTGTCTCATCACAGTTGGAGACTATCCAGCATCTCCTTCGAAAGAAAGTCTTTTTGAGACCAACTGCAAAACAGCATTCCCGATATCTCCGAAAGTCATCTGCAGCATTATACCATGCTAAATGGAAAATCGCCTAATTGGTGTCATAAAGAGAATATTACTCCACTCAAGGCTGCTATTCCCTTGATTGCAGACTTTTTGGTGTTCCTGAGGAACAAGAAATCTCTTTGTCACTGGAACTCTCAGCTCTCATTATGAGTTTCGAGCAGTTTTGTCCTCCTTAAGAACTTAAACCCCCTATCTGGGATGTGACGAAGATTCTAAATACCTTAAGAAAAGCCCCTTATGAACTTACGCATACACAGTTTTCCTCCTTGCCTTAGCTTCAGCCAAGAGAGTAAGCAAATTACATGGTCTATCTTATCTTACATCACATTCCAGAGGGTGGAAAGAACTGTGTCTTTTGTTCCCGAATTTGTAGCTAAAACCTTGAATCTGGTTGAAAACGATATCAAATTTGACTCTCATAATCTTCTCTCCCAAAGAGGTAACTGATGACGTGGATGACATGTTACCCTGTCCCATAAGACCAGTGCGTTAATATCCAAAAAAACATAGTATCTTAGACCTAAAATCTCCAATTTGTTTGTGAGCACTAGCCACTCCAAAAAGAAAGTACAGTATCCAGAAACACTTATATAATTTTGGCTGAGAGATACAATCATGAGGGCTTATAAATCATCATTGAAAACGTTGCCAGCCCCCCCTCCCCTCGATCTCATATTTGGGATTGTCTCAACCCAGAACCACTCTGTAGCACAAGTACTCAAAGTTGGTGTTAGGGAATAGACAAACACCTTTTACGGACCATTATCTTAAAAATTGTACACAGGTATATAGACACCTTCTCTTTTGCCCCTATTTCTGCAGCACAAATAATCTAAATGTGCTCTTATGGGACACGTAACTGATTTATCTGGGGCATCAATTATTCTCTGCATTATAAGGGTATGTAATGGGTATCGAAGCAGAAGGTGATCTTGATTGGACTTGGAAGTCACATAATGCAAGTACTGTAAGGATGCCTTAATTTTTCACTATTTAATGATATACTGTATTGGATATATACTGTTATTTTATGTAACACTTGTTGGTTTTCATGTGACTTCACCCCCTGGCAAAGAATCTTATCCCCTGGGATCGAACGTACGGT
Source organism: Palaemon carinicauda (assembly GCF_036898095.1). NCBI lineage: Eukaryota > Metazoa > Arthropoda > Malacostraca > Decapoda > Palaemonidae > Palaemon > Palaemon carinicauda. The sequence continues at coordinate 72,390,070 of NC_090755.1, forward strand.
CTTGCCTCTTTACAAGCTGGCTACACAGTTTGCAGATAATTCATTTTTTATCTTTTGCTATTACTTAATAGTAATTGTATCTATTGAAGAGGAAAGGCTTACCTCTTAACAGAGATTTCCCCCCATCTAAGGAAGACTCCCATATAAATGACTTGGAAGTTTGTATCTGCGTAGGAATAAACTACAAATTTTAAAAACTTTGTATTTTTCCTAGCTATACAAACCTGAGTCATTTATCAAAGATCCCACCTCAACCACCCCTCAAGTCTTTTCACTAGAAAAAGTTTGGAGAGCGTCATGTGCTGGTGTCTTACACAGCATGTGAAGTGGTTGCTTAGCAACTACTGTATAAGAATGATGCAGTCAAACCCTTTTTCTTTGTCTGGTCGTAGAGAAAACGAGACTTGGAGTAACCCTTATAAATGACCCTGGGTTTGTATAGCTAGAAAAATTACAAATTTTAAAATTTGTTGTTTTATTTCTCAGTGATTTTTTAACTTTATAAAAAATACTTCAGGATACACTAACAAAAGTTGATAGAGCTAGGCTACTATCAAAATAATTTTTAGGTTTCAAAGTATTTTATGGTTTAACGGAAAATTTACCCGATATATAATAATCACTATCTGTTGTCCTTTCATTAATCCCGTCAGTAATTGGGAAAACTTATTTCCTGTAACTACAGTAGATGTGAACATTCATTTAAATAATTTTTCTTTACCAGGCTTTTACTTTGTGATTGATAATGATATCAAAAGATGGAGCAATATGAAGCTTGATCCAGCTGGAAGGTCTATGCTGACTGTTTTGCGCACACTGAAGCGTCTCCGGGAGATTAGGGGTCCTGGTAATCTCATACGGTATGCTGTGTCATAGATATGAAAATAGTTTCTGTAATTTTCACTGTTTGCCATTTAATTTTTGTTTTTTTTTTACATAGCTCTAAGAATGGAAGAGTAATTACACTATTAAGAATGTAGAGGCAAAAAGTTTTTTTTACCACTGAAATTTGAACTGAAGTGTAGTGTACATTTTATTAAGATTGTAGTATTTCATAAGAGGTAAAGTATTTTTGTATCTGCTTTATCAGTTATTTTTGGTCAACTTAATACTTTGTGAAAAGTATATTCCCTCCAAGTTGCTCCCATATATACGAAATGATGTTTGTATTTTAATTTTTTGATAATGTCTGTAGGATTTGTAAATGAACAAGAAAGCTGAATTAATTTTCTATGCATGCACTAGTTTCACTGTACACATGAAATCTTTTGGGTTACTAAAGGTCATTTTCAGTTCTCAGAAATTTTGATGAAAGTAAATTATTCTTGTTGAAAAAATGTACAGTATAATGCTATTTTTGCAGGTAAATAAGAGGGACAAGAAAGTGATTTAATGAATGATTAATGTTATAGTTAGTGATTAAACTACAGGTTTCCCACATGTTCTCTTTGGTGGCCCCTCAATAAATTAATCAACTTCTTTTCAGCTGAATTATCACCAATATTTTAAAAATCTAGATATATCAATGGGTAGTTGGTCTGATACATTGAAATAAAATTGAAACCAGCAACGTTACATTTTTGGATAAAGATATAGTGTGAAGATTCCTTTGTACTGTTCATAAGTAATTTTATTTTACCAAATAATTCTAGCAGTTACAGAATTTTAACTGAAGTTCCAAAAGATTTGGTCATCTCCACTATTATGTGCCTTAAATCATGCTATGTCTTTGTACTGTGTAGTTGGACAACTACATTGTACTCCATTAATAACCCCATTCATTGTAAGTAGTCATATTTCAGAATACAGTAGTAGCACAAGTTGTGCCAACCTCTTGTACCAGGAAAACTGTAGATATTTCTATTGTGATATCCAGACCCTATAATTACACCATTGATCACCTTTATCGAATTTTTGTTTAGTAGAAATACACCTTTATTCATTGAATGGCTGAAAGGCTTTATTTTAAATTAATTTATTGTCTCTCAGTTGAGTTACATCAAGGTTCTACTGTCCTTACATTTTTTACCTTGTGTGGATGTTATAGCAGGTGTGAGAGAGGAAGTTCCTTGGAGTATATTTGCTGATAATGATGTTTTGGTAGACCTGACTAAAGAAAGGGTGGAAAGGAAAGAAAATATGGAGACAAGAGACAAGCTCTTGAAGATTGAGGTTTAAAGGATAAATAGGGCCAAGACAAAACATTGCTTGGATGAACTAGAGAAGTTCATTTGGAATATTATGTGATAAGAGAGTGCAAAGGTAAAAGGACTAAATTATAAAAGTGTAGTTAGCCCAGCTTTGGTGTATGGAGCTGAAACATGGCTTATAAAGATGACTCAAGAAAAGAAGTTAGAAGTGGCTGAAATGAGGATGTTACAATAGATGTGTGGAGTAACAAAATGGGATAGGTTCAGAAATGAGTATATTTGTGGGACAGTCAAAGAAGTGTAGAAAACAATTCAGCAAAGAAGACTACAGTGGTTTTGGGATATCATGTGGGGAGATCAATTTTACCAGAGGGTCATGGACATGGAGGTGGATGGGGGGAAGGAGGAGTGGAAAGCCAAAGTTCAGATGGAAAGATAAAGTAAATGACATAAAGGGAAAAGGGATTAAGAAAATAGGATGCCCAGATTAAAAGAGAATGGAGAAGCCTTATACGGAACAGCGTCCCCATATAGAGATGGGTAAAAGCTGTAGACAAAGAAGATTGTCTTTCAGTTGCTATTTTAGATTACCTTTTATGAGGGATCTTACAAACTTTCTAGTCTGAGAAATTTCTGCATTTTCTTCTCTGTTAATAGTCAATTTTGTTGCATAGTATCAACTGACCTACTGTCATTAAAGTTTTTGTGGTTTTCCAGGAGAAGTTATAATTGAGCTGGCCTTTTCTTTTCTTGTACTGTATTTGTTTTATACTGTATTTTAGGAGTATTTTGAATAAAGCATACTTTGCATTATGTCCATAAAGTAGCCTATTTTTTATTTATTTAAATAATTGTTAATCAAGTAACTGTTAATTATTACTAAGCATTCTGGTCATCTTGGAACTCTGTATACGGGAATATTAAGTGTAGAGATGTAGAGCTTAAGCCCTAAATTAATATTTAACAATATTTTTTATCTATTATCCTACCATTTCACGTCATATGTATGTTAGGATTTGCCTAGTTTACCTTGCATTTTTTAGTCAACTGTGGGCAAGGATTTACATTATCTAGGTCAGAACTCGTAGGATTAGGAATGATCTCTGATGAAGTTATGTGCTAATCAATTATAGGTAAAGATTTAACTGTAAATCCCTCTTCACCCTAGAAGAATGCTGTTAACTTTGAGTTGTCAAAAGCACCAACAGATGTTTCCCTGGTATATGATCATACTTAACTCTCCTTTATTTGTTGTCCAATAAGGATCTGCTCTCTGAACATTCTTCAGCATCCACAATCGAGAACTTTAAAGCCACTTTCCAGTGTGTCATACAACAAATCCGTAACTCCATGGCAGAAGTTGAATAATTTATAGTTCTTTCCTTCAAACTTTCTTTGTCTGTTGCAGTACCAATTTCTACAATAATTTTTCCTATCTTGCTCTCTGTAAACCTCTACTGCACTGATCTCATCCAGGTGGAATTTTTTGTCCTCAGAGGCATATGCTATACTTAAGGATCCAGTTTTTGTAGACAAGATTTCGACTGTGGTCATTGCTGTCACCACTCAAATTCATGACCTTACCTTTATCAGGTTATTCTTCAGACCATTATATTGCTCCTTCCCCTGGATATTGTAGCGGTAAGATTATCGTCATGTTTTCTCACTTTCTTGACACTTAAAACATCACAGATTTTGAAGGTAATTTGTATTTTTTCTAACTACAAAACCAAGTCCTTTAATAAATTGATTCTACCAAAGCTGAAACTCAACAGTTAAAACTTACCATTAAATGCTGGGAGTATCCATAAATTTCCATTTGAAGATGAGGAATCAACCCCCCCTTCCCAGTACACTGAACACTCACTTTGATTGAATCTGGAAATTTGGGAGAGGTGATAACATTTTAAGTCAAATGAATGTGTTTTGTATACTGTAGTTAGGAAAATACAACCCGAATGTAAACAGTCGTCCTTTAATAGGAGACTTATCCTATTAGGCAGGAACTTCCAAATACCAAACTGGCTGGCTGAAATCCCAGGATCACTAATCTAAGATGTAGAGAATATTCTAAATGCCTCATGAACCACGATCGAGATTATTATCAGGTTCATAGCACAGGTAACCAAGGCTGTTGCAAAAGAAAATCTCTTTTTCGTAGACTATCCGTCAAGTAAGGCATAAACAATTTGATGGGTCTGCCTAGACATATTCATCCTCCCCCTCATAAGGGGAATGGTGGAATGAACACTTCTATTTAACAATAGAAAAGCTGCTAGCTAAAGGCAAAGCATACCTGTATCTATATCTGTCCAGCTACATAGTATTTCAACAGCTATACCCCAAAGGAGGGGAAAAGCAAGAAGAAAAGGGCCAGACCCTCTCTCACTCGACTTATTACATTGTAACCTCTATCTCAGACATGTTACTTTAGGGCCAGTAAAAAAGGTAGGGTCGCTACACCACCTGCCGAGTAGCAATCACAGGTACGAGTGAATATGTAAAAACCTGCGAGTTCATTTCCATGAACAATGCGCAGTAAAGGTGGGCTAACACTTCAATGCTCTTAAAACTTTAGCCATATATTTTTCTCAGGCGAGAGTAGCCTCAACTCCTCTGATCTCATGGGTGTGCACCTTAATGTGTTCTGGTGCATGGGCGGGATTAATGGTGTAATGCTTTGTTAAATAGTCTCCTGTGGCCAAAAAGAATTCTATTTTGGGGGACTTTTTACTCTACCAGTGCTTATGAACAGATTCTGTTATCTGCGTCTGGCAGCCAAGGATCTAAGGGTAGCACTTACAGGACACCAAGGTAGCTCATCCGGATCATGAATTACTTTACTGATGTGAAGATACTGTATAAGATGAAAATCTGAAATCCAAAACAAACTGATTTTGAGCTTTTGCGGCGAACAAATAATTAAAAGATCTGGCACCAGTGCTCAGAATGAGAGAACAAATACATGTAAAATCAACGGTTCGTAAGTTCTGTGTTTATAGACTAGATAAGTCTAGTATGAAAAAAAAAAAATGAAAGAGTTCTTTAGGAATAAAGTTGCATTTGAATGGCAGGGATTAACCGATGCCCCGACATCATGGGCTCCAAATTTTTGAGCCGGAGGAGGATCAGGATCTAGAGCTCAATCAATCACTTGGCGTATCCAGGATGAAATAGTGTTTTGAGTGATTCTCCTCTTAACCCCACCGGAGCTAACAAAAAGTAATTGTAGTCGGGGCCGTGTTGCTGCAGTGCGTTTATGATAATGTCTCAAACTTATCACTGCACACAGTAATAATTGATCTGGGTCATTGGTTACAGAACATACTCATAATCTGAAAGGGCCCGAATCTAAGGTCCAGTACCCCCGGATTTTGAGTCTTAGCAATGAACTCAGGGACGAAGCTGAGTGTCACTTCTCCCCATCCCCTTGAATGGGCGATGTCATATGAGAGGCCATGAAGTTCACCGACACGCTTTGCTAAGGCTAAAGCAAGCAGGAATGCTATCTTCAAAGTGGCTAAGGCTAAGCAAGCAGGAATGCTATCTTCAAAGTGAACGGTCAGCTGCATGGCTTAATGGTTTGTAGGGAAGGACCTCAAAACGCAAACGACTTTCCAAGGAGGAGGCCTGATCTCTGTCTGAGGGCAAGTGATCTCATAACTCCATATAAGTAGAGAAAGTTCCAATGAAGAGGAAAAGAGGAAATATCCACTCCTTTCAGTTTAAAAGCGAGGCTCAAGGCCGAGTGATAGCCTTTCACCGCCGAGACTGAAAGGAGCTTTTCCTCCTGAAGGTATACAAGGAACTCTACTATTCCAGGGATATAGGCATTGAGAGGAGAAATATTCCTTCCACAACACCAACCACAGAAGACTTCAATTTGCCTGGTACACAAAGGCTGTGAGGACTTGCGCAAGTATTTGGACATTCTCTCAGCAACTTGTGAAAAGCCCTTCTGATAGAGGAGACGCTGGGTAGTCACCAGGTGTTAAGTCGAAGCAACTGCATGGTTCTGTGGAAGATGTGTAGATCTGGTCGTGAGAGGAGTTCTCTCAGTAGATCTACTAGTAGTTGCAGGAGGTCCAGGAATCATACTGCATGATGCCATAGCGAAGCTACAATGGTCATCACTAGGTTTTTTGGATGTTCTGGTCTTCTTGAGCAATCTTCTCATCAAACAGAATGGGGAAAAGGCGTGCATGTCAATGTTATCCCACTGTTGTTGAAATGCATTTTGCCTTAGAGCCTGAGAGTCTGGGACTGGAAAACAGTAGAGTAGAAGCTTGCTGTTCAGAGATGTTGCAAACAGGTCTACAGTGGGGGAACCCCACAAAGTCAGGACTTTGTTGCCCCTAAGAGGATTCAAAGACCATTCGGAGCCTACTATCCGAGTTGCGCTGCTCAGATTGTCAAAACGCAAACGACTTTCCAAGGAGGAGGCCTGATCTCTGTCTGAGGGCAAGTGATCTCATAACTCCATATAAGTAGAGAAAGTTCCAATGAAGAGGAAAAGAGGAAATATCCACTCCTTTCAGTTTAAAAGCGAGGCTCAAGGCCGAGTGATAGCCTTTCACCGCCGAGACTGAAAGGAGCTTTTCCTCCTGAAGGTATACAAGGAACTCTACTATTCCAGGGATATAGGCATTGAGAGGAGAAATATTCCTTCCACAACACCAACCACAGAAGACTGTTCAATTTGCCTGGTACACAAAGGCTGTGAGGACTTGCGCAAGTATTTGGACATTCTCTCAGCAACTTGTGAAAAGCCCTTCTGATAGAGGAGACGCTGGGTAGTCACCAGGTGTTAAGTCGAAGCAACTGCATGGTTCTGTGGAAGATGTGTAGATCTGGTCGTGAGAGGAGTTCTCTCAGTAGATCTACTAGTAGTTGCAGGAGGTCCAGGAATCATACTGCATGATGCCATAGCGAAGCTACAATGGTCATCACTAGGTTTTTTGGATGTTCTGGTCTTCTTGAGCAATCTTCTCATCAAACAGAATGGGGAAAAGGCGTGCATGTCAATGTTATCCCACTGTTGTTGAAATGCATTCTGCCTTAGAGCCTGAGGGTCTTGGACTGGAAAACAGTAGAGTAGAAGCTTGCTGTTCAGAGATGTTGCAAACAGGTCTACAGTGGGGGAACCCCACAAAGTCAGGACTTTGTTGCCCCTAAGAGGATTCAAAGACCATTCGGAGCCTACTATCCGAGTTGCGCTGCTCAGATTGTCCGTGAGCACATCCCTCTTGCCTGGAATGAAGCGAGCTGATAGGGACACCGAATGTTCTTCTGACCACCTGAAAATCTCTACTGCAAGATGGCATAGAAGCTGTGGAAAGGTACTGCCTTGTTTGTTTATATAAACCATTGCTGTGGTGTTGTTGCTCATCAACACCACCGAGTGGCCTGTCACACCTGTTGGAACTGATGAGCTAGGTATGCTGCTCTCATCTCTAGGAGATTTATGAACTGGTACCTTTCCGACTCGGACTAAAGGCTGGAGATCGTGTGATGCAGCAGCAAGTGGGCCCTCCTTTTGATGCATCTGTAAAGAGCATCAAGTCCGGAGGAGGGACGAGAATACCATGACCTCTGCGAAGGTTTTCGTTTGCCACCCACCACAGCAGGTCTGCCGCTTGTTCCCGAGTAATTGGAACTCGAATGTCCGGTGGATCAGACTTGGTTCCACACCGACTTCAGCTGCCACTGCAGGGATCTTATCCTGAGGTGGCCGGTTGGAACTAGACGTAGGAGAGTCTGTGGCAACAGTAGGTGCTCCTTTGTCAAACGAAGAGGACAGTCCAGGCTATAAGCACGTTAGCATATCTATTAGGAGGCGCCTTAAACCCTTCTGGAAAGAGTATAGGGCTGCCACTAGAGGTGGTAGAAGCCGGAAGAGGAGGTATTGGTTCCGTAGCTTCTCGCGGTTCCAAAACCCCTACTCGTGAATCGCCGATTTGCGCACCAAATTGAGAGTTTCGCAAGACAATTTATGCAATTTACGAGAGAAGTGCTTTTAACACGAGCAGTAAGAGACATACTGGACGGAAGAAGTGTGGGGCATTCCTGTTGCTTCAGAGGACCACCTATGCTAGACGTAGTCAGCAAAGAGGGTCTCTGAGTAGGGGCAACTCTTAAGAATTGGCGAACACGTCACGGAAGGACGCATTGTCGAGCGTTGCGTAGGCGAAGTCTGCACTAAAAGTACCCCAGGTAGTAAAGGGCACTGGAGGTGGCTTAGCTAGACTCCTGTCTGTAGAATGATTTATCTTAGAATCAGGTTCAGTCCGGGGTCATTGGAGAAGGACGGGATAAGGGGCGATGCGCTTATCTCTTCCTCTAGACAAGGAACGTGCAGACGTTTATCGTGAATGCACGGTTCGTCATCGTGAATATACTGTTCGTGATTGGGATGAGTGTCTAGCTCTCGATTGAGAATGGCTTGAACATCCTCCTCACCAACGGCGCCCTCGCAAGCATAATTGTTGCCCTCATGAACGGGAGCTTCATCCTCGCAATCTAGAACACGAGCATCTGGATCTAGTACACTCAGTTGCTCGTGATCGTGAAGAACGCAATCAAGAGACATTATCTCGAGAAAAGGAACGCATCCGAGGAGAGCGTTGAGACAGTCTGTCTCGAGTGTGAAGCTCTCGAGCAAGAACACCTTCTGGACGAAGAGCGTTTGGATCACAATGACCTACAATCCTGATGATCTTCAGATTGTCACGAACGATGATCAGGCCAAGAGTGTCCCGAAGGACGACAAGATGGACTAACTCATCCTCGTGTGCATCTGGTGGAAGGAGTGCTGGTTTGTCTTGAAGATCACCTACACCCGAAGTATTCCTGTGGGGAGAAATAGAAGGCTGAAGGTAACAGACGACGATGCCCAGAATGGCGAGTAGGATCGTCGTCAGCAGGTCATTGGAGGGGAGAACTAATTGGAGGGGAGAACTAGAGTGATCGCCTTGTCCACACGTGGAAGGTCCAGGAGTGGGCGACAGATGAACTTTGCAGACCTCCAAAGCATCGGATTTTGAGGGCTCTGGAGTAGGGTCCTTCCTGGCACAACACTGAAGGAGTCTAACAAGCTCTTACTTTGTAGGGGATTCAGAAACCCCTGGGGATGGCCACACCTGTAACACATCTGCAAGGGAAAATGGCTCCCTTGCAGCTGGAGGGTAAGTTGCGCCTCTAAGGGAAGCAACTAACCCCCAGTACCCTGTAGTTGGCAAGGAGTTGAGCAGTCTGCCCTCCTGCTCGATCGCCCCTTGGAAGAGCGTGAGTGAGGAGCTTTGGAAAGAAGTTTGGGGAAGGAAAAGGAAGAACGCATTTTCCTTGCCCCTGAGGGAGAAAGATCGTGTTTAGCCTTCTTTTTCCCGAGCTGTCCAAACTTCTCCCATTGGGAGGCAGGCCACTCACTACACTATACACAGGGTGAACCCTGCTCGCAACGATGCCCTCTATGCGAAGGACAGTGTGTGGGTTGGTATCCAGCGATGACAAGGTACTACACGCAGCACCCTTGCGCCTGGGACAGGCCTGCATGAAGGCAATCAGAAGCAAGCACACCTGAAAAGCGAAAGAATGATTACAATTTCCAACGACAGCCTTCAGAGAGAGAGAGAGAGAGAGATATGTTTGCTCTACACTGAGCCAAAAGAAAGCGATATAGCTCACAGCTGTGAGAGTATAGAGGTGGCTGGGTAACCCCCAGCCCACCCACTCAGGCGGTTAGGCAGGGTTGCCACCTCGCACTTTTAGTCTAATGGCTACCTTCCAGCTTCGCCGAGATAATCCACATTAATAACTTAAGGTTTGTTAGTATGGGAACAAATAAGTTCTCATAGAATGGCTGAGCTTGTAAAGCTGATGATGGCAGAGGGGGGGGGGGGATCCAATGTCTCATAGTAAAAGGGGTTAAAGAACTAGCAGCTCAAAACTAAATATATTTGTCTTAAAATTTATACATAAAAAAAAAAAAATTCAATATGATGGACAGTAATTTTTAATTAAAGAAAGGGGTTATGGATACAAAACAATGAAGAAAAAACAAGAATTTATTTCTTGATAACCATTAAGGGCCTGGAAAGCTCTTTATTTACATATAAACATCTTTGAAGATACATGACAAACAAAATTAAATAAAGCTTCTGGTCCTTTGATCTCCAAACACTGTATTCACTCATCAGGAAACTGATCAACGTTATAGAGAATAAAAAGCATAATCTGCAATTCCTGCTTACTAACTGTAATATCAAGAGTTGAGGACTCACTTCAATTTCTGGAACAGCGAATTCGTTAGCTGAAAAAAAGGGAGTGTTACAAAATATATCAAATTAATAATCATATTCATATATAAGGCCTCAATTTCTTCTTTGGCTTTTTATACAATTATAAATTTCTTAATTCTTATTTTTTTTTCCTTGCTATGCGTACAAACCAGAGTCCTTTATTATAGGAATTTGCCTTTTGCCTTCAATAATGGTGATAACTTAAAACTTCATGAGAGGTGGTGGTAGTTAACAAGTCCCGCCCCACCGACAACCTATCAAGTTCCCACTTTGAGCTTAAACCTAGGACTTACATGGTGGTTGAGGCAGGAATTCTAACTTGAAATACTTGAATTTGTAAAACAACTATTAGTGATTTGTTCCAACACAAATACAAACCTTCATCTTTTAATAGGAGACATCCTTAAAAAGGAGGAAAGGTTAATTTACACTCCCAGAGAAATCTTAAAGCACTAAGGTCCTGTACAGTAGCTAGAGTGATGACTCCTGTCAATCTTCGCATGGAGATAGGACAAGTGTTAAGCTAGGTCACTATCAGGGACTTAGTACAATCAACGACAAACCTTTATCTGTGTGGTGGGTACTTATCCTCCCAACAGTGGGAGGGTGAGGAGATACTGTAGTTACTCTAAAGCTACTAATTTGTTGACAAAAGCTGCAACAACAAAAGTAGCTTTCCTAAACCCAGTTTCTGATCTAGTTTCTAGAATGTAAAGAATAAGGGATAAGAGGGGCAGTCTAAAGAATAAGGGATAAGAGGGGCAGTCTATCTTGCCAGTCATTTTCGACTTTGTCAAGAGCTTTAACTTGGAAAAATGTTTCCTGTCTCCTGAAGGAGCTTGGTTTGCTACAGTTTGTTGAGCAACTATGTATAGGCCAAGTGTATCCAAGGATCAGAGGTTATATTCCTGTAAGTAAAGGGCAGGGAATCTAGTTTGTTATTACCAAACTCTTAAAAAAAAAAAAAAAAAAAAAAAAAAAAACTGTGCCCCTGACACATTCTTCCTGTTGAGCTGGGATGGGTCCAATGTCAAATTTCATGGGCTCAAACCTGGGATGGTCTTTTCGCCTCCTTGCCTGCAGGAAATGCACTTTTAACTGTTCCACAAAGACAGAAACTATTCCAAGATCTTTTGTCTTATTCCTACCATTGCAGTATGAAGTTGCAGTGTCCTCCCATGACAGGATGGCAAGTGATCACGCTCCAAGCTGGGCACTTCAAGGGCATGACAGCAAGTGATATTGCACCACACTGGCCACTTCAAGGGAAGAGATTAGGAAGGACTAAATCATGAATGGCTTTGGTACTAGGTCCTGGCCACATACTCCTGAACCAAGGTGACGGTGACCTATCCTTCAAAACGACTTCTGACACAGGATAAGTTATGCCATTTACTACTTTCATTGTTAGGAATAGGCTAGTAGAGACTGGTCTTGGGAGTGGAAGTCCTATCTGTTGCCCATACCATAAGCTCCTTAGGATTTTTGCCAATTCTTGTAAAGAATCCAGATAAAGTCCTAGTTGAAAATTTGAATCGAAGGCTGAACAGTATCCTTCACTACGAAGATTGAGGCTCTTCCCTGATGAAGGAAGAATAAGAAAGCCTATCCGAGTACCTTTCAGCGTATGGCATTTTGGTGACGATCAGGCTCATGCCGAGCCTCAATGTCATTGACAGACTTGAGTAATTGGCAAAATGGAGTAGGTGATTAGAACTCTTAGGGAAGTTGGACAGTGTTTTGTCAGTTCTGGCGAAGAAGTCCACATCAAAGTCCTAGTTGAAAGATCTGAATCCAGGGCTGAGAAGTATCCTTCACTACAAAGATTGAGGATCTTCCCCAACAAAGATATATATATGACTGCCAAATCTGATATCTTTCAGAATATAGTGTTTTGAGGGTCATGTAGAGCCTCATTGTCATAATCAGACTTGAGTAATTGGCATAAAAGGAGTGACTAGAATTCCTAGCAATGCTGTGAGACATCCTCAAATATTGGCAACAGACTGGGACTTGGGAGCAGAATACAATAATATTAGTTCCTTGCTTAACTGAATGGTGAGCCAGTCATCCGATGGTATAAGCCAATAGAAAGAAGCCTTTCTGCTAGGCAAAATGAAGGGATCAAAATTAATCCTTACAAAGTGTTTCCTCAAACAATCCTCCTGTCTGGATGTACCTTGCAAACAGTTTTATCATTATCAACTTTCCAATATTGCAGCTGCTCATTATGGGTCTGTGAAACAAGTCACAAACAGTGCATTGCCTTTCGTCAATGCCAGTGCTTTACCAAACTTCATTGGAAAGCTTCTATAGTAGCAACATTACATGCATTATTAATAGATTGAAAAGTAGGTACGTTTCTTCTCTGGATCACATACCCAATATGGATAAAGTACTCCAGTGGGTACCCCATCCCTCCCCAGATACGTCTGTGGACAGCAGATTCCCCCAGAGGAGACGAATCCCACGATGAGGATGCAGCTACCATAGTAAATCACACTGTATTCCAGCCCCAACAAAACCAGAGGGTAAGCGGAACAATGATTAATAACGCTTCAGATAATACTGGAGTGATTGCTGTGAGCCACCAAGAACTAGCCTCTGTCAACAAAATAAGGCTCATAGACAACTCTAAAGAATGCAAACCATTTGGTAATCGTAAACCAAACCGTTAATGTTTTAAAAAATAACAGACTAAAGTTGGGTACCATAGGACTTACGATTCTCTTGATATTGTTCGAGTAATCATTTCTCTCTCCAAGACATTTTCATCAGTCTATCCAAATACAGAACAGGGCAATCCCCACTAGAGGTAGAACAGACGACTGAGCGTTGGCTGGTCTCCTTCAATAATTGAACTGCTACTGATACTCATGCTCTCCAAAGCTAAGGGGCACAAAGTGACTAGCCTTTGGAAAGCATGTCACCATGCAGCAGATAGCATCATAAGAGAACCTGCTTTTGATTGTCAAGGATTTTTCCCAACAACCATGCAAGCACAATGTGGTATCTGATTGCACAAGTACTAAGATCGGGCCTGAGAAGTCACCTGTTACAATTGCTATTGTTGCGAATGAGTTCCAAGATCCAGGAGTCTAATAAAATCTCAAAATCTTTATGCATGGGAAGATCAGTCATAAAACAGTGATTGTTGAAAGATTCCAGCTTGATGGAAGATCTCTGGGGTGTGAAAACTGATGAGAGTTGTTTTAATTCCCTGCTAACTCTCAAAGTAACGCTCACCCAAAAAGCCAGCGCAAATTTCAATTTGAGAAAATAAGCTTAAGGAATCCAGTCTCGAGGGAAAAGAACAAGACTGAAATGTTTGTTTAAATAAAATGCAAAGGTTAGACCACAAGGAAACCTCAGTGCTAGTGAAGGGAAAATTTCGTACCACAACAAGTGATGAGAACAATCATAGCTCCCCTTTTCATTGGTATTGTAGATAGAAAAAGCTGCCAGATATTGTAACCCATAAATCAATGAAAAATGACCATGAATTATCTAAGGGCACAAAAGACCAAACCCAGAGTGACTGGTCGCACAGAAGTGGCAATATGGAATGATGAGAATATGGAATCGTTCAGCAGATATGACTGTCTGCTAACATCGTTACATTTGCGTATCTGGTTGATCATACACTCCAACATGCTCCTCCTGCTTAATTGTTGCATAATTAACTCGGAAGAGAGAAAGGGACAAAAGTAATGCTTATTATCCTTCCTGGGGATGCACAACCACAAGAACAGGGCTGTGATAGCAGGCATGTGAATGACTATAACCTGTTTAGGCTAAAAAAAGTGGACAAGTGGGAAGTTATCTTGTTATTGACTAGTCTTGATGGTTTCCCTATTGTGTGTGGATTATATTGATGCATGGAAGGATCTTAATGTCTGTGTAGAAAATTGAGAAGCAAGTGATAGGCGCCCTGTGACTGACGATACGATAGTATGAAGAGTTAGCAAGAAGGGTCCTATTGTGCAGTGAAGACCAGGAATGTGGAGAACAGTTTGATCTGACATGATGGAGTGTTTCAGTCCCAGCCCGTATGCTTTGGAGAAGGCAGTACATTCCACCCTGTTGTCCACTTGCATCCTTCCACTGCTCATATGAAAGGGTAACTTTTACACCATGATCCTTCAGATATGCTGTAGCCTTCCTTGGTGGTGACCTCAGCATCTCTAAAGAACTGTCTTAGGATGGGAAAGAGGGCTGTACCCTTTATCCTAGATCAAGGGTTCACATGCTTGTAACAGGTGCAAGAACAACTGTATCATGTACTGCTCAGAGATGGGTATGATCCCAATACATACCATCCTTGTGAACAAGATTAAAGATAGATCAGCAAACACAGTGATGTTGATCAGTCGTCTGCAGGTGAATTAGCAGCGCTCAGTCAAGGCAAGGAAATGGGGGGGGGGGGGGAAATAGGGCTCCGCTGCCTTCCTCTTCTAACATTTCTGAAAATTAGAAAAATCTGGCTTTGCTACTCTAAATTGCTGGAGGTTTAAGTAAATTAAGATTTGTGGTCTGTGCAGACCTAGGAAGAGTGGTTGTAGGCAATCTATTGTACTTAGACAAAGGATTATTCAAGTCTGAATGACTATAGGCTTTTGAGATAGTGGCTATCTGGTTTCCAATAGAAGTTGGAATTGCAGCACCTTTATTTAGTGCACAGGGATAAGTGTTCCGAATGAGCACCAGCGAGATCATGAGTAGGGATGGCTGTGCATTCTGTGATGTCAGCACGTTCAGGAAGTGAATCAGTGCGAGTAGGCAATGAGCAGCAGCATGATCAGTGCAAGGATGTACATGGATAGCAGCATGGTAACATTGATAGCTAGCAAGATCACTCGCAGGGATGGCACCGCATTCCATGACAACAGCTTGCATGTATGATTACACATATGGCTGTAACACGTGGAGCTGAAACGTCGGTAGAAACTGTAATAACTTTTGCTTACTGTAAGGATTATTGAGAGAGAGAGAGGTTTTGAATTTGCAGTCGGGCGAATCGGCCAAACCTGTAAACTAGAATCCACTGCAAATAACTGTCGATGTCCCAAAACTGCCTTAAAAAGATTGTGATGTTTCCTTAACGAGCCAGGAAGATTTTTCTCTGGAGAAAAATCAGGGTGTGGACCTCTTTGTGTACGAGGTAAGCCAGACTGTATGCGTGCAATCAAGAAATAATCTGCACCTTCCGAGAGGGCAACCTCCGTATGGGGAGAATGAATTAATGATTTGAAGTTCTCTGGCATCCTGACTGGGAGAGGTAGCGTTAATATCAGCTATGTGGGGTGTTCTCGGCTGGGAATGAGATATTTTCAATACTTTGATTGTAGTGAAATCCCCCTGCTTAGTAAAATCTGAAATAAATTTATGTTCACCACGGAGCACACTAGTGGGAGGAATCTAATTTATCAAATAAACCCATATAACTGACTCAGAAGTTTGTATCTGTGTAGGAAAAATGAATGGGAAAAAAAAGATAAAAAAAAAATAGAACTCATCCCCAACTTTCATTTCTTTTTCATCTTTTAAAGCTACTAGCTACTACTGCTTTTTCATTTCTATTCGTTACTGCTTTTTCATTTCTATTCGAATAAAAAACCTGCGGTATTATTTAAATATCTTGCTCAAGAGCAAATGTTCCTTGATACTCTAAGAATACAACCCAACCATAAAAAAGAAACAGGATAACCAAAGTAAATGCAAATACAACACTACATAAAATTCATGTTACAGCAAATACAGCATATTACACAAAATTTAGGTTACTAAACCTCTAATCATGTTCTCAATCTTATTCTAGCATCAGCAGAGAGCCAAATCTGAATATCTATTGCAGATATATTTGTAAGCAATATTAACAGAAGCCATTTATGTCTCAAAGGACCAAATTCAGGGTAAAAGGAATTAATACTCTAAACATAACTTACACAATGATCAATGCAGTGTAGGTAGTCAAACAGTTCTTCACTGCAGGTCTCTTCTGTTCTTGTGCGTGACGATACTCTGTCATTACATTCATTGTATTTCTCACTTAGAGACGCACAGTGTTTGGAATTTCCACATTCTACCTTCAATGAATCTAAAGGATCCTGTAAATAATGGAAATCATCATGATTAGATTTACCGGATTGGAATTCAGGGCTGTAAGGCCCAGGCAACTTGCTGAACACTGCAGTTGTAGCATGATGTAAAAGTTAAGAGGTTGGACAATTCTCAATATGCTGGAAGATAGGAAGAGGGAAAAGAAGAATGCTTGAGAGTTGCCAGGGGGGAAAAGGATCCTATAAATACTCAAGTAAAGCCAACAATGCACCACTTGAACTTTTCATATCAAGAGCCTTCAACTAAGCACAACTGATTAATGAATACTTGGAAACTTGACCCTACAAAGGAAAACTTGTGTAATTTTTATTCTACAGAAATGAAGTACCGCATGAGTGAGATTCAAGTGAGCAAACTAATTCAACATTGATCCTTGACCAAGCAAAATGAAGAAAACATTTAAAAGAATTATGCACCATGGGTTACATTTTACTGTCACACAACATTTAAGTGGAGTACAGTAGAACGAACTCTTACTCAACTTCTCTAAAAACCAACCTGGATGAACTTGTAACAAGTAAGAATCAGGGAGAAGTGTCTATACGCTGTGTAAAGTGTTTATATAAAGATCTTTTTCACAGATTTGTCTTTAGTAACCCCATATCAATAACAAATTCACCTTATGGACATATTGGGATTACAATGTGACAAATCTCACCATTTTTGCTAAAATTACATATTTAAAATTTTTTGCTGTCATTTTGAAGCTGATTAGTTGTACTTTGGGGAGGTATTTCAATAAAGTAAGGTACCTGTCTTCCCCTTGCCCTTCTACTAACTAAACCACTCACTGCCCTTGACATTAAAAGGAGACCCAAAGATAGAAATAACCTACATGAAAGTAGTAGAAAAAGCAAGTGTTATATCAAGTATACATCAACAAACTAGAGTAACTATAGTGCTGTTTGGTAGCTAGCTCCAGCTTGATCTACCTCAAAGGTAAGAGTTGAACTATTCTTCAATACATTAAATTTACATTCTAAATTAAAGTATTACTTCCATACATACCTTCAAATATGACAAATTCGTAGATAATTTGTATTTTTCCTAACTATACAAACCTTAGCTATTTAAATAGGGGTATTACTTTCGGCGTAGCTGAAATGACGAGCCATTAAAATTTAACGAGGGTTCACTACCCACACCGCTGGTTAGCCCGGGTAGGGGAGGGTAGCAATAAACTCAGGGACGAAGCTGAACGTTACCTCCCCCCATCCCCTTGAATGGGCAATGTCATACGAGAGACCATGAAGTTCGCTGACTCGCTTGGCCGAAGCCAAAGCTAGCAGGAACACGTCTTCCAGGTTAGGTGGCGATCCGATACCTGGCGTAATGGTTCATACGGAGGTCTCTTAAGAGACCTGAGAACTCGAACCACGTTCCATGGGGGGAGGTCTCAATTCAGACTCAGGGCAGGTAAGTTCATAACTATGTATGAGTAGAGAAAACTCTAGCGATGAAGAAATGTCCATTCCTTTCAGCCTGAAGGCTAGACTTAAGGCTGAGCGATAGCCTTTCACTGCCGAGGCTGAAAGGCGCATTTCTTCACGCAAATATACGAGGAACTCCGCTATTGTTGGAATAGCGGCATTGAGTGGAGAGATACCCCTTCCACGACACCACTCACAGAAGACTTTTCACTTTGCCTGGTAGACTGCTGCAGATGACTTTCGCAGGTGTCCAGACATCCTGACAGCAACTAAATGCGAAAATCCTCTCTCAGAGAGGAGATGCTGGATAGTCTCCAGGCGTGAAGTCGTAGCGAAGCTACAGCTTTGTGGAAGATGTTGGCATGTGGTTGCTTGAGAAGATTGTGTCGTGGAGGGAGCTCTCTTGGTAGCTCCGTTAGAAGTTGCAGAAGGTCCGGGAACCATTCCGCATGATGCCATAGCGGAGCTATGAGGGTCATTGAGAGATTGACCGATGTTCTGGTCTTGTTGAGCACCCTCTTCATCAGACAGAACAGGGGAAAGGTGTAAACGTCGATGTTGTCCCACTGTTGCTGGAAAGCATCTTGCCAGAGAGCCTTTGGGACTGGGGACCAGTACAGCGGGAGCCTGAAGTTCAGGGCCGTTGCAAACAGATCCACAGTCGGAAAACCCCACAAAGTCAGGACTTTGTTGGCTACTAGATGATCCAAAGACCACTCGGTACTCGGTATCTGAGACGCTCTGCTCAGGTTGTCGGCGAGCACATTCCTTTTGCCTGGAATGAAGCGTGCCGATAGTGGTATCGAGTGGATTTCGGCCCATCTCAGTGTCTACTGCTAGATGGGATAGCTGCTGTGAAAAAGTACCTCCTTGTTTGTTGATGTAAGCCACTACTGTGGTGTTGTCGCTCATCACTACCACAGAGTGACCCGCCAGGTATTGTTGGAACTGTTGAAGGGCCAGAAAGACGGCCTTCATCTCTAGGAGATTTATATGGAGATACTTTTCTGACTCTGACCACAGGCCTGAGGTCGTGTAGTGCAGCATGTGGGCCCCCCACCCTTTCTTTGAAGCGTCCGAAAACGGCATCAAATCCGGGGGGAGGACGAGAAGATCCACTCCCTGTCGTAGGTTCTCGTCTGCCACCCACCACTGGAGGTCTGTCAGTTCCGCCGATCCCATAGGGATCAGGACGTCCGAGGAATCGTGACCTTGATTCCACTGGGACTTGAGTCGCCACAGGAGGCGCCCGTTGGGAACTAGACGAGCCAACGATGAAAGGTGACCAAGGAGACGTAACCACGATTGGGCTGGAAGTTCCTCTCGTCTGAGAAAAGGACTTACGACCTTTCTCAGTCTTGCTATCCTGTCGTCTGATGGGAAGGCTTTATGGAGATTGGTGTCTATAACCATCCCTAGATATACCAGTCTTTGAGTGGGAAGCAGTGAGGACTTCTCGAGATTTACCAAGATCCCCAGATCCTGGCAAAGTCTCAGAAGTTTGTCCCGGTGTTGTAGAAGGGATGACACCGGGTCTACTAGGATTAACCAGTCGTCCAGATAACAGAGGAGACGGATGCCAATCCTGTGTGCCCATGAAGATATTAGGGTGAAAACTGGTGAAAACCTGTGGTGCTGTGGAGACCGAAGCACAGCACCTCGAACTGGTACATTTTGTTGTCTAGGCTGAATCTTAAGTACTTCCTTGAAGACGGATGGACTGGGATCTGGAAGTACGCGTCCTTCAGATCCAGTATACACATGAAGTCTTGCGGTCTCACTGCTAGTCTGACCGTGTCTGCCGTCTCTATGCTGAACGGAGTTTGTTTGACAAACTTGTTCA
The DNA here is from genome assembly GCF_036898095.1 of Palaemon carinicauda. NCBI lineage: Eukaryota > Metazoa > Arthropoda > Malacostraca > Decapoda > Palaemonidae > Palaemon > Palaemon carinicauda. Next base: position 72,409,910 of record NC_090755.1, read on the forward strand.
GAGCTGAGAGGTCGATGACTGGTCTCCAGCCTCCAGACGCCTTCTTTACAAGAAAGTGTCGACTGAAGAAGCCTGGAGACTCGTCGAGGCCCTCTTGGAGAGCACCCTTCTTCAACAGGGTCTGGACTTCTGCCCGAAGGGCCAGCCCCTTTGCCGATCCCATGGCAAAGGAGCTCAATGACACTGGATTCATCGTTAGGGGAGGTAGAGATGTTGTGAACAGGACGCGATATCACTGACTGATTACGGAAATCATCCAGGAATCGGCCCCGAGTTGCTGCCACCTGTCTGAGCAACTTTGTAGGCATCCCTCACTAGTGGACATGCAGGGAGACTGCCAATCCTAGCGTTTGCAGCCTTGGCTGCTCCCTCTAGGATTCTTACCTTCCCTGGAGGACTTTTTGCCTTTCCTATCCTTGACAGGAAAGGGCTTAGACCACTGTCTTCGCTGCTGTCGTTGGTTTTGCGGTCTTGGTTGGACGGGACTGCTGGGGTGCTGGAGGCTTATAGGGCTTGGATGTCAAAGCCCTATGAAGGAGGGAGTCTTGGTGAGACTTCCTCCACCTCTCAGCGGCCTGTTCCACATCCTTAGGCTCAAACAGGATGGATCCTTCTAAGGAAGAATGTCTGAGCCTATTGATCTTGGTGCTAGGGACCTTCTGATGGAATCTCTCAGCCACCGCATCCCGATGTTTCAGGATGCCGCTTGCCCACAAGTTCGAGACTTGGTAGGCCAGAAACTCGATCGTGCGAGTGCCTGAGAGTAGGAATGTCTCCATAGCTTTCCTGGTACGTCTTGGAGAAATCCTCAGAGCATATCAGGATACCTAAGGTCCCTAACCAGATGTCCAGCCACGAAGTGGCTTGCACAGCACACTTCGGAACCTTCTCTTGGTTAAGGATCTCGGTTGCCGAGAACGAGACCTGCCGGTTGGAGTGTCTCTCAAGAGGGACTCCCCTGGTAAGCTCTTCCAACGAGTGGTGGAGAGGAAGAGCTAAACAAGGCTCCTGAGAGATCTCAAAGTACCTCCTCCGCTGTACGCAAGGAGGTGGAAGGAGCTTGTTGGCGGCACTGGAACGGTTGGAGGAGGACATCTCGGAGAGCTGTAGAGCGATCTTGTCTCTAGTACAGTACTCTTAACCCCCTTGAGACCAGGGCAGAGCTGCACTGGTCTTAGAGGGTTTCTGAGTCAGAAAACCCGTTGAGAGCCCTCATTAGAGTCAGAACTTGCCAAAACGCATGTTCTTCTGACTCTTGCTGTTCTCCTCCTGATGCCGGACTTGCAGCGAAGTCTTCTGTCCCCAAAGGCTCTTCTTGGGGAGAGTCGCGGACGTACTCCGAGTGGCTAATTGGCTCCGTCCTTGGTCTTGTAGAGGACTTTGGTAAAGTCTTAGAATCCTTCGATTCCTTCCTGGGAAGGATGTCGGATTCTAACATCGAAGATGGTAAGCTCCTTCCAGCCCCCACTCGAAAAGACCTCTCAGCGCGAGGAGAGGTTTCCTTCATTGGTGAGATGGGGGGAAAATCTCACCTCACGTGATTCCCCTGATGATGGGAATTCCTCGTCTGATAGGGAAGGAGAGATCTGGGGGAGTAAAGGGACCTGCCTCGTAGGCTTGCGTGGAGACAACTTAGCCCTTGGAGAAGTTATCGCATCCGGAACTCCTCTTTTCCTCTTCAGAGGGGTAGAGACAGCCAAGGCTCTGTGACCTAATTCAGAGAAAACAGGCTTGAACGCCTGTGTAACTGCTCTGATTAGTGCAACGAACCAAGCCTGTTGGCTGATAGACGCGATGTCAGACACCCCCTTTGAAGGGCCAGGGATAGAAGGATCCCTGGGAGGAGTTCCTATAAGTGGTTCGCCTGGAAAGATTTAGGGATCCTGGACCCTTCTGGATGTCCCTTCCGCCGTAATACGTGCTGTTATGCGTTTGCGGGGAGGGGAATGAGGCGATGGCGACCTTGCCGTGCGTTGTTGAGCAGTCTCTCACGGAGGAGGATATTGACGCTCGGGCGATAGAGAATACCAGGAATCGCTTGCGGGAGACTGCTGGTGCGGGTGCGCGGGAGACTGATGGAGCACAGAAGCGCGCGGGAGACTGTAGGAGCACAGGGGAGCGCATGGGAGACTAATGGCGTGCGTCAAAGAATATTCGCGCGCAGGATCAGGGCGTTGAATGCGCGGGCGAGAGTTCGCGCGCCCCTGAAGAAGCCGTAGGGCGAGCACGCGCATGAGAGATACCCCTTGCGCGTGGGAGCGCAGTTGAAGCCTGTGCTGCTCGTGGGCACGTCAGAATGGTGGCACGCAACTGCAGGAAAGGATGAGCGAGGGCGAGCACGCGCTTATCCTCATGGATGCGTGCAGGTGACTGCGAGTGTCGGCGTGCTGGAGAAAATTGGCGGGTAGGCGAGTGATGGCATGTTGGCGCGTGGGAGAAGTCAAGATAGACTTCCCAACAGCGCCCAGATCAGAAGATCGTGTGCCCGCAGGAGAGGTGACTGCTGGGCGTGGGCGAGCGCTGGCGCGCAGGAGGTTGATGACACGTAGGCGAGGGTTGGTGCGCAGCTGGGCGTGGGCGCGCTTGCTCAGGCAAAGCCTGGCACGCAGGAGAACGTGGGCGCGTATGCTCAGCATAGCGCGAGGGAAATATGCACGCGTTGGCGCATGCGCCTTTGATGCCCTGTATTAGAGTTAGAAGAGGATGCCTGACGAGCGTGGAGGTCAGGTTTCGTTGGCGCGTAGAGTGCATCAGCATCCAGGAACGGCGACGGCAGGTCGGCAGGTCTGTCGGGTGGAAGGTCGACGTGTCCTTTGAAAGGACGACCTTCCACCGAAGGGGATCGCGAACGATCTGCAAAGAGGTCCAGGACCAAAGCATGAACAGTCGGTGATCGATGACGAGGCTCCTCTGTGGAGGACTGCAACGAAGATGTAGAACCAAAGAGGCGCCTCCTCAGCGCAGGTGAAGGAAGGCCTCTCTGGCGAAGAGAAATGGGAGCCTTGCAACGAATACGCCCTCTAAGAGCCGTGCGGTCAGCAAGCTGACCTTCTGCAGTCCTCCAAAGAGGAGTCTGTGTAAGTGAACTACCCCGGGCGAGAGAAACACTAGCTGAAGAGACTGTTGGACTTAGTTGAACAGGAACGGGAGAAACTAAGCTGTCAGCTACTGTAGGGTTTGAAGAGGCAGAGGTAATGGGAGATACCGCATTGGATACCTCTGACCACAATGTCGACAATCGATAGAGGATAAACCTCTGCCGGAGGTGGCGATTACTTGACAGCGGCACCCAATCGGATGTAGTGAAGTAAGACTTCCTTGGAGGGCGAACCCTCGAGCCCCAAGGAAGACCAAACCTGAAAGAGATGGATTAGTGATACATCCTCCCCCGGGGGGAGAGGTGGAGCTGCTTTGCTAGGGGAAGCAACGCCAACTTTCGAACCACGAGCTTGGAAAACAGTACAATGGTCTACGCTACCACTCGACAGCCTCTCGAAAGAGACCGACCGAGTGGGAGCTTCGGAGGTGGTTTGAGCAACGGAAGAAGAGGCCTTGGGTTTTTCTCCTGTCAAAGAAACCTTCGAAGGAGAAATATCCCGTCTGGACTACTTCTTCCATCACCGCGAAAACCTCTCCCACTGGGAGGTAGACCACTCCCTGCACTCACTATACCTTATTATCGCTATCACACCGTTGACCTCTACAGTAGGGCAAAGGGTGTGAGGGTCTGTTTCGACCACCGGCATGAATGTTCCACAGGGGCGATCGGGTAATCCAGGACAGGTGCGCATAATAGCAGAGGCCAACTTTACACACAACTGTCAAAAAGAGAAAGCAAAAAAGCATTAATGGCTGCCAATGAGCGGCGAGGATGACAGCGGACATGTCCGACTACCATCCGAGCCGAGAGCAAAGAGAGTTCAAGCACAGGTGTGTGTGTGTGAGGGGGGGGGGGGTAGCAAGCTACCCTCCCCTAGCCCCCTAACTAGCGGTGTGGGTAGTAAACCCTCGTTAAATTTTAATGGCTCGTCATTTCAGCTACGCTGAAAGTAATACCCCTATTAAAGTGTGGTTTGTATTCCAGTTACGGAACAAACTAAAATTTCATAACCAACCACAAACAAATCCAGTATACCTGTGTTATTATAGCAATCACTATCATATCTCAATGCTTCGAGAAGATAGACCCTATAATAACTAGGGATCACAAAGAGTAAATAATGTTTCCTGCAATCTACAGTATGAAAAATAAAACAGTAACAATGTAAGTACTGTAAGCATATTTATGAGTTTTGTATATAGCACTAACAAACATACATTATCAGCGTATCTATGTCATCTTATGCTCGTAATTAGTTTTTTTTGAGAGCTTGATAATCAGGTTAACGTTCAAACAAAATCTTGTTAAAAAAAGGTTAACAAATATATACATACAGTATTGTATATTTTTCAATTTTCTTAAAATTGTAACCCTGAGCTTCACTTCTGGCATTGGTAATAGCCACCCCACCCCAAAAAGTAATCCTTGTCATCATATAAAGGGATTATTATATGTTCAATAGTCTAATTCATTCCTGTTTATTGGCCAAGTATATATCTTCCAAATCATTGAATGGGGAAGAGAAGTTTTTAAATAATTTTCAAAACAATGGTTCATTTGCAAAAGGATACATTAACCCAAAATAGGGAATAATCTTACCATCCTACATTGGATCCTTCTCTCTGGTTACGGTTCATCTTCCCTTTGCCTATACACACACCAAATACTCTTAAACTATTCTTTACATATTCTCCTCTATCTTCATACACCTGACAACACTGAGATTACCAAACAATTCTCCTTAACTATTGTACTGTAATTGTCCAGTGGCCACTTTCCTCTTGCCAAGGGGGGAGAAGAGAATAGCTATGGTAAGCAGCTCTTCTAGGACACTCCAAAACCAAACCATTGTTCTCTATTCTTTGGTACCATGGTCTTCCACTGTCTTGGGTTAGAGTTCTCTTACTTGAGGGTATAGTCAGGCTCACTATTCTGAGGGTATAGTCAGGCTCACTATTCTATCTTATTTCTCTTCCTCTTGTTTTATTCAAGTTTTTGTAGTTTATATAGAAAATAATTATTGTAACATTTTTACTGTTTTTAAAATATTCTATCTAACCTTGTTTCCTTTTCTCATTGGGATATTTTCCGTTGGAGTCCTTATGCTTATAGCATCCTGCTTTTCCAACTAAGGTTGTAGCTTAGCAAGTAATAATAATAATAATGTCTTTAGCGCATTGAGGTAATTAAAAGGGGTGCACGTGGCTGACTAGCACCATCCAAATTCCTGTCAAAGACGTCACTTTCGACCTTCGGCCAAAGACAGAAAGGTGGTTGAGGTGGGAAGTTTCACTATAAAGGACTCAGGTTGTAAAGAAGGGAAAAAATTATTCTATAATTCATTATTTGTTCCTTTGTATATACAAACTTTCCATTCTTTAAAACAGACTTGCTCACTGATGAGTAGGAACTTGAAGAACCAAACTGATGGGGTCTTATTCTTCCCCGGAATATTCCAGTCTTCCCAGTCCAATACAATGAGAAGACTTCAGCAAAAAGTTTTAATTCTTTCATTCTACCTTGTTTTGAGTATTGTTCTCCTGTCTGGTGTTCAGCTGCTGATTCTCATCTTAATTTGTTGGAGAGAAACTTACGGTCTATTAAATTTCTTATTCCTGATCTAGATATTAATCTCTGGCACCGTCGTTCAATTAGTTCATTATGCATATTGCATAAGATTTTTCATAACTCTGACCATCCTTTACAGTCAGATCTCCCTGGACAATTCTATCCTGTTTGTAACACTAGGCAGGCAGTTAATTCTAATAGCCAGGCCTTCTCCATCACGAGGCTCAATACTACACAGTACTCTAGAAGTTTTATTCCAGCTGTGACCAAGTTGTGGAATGATCTCCCTAATCGGGTGGTTGAATCAGTAGAACTTCAAAAGTTCAAAGTTGGAGCAAATGCTTTTTTGTTGACCAGGCGGACATGAGTTTTTATAGTTTATTTATGACATATTTGTTTTTGATGTTGTTAATAGTTTATATATGACATGTCTGTTTTGACGTTGTTACTTATTTTAGAATGATTTATTGTTAATTTGTTCTCTTCATTTATTTATTTCCTTATTTCCTTTCCTCACTGGGCTATTTTTCCCTGTTGGAGCCCCTGGGCTTATAGCATCTTGCTTTTCCAACTAGGGTTGTAGCTTGGATAGTAATAATAATATTAATAATTGTCGATCTGCCCCTCACATGGTTGAGTATCCTGATAGGGCCTAGCCTACACCTGGTACATAACTGGTATGTGGTCAATGAAGGAATCTTTCTCTACTAAAGAGTTGCAGACTGGAGTGAAATCCCTTATCAAGGGAGGATAAAGAACTAATAGTCATGGATCTAGTTTGATAAGGATGTTGCTTAGAAGTGCAGCTTACCTTTCCAGCATCAATGTCAGATCCAGCAGTACGACTGCTCCATCTCAGAGAGAGAGAGAAGAAGGAAAGAAGTCAGTCATTCTACCTTTCATTCTAGAGGGACGTCTATATATTACCACTGACAAGATGCTATCCGTCCCTTAAAGGAACTGGGTCAGCTACTACTTGAGCAGACATCACAGGACAAATGCGTCCATGGACTTATGGGTATACTTCCATAAGTAAAAGATTTTGAAGGTGGTTCAGCACTCTGACTCCTGACTTCAACACATGGCCAACTACAAGATTCCTCTTGAAGGCTAAGGTGGTACCTATACCCCTGAATTTGTAGCTTTAGCCCGAGCTGGTACCTCGGCTATCTCGGTACTGAAGGCATATACCCTACGGATCATCTCAAGAAGACAAAAAAGGGACAGTGTTCTTTGACAACTCCTATTTGGTTCTGACGATGTTTACAATCAGGCCAAAGATGTCGATTCCTCTTCAGTTAGCAATGCTGGGCCCTCATGGAAACAAAACCATCTCCTCTTAATTATCAACGGATAAAGCTCATATGGGATAGGCATTATAGCATTGAGAACAAGTCACATCCCATTTTGGGAGCTTGAGATCCCCAGGTGGGCAAGACTGCCTGAAGCAGAGGAAAACTAGGAAGTCCATGACCTGGGCTAAAGATGGTCTGAGTAAGGAAGTACTGGATAGTTGCTAACTATGAAGTGCAAGCAACTTCATGGACTGGTGCCACCTCTGAAGGCGAGCCATACGGTTTGTCCTCTCGGGACCTTGACTAAAGGTGCGAACATATCCAGATCAACTAGGGTGGCAAATCAGGCTGAAAGGAGAAAAACCTTAGGAGTACAGGTGATCACGTTCAAGTGTTCGAAGAAGTCCATGAACACAGGCCCATGGGGCTGGAAAAAAAAAAAAAGAGAGAGAGAGAGAGCGCGCGCTTCCCATTAAGTCATATTGCAAAAAAAAAAAAAAAAAAAAAAAAAAAAAAACGCTTTCTACTATGAAAGAATGTAGGGACAACTCTGATTTCACAACTTACCCCTGGCAATTAAGCTATCTGGTTATATTCCTTTAATCCAGAATGCACCTGACTGACAACTCTACAGTCTGCTATAACGCACAGACATGGATCTGCTTTGTCAGCTTGCAAAGGGGGAAGAAAAAGGACTCCTTGTCTGTTGACGTAGGCTACAACATTAACGTTGTTGCTCATCAACACTATTGAGTGCCCTCAAATGATCTTGGAATACTTGCAGAGCTATAAACACTGCTTGCAATTCCAGGGCAAAGTGCAGATTTCTTCTACAGACCACACGCCCAAGGCAAACAGCTCATCTGGATCTACAGCCGGAGAGGAGTCGAGTGAAGACTCCCAAGGTGAGGATTTCCTTGTCCAACCATCAGGCAAAATCTGCCCATGCCTTCTGTTCCACTGGAACAGGATGATGCAGGGAATCCCTGGAAGTCATTCAGTGAGGTTTGAAACTACTAAATGGATCTCTAGTGGAAGAGCCTGTTGGAGGAGCTTGTGAGGAACAAGCTGCTGCAGTGAGGAAAGGTGGCCGAGAAGAATATGCCAGCACTGAGGTGTAAGTACTGTCTAGGTGATGCAATCATCTCATGGAAAGGCATTTACGGCTGCTGTGTCTATCAGCATACCCAGATACTTCACCTCTGCTTAGGTATGAGATTCAACTTACAATTTAACAATTAGCAAATAGTGAAAGGCGAGAAGCCTGCCTTGATCCTGTTACAGCAGCCTCTGTTGCCCATCTCAATCTTGTAGCAAATACCTCACAGAGGAAGCAAGGATCAGTCACGAGTTACATCAACATACTTCTCCTGTGCAAGTGAACCCATGCTGCTATGCTACCAGAGTGAAAAGCTGGGGAGCAGTACACAGTCCAAAACACAGGGTCTTGAACCGGTACACTGTAACATTGATGAAGAAGCATAAGTACTTCCGAGAGGATTGATCAATGAAAGCATAAAGTTTCCTCTCATGGAACTCTGTACAAACTGTACCATTTTCATCCTTAACTTTTTTTTAACATACTAGTTCAGAAAAGATGATCACCAGTCACCAGCCTCCAAGTCGACTTCACAAAGAAAAGTTGACTGTAGAAACCTGAAGACCAATCTACCAACAAAGCTAGGGCTTTCTGTGATGTTTGAGGATCATTAGTAAACACCATTGCTCTGCAAGATGTTGAGGGGGGCTACATTGTCCCAATCCCTACCAAAGACTCTTCCCCGTGTGTACCAGTTTGCCCAATGGCATGCCATCTATCCCCTACTTATGGTAGCAGGGTGGGGGGGGATGCTGATATTAGCACCTCCCTCCAATTAGGGTCTAGACAAGGTCACAACTGCTTTTAACCCATGATCCCACAAAATCCTAGGGCACTGCCAATTCATCAGTCCTGCAAAACATTTCACTTCTTCACATGGCAGCCTGCACCAAAGTGTTTCAGAAAATTGGAGCTACTTCTGGACCAAATTGTTTTGAAAATCACGAAACCCAAGCGGTCCTCCTTTTTATCAACTCAATGCGGTTGGACATGCTAAAGTGGTCACTCCCTCTCCACCCAACTGCATAGACTTCTGTACTTCTCCAAAGAGTCTGGGGTCAATTATTACGTCATTCTTGTGAAGTACATTGCCGCGCCCGACTACCACCAGTCATGCAACAAGACTGCTTGGAAGGTAGCCATGGCAAAAGACACCAAGGCTGCCAACTTTATTCTTCCCAAGAGGAATTCCTCCCAACTGTATGCACATTCGAGGATCAACCTGATGTGGTGATGACGCAGCAGACTCGCATATGGAACCTTGCCTACTTCGGGAGTGCAGGATAAAAAAACACACTAAAATAGCTCTTATATATTTATAAACAAAGGCTAGAATCCCAAAGACTTTGTTGGTTGGCTCAAAAAAGCAGGAGGCGGTAAGATTTTTTATTGAAATTTACTTAGTTTGAACTGTGTGATATACTGTACAACCATGTGCTATACTCTTTTATATCTTAGCTTACTATAATAATAATAATAATGAAGATGTATTCTGACCTCGGTGTATTACCAGGCCTGTTTTGACATATAATATCATTGCAGCGAAAGGGTTAAGAACAGAACCCATAATGTTATTGGGGGTAATCATCAGGGAGACGACGATCTGAAGTATCAATCAAAGCAGAGATAAAGGTGCAAAAGTGAAATGTCTTTGGCAGGAGATGAGGAGGTACTCAGCCATGCGTACAACCTGTTGCCAACTACTAGTAAATAAATTTGATGGTCGTTACTACTTACACTGAAGACAGTCCCTATTTTAATGGATGAAAAGTTTGTATACATGTAGGAACAAATCCAGGAAAATGCTTGTCTGATTATAACAAGGTAAGCCATATGTTTGGCTAGGGTGCCATTACACAAGGCTATGGTTACACGTATGGCTAAAAGGGAATGCTGAACAGAAAGAAAACGTTTTTGTACTTTAAGAAGAAATTGTTGAACCTTATACACAGAAAAAAAAAATTGCTAACACCTCAGTACAGTTTGTTACAATAAAACTTATCCGGGAAACCCGCCCCCCCCCCCCCAAAAAAAAAAAGAAAAAAAAAAAAACAATACCTAGATCTATGTGGCAGTCACTAATTTGAACACCTACGATGAAAGTCCATGAAATTGGAAGATTGAATTGGTAACCCAAACTGTATAGGCATCCCTTTTATGTTGTATAAGTATATTGCACTAATAATAGTCTAAAGAATTTAAAATTCTTGTCCAGATCTAGTTAACAAATTAGTTCTCATTTTTCCCAAAGTTCACTTTATTGAAGGCTGTATAAAATGTAAGGCAAAAAGATTCCGCAACTTAAAGGATTATTTATAGAATGCACAAAATGGAATAAAATAAACTTAGGGTAGCTTGATAAGTATCATTTTCCGTCTGACTTTTTACTCCTCAACAAATGATGTGAAAGCACTATAACTCAAGTTAAAAGGTTGGACAGCAAGATTAAAGGCAGAAAGCTGCAGTAAAAAAATTTATGTCTTTAGTGCACACTGAAACGGCACCGATAGCACTAGCCACTTACGGGGATTGTCTTCTGGTAACCAAAAAATTAACTTACCATAATATAAATTTCAAACTATGTTAACTAAAATCAATAGTTAAGCAGTAACTGTTGATCAAAATTACTTTAAATTTAAAAATAAGATTCGATAAAACTTACTTTAATTTTAATGGATTTAAGGTTCAGATTAAAGTCATAGAATTGATGGCTTGCTTTAAAGAACAGCCTTCAAAACTTTGAATCATATAAATATTTTTATAATTCTCCACATTAAACTATACATGTAATTTTGTATTCCACCAAAGAACTCCCCCATTAGCAAGTACAATTTAATTACCCAGTAATATACAAACTATGGAACCTTTGTTACCTGCAATTCCTCCTCTTCTTCCTCCTCCTCCTCTGCCTCCTGAAAATAAAGGGATATAACATTAAATATTTGTACAAAATTTATTTCACATGACACCACTAAAATCCTGTAATTTTCAAATAGAACACAAATCCAAAATATTCATGAAGAAATTTTTTCTATATCTAGTTATGAAAATCACTGGCATTTCTAACAATTGCTTGTCCTTAAAAGATGCTAATAAGATGAATGCTGGAAAAATTAAAAACTTTTAAAGTAATTTTTATTTTTATTAACTACAGTATACAACACCGATTCCTTTGATTAGGAGACGCATTCAAGCTCAGCTGGAACTTGGCAGTTAAAACTCACAAGGTGTTGAAAGTAGCCGGTGGTTGCCAGAATGACAGGTACACCGAACAGTCATTTCAATTGCATCTGGCACTTTTGGGGAAGTCGATGGCAGGCAGTTAAGTTAAAAGGAATTGGGTTTCCATAGTTAGGAATAATACAAAATAACTTTAGAATTTGTGATTTGTCCCTACATGAATACAACTCTTTGTCCTTTAATTAAGAGACTCCTCCTTAGAAGGGAAGAAGTTCCTTTTACCTAACTGGCTGGCTAAATTCCGAGAGCTGCTGCTGGGTGAGAAGATTGATAGCTTTTTGTCAAGACGTGGCAAAGATGTCTATTGTCGGGGAACTCCACAAGTCATCAGCTTTGTCATTACGTGGGGATGTATAGACCATTTTGACCTAACTATCCGACTCTCCCAACTCGACGAGTCCACTATGATATTCCTCTTGCCAAAGAATGAATTGGGCTGAGAGGATTACAGCATTGCAGACTGTCCATTCTGCACCAACACAGCTATTTAACAGTATGATACTGTGCTGCCTTCCTTTCTGACATGCCACCACTGTTGTATTGTTGTTCATCAGTGCAACCGAATGACTGACCAGAGTAGAAAATGCTGAAGTGCTAGGTTAGCTGCCTCCAATTCCAAAATACTGATGAGATGAAATTTGTCCTCATTTGGCCATTATCCTAATGCAAGATGGTTCAGGAGATGGGTGCTGCCCACTCTCTCTTTGAAACATCTGTAAAAAGGAGATCCAGAGGGGCCACCAAAACAGATTCTCCTTGTCTAGCCACCAAAGTAGGTCGCATCATGCTCAGGTATCTCAATGCTTGGGAGAGTTATACCAGTCTTTGAGTGGGAAGCAGAGAAGACCTCGAGATTACCATGATCCCCAGATCTTGGCAAAGTCTCAGAAGTTTGTTTCAGTGGTGAAGCAGGGTTGCCACCGAGTCTGCTAGGATTAGCCAGTCGACCAAGTAATGAAGGAGACAGATGCCAAACCTGTGAGCCCAAGATAACACCAGGGCAAACACTCTCGTGAAGACCTGAGGTGGTGTCGAAAGGCCGAAACAATGCACCTTGAACTGGTATGTCGTTGTTGATGTTGAATCTCAGATATTTCCTTTAAGACAGATGAATTGGGATCTGGAAGTATACGTTTGTTACTTTCAGTGTACACACGAAGTCCTCTGGTCTTATCACTAGACCGACCGTGTCTGCTGTCTCCATACTGAACGAAGTCTATTCAACAAACATCTTCAGAGCTGAGATATCAGTGACTGAGTCTCCAGCCTCCAGATGCCTCTTTAACAAGAAAAATTTGACTAAAAAAGCCTGGGGGAACCGTCGAGGACCTCCTGGAGAGAGCCCTTCTCCAACATGATCTGGACTTTGGCCCGAAGAGCCTGCCCCTTTGCTGATCCCATCGCAAAGAAGCTCGCAAGCACTGGATTCTTGGTCAGTGGAGGGCGAGATGAAATGAATGGGATGTGATACCCTGAACGAATCACTGAGATCGTCCAAGGTTCTGCCCCGGGCTGCATCCACCTGGTCCAGCCGCTATTTACTCATCCCCCACTGGTGAACAAATAGGGAGATGACCTCTCCTAGCATTTGGGTTTTTATCGCCACCTCTCTGATGTTTTCCTACATGATTGGATTTGTTGCCTTTCCTTTCCTGGATAGTTTCTTTTTCCGAAACTGCAACCGTTTTAATAGTCGATGGTTTCGTAAGGCTAGTCTTGGGAGGGGCTGGAGGTCTGTAGGACCAAGCTGTTAGGGCCCTTAGGAGGAGGGAATACGAGTTGGACTTCCTCCATCTCCCCGCAGCATACTGGACATTCCTTGGCTCGAAGAGGAAGAACTCCTCCATGGAGGAGTTTCGGAGCCTAGCGATCTCGCCATTAGGGACCTGCTGGTGAAATTTCTCAGCCACTGCCTCTCTTCTAGCAAAAGCGTGGTGTGACGGAGAATATTGAGACAAGATCGGAGATGGAGGCGAAGATTAGTAACCAAAGGAGACAGGATTCTTTCCACCGACTGACTATGTACAAGTGTGGGATCAGCAGGCCTCCGAAGAGGAGACTATGCGAGACCCTTTACTGGAAAGGGAAACGCTCGTCGGCGAGACGTGCCACGGACTTTGCTCTCCCCAGGGGAAGGAGCACAGACCTCGGCAGCGGAAGATGGAGAAGAAGACGCCATTGCAGGAGCAGCTGGCTGGGCAGCAGACGAGCTCTCCAATACAACATCAATGACAACGTCCGGATGCTGATGCTAATAAGAGTCAATGAGCGATACCGCTAAAAACGTGGGTTCGATCACTACCGCCAAGCAAGAGGCAGGGCGCTGAATTGACAACTTTCGAGGAGGCGATTCATGAAACGCTGGATGTTTCAGACTGGTGTTGGCCCACAGGGTCACTACCTAGTGAGCCAGAAAGTCAATGGTGCATGCATGAGGATGCGACGGCCGCAGACACATTGGAGAGCGTCGGGAAACCTCCTGTCCAAGACATGATGGTGATTACCAACGTGAAGTCCAACGACTCAATGATCTATAAGAGGGAAAGTATCACTGTGTTGACAGGCAATACCGCGATAACGCGGGATTGATCGTTACCACTGCACGAGAGGCAAGTCGGTGTGTCGACGATCATCAAGTAGGCGAGTCACGCATAGCCGAGCGTGAAGACCGACAGATGAAAGAAGATTCACGTTGAAGTGAATTACGAACAGGTGGGCGAACACGTTACGAAGGTTAAGTGATGTGATGGCTTGGGAACACTCTAAGGTACGGCCAAACACTGGTCAGTAAAGTGACGGATGAACGATTCCGTGAAGGCCTCAGCGATGTGTGTGGTTGCTTTGGTGAATACTGTTGGTAAGATGATTGCTAACGAGGAGAATTCCAAGGTAGAAGAGCAGGCGATTTTCGCGTAGCAGATGCTTGACGAGAAGTAAAATGCACAAGCAATTCACGTGTAACCAAACGCTTAGGTGGTACACAAGTTGTTGATCGTTGACGATAGTCAGGCGATCCACGAGCTGATTGAAGCTTCGGAGATTCACGTGTAACAGAACGCTTTGGTGGTACACGAAATGTCGATCGTTGACAAAAGTCAGGTGATTCACGCTCTGCCAGACGATGGCGAGACTATCGAGCCGGTGAGTGTTGTGAACACTGAGCGATTCACACCCAGGAGGAAGACTGCGTTCCGAAGAAGAGAGACGTGTTAGACTGAAACGCTCTGAGCAACAAGCCAATGCTAGCTTGTTGAGCGATGAGAGTTTAAGCATCAATGAGCTACGAATCACTGGATGAGGAGGTGGGTCGACGACTTACGCCAAGGCGATTCACATACCGTTGGGCGTTTTACGCTCTGACGGTGATCAACGCATTTCAGTTATGAGACGCGTGAGAACGCTGGTGGGTAGGAGATTGAAGTTCCCGACGCTGACAAGTATGCGATTCCAAATACAGTAGCTGGAACAGCAGGCGATTGTTGAGCTGCAAGCGGTTCACACGTAGCAGACGATTCCCGAGTGGGAGAAGGAAGAGCAGGCGGTTGTAGACCTGCAAGCAATTCTCGCATAGCGGACGAAGTACAAGAGGTTGAACGAGCAGGCGATAATCGAACTGCAAGCGATTCACGAGTCGACACCTGTACGCGATGGCTAGACGATCTACGAGCTGATGGGACAGCGTGCAAATCCCGCATTGCAGGTCGATGGTAAATCTGACGAGCAGGAGAACATCAAGCAGATGCCTGAAGAGGAGAACACTGCCGATGAACAGCAGCTGGGAGCTCAGGCGGAGAAATGAGACCCTCGTGAGGCGACACATACTCAGGAGAGCAAGAACAATCCCTTGCAGGCGACGAACGAACCTACGTTCGTTAAAGAAAGGTCAATGATGGAAACGAAGGTCGGGAACCAAAAGAAGCAGGCTGGGCAGGTTCCTCCGAAGAGGAAGACTGCAGAGGCGAGGATGTGAAGAGGCATCTCTTAGCCGACAGAGCAGGAGCACCCTGAAGGCAAAGAGGTGGATGAACATGGTGAGGACTTCTGCCACCAACAGATGGATCAGCAACCTGACTGTCAGCAGGTCTCCGAAGAGGAGGGAGTATGAGAGCCCCCTCACTAGAAGGGGAGCCCTCGCAGGAGAGACAAGAGAAGATGAAGGGAAGTTTTCCCTCAGAAGGGAAAAACAGATCCCCACATCTGGGGAGGAAACTGCTCCCTTGGAAGAGAAAAAAATCCAACTCTGGAGGCGGACCTCCAGGCAATGCTCTTTGCTTTCCGTCACCAAGCCTTGTTCAAGTTGAAGGTCTGCATCGAGCGTTACCTGAGAAAATGTAGCCGGAGCTAGTTCCTCGAGGTTAGCATGATGATCAGGAGCCGCCGCAGACGCAGGAGAACAGGAAAGTGATGGCACAGTGACAGCAGATTCACAATAACAGATTACCCAGGGACTAAAGGCAAGCTTTTCTCCGTCTGCTACTACAGTATAGCCGAATGAAGGAGAACGGCATCACTAACTGAAGAAAAATAAAACACATTATGTAACAAAAAACTCCCTCGGGAGGAGGACCTAGTCCGCGGATGGGAAAGGTTTCCAACAAGAGAACAAGAGAACAGACACAAAATAAGGACTGTGAACTCCCTTCCCCAGCTGACATTGACGGGAGAAGGAGAGCGGCAGCGTCAAAACTGTAACAAAATCACAAATTTTAAGTAATTTGTATTTTTCCTAACAGTACTTACCTCGAACTACTTTCTTAGGAGTATCTGGGATCTCCTCCCAACCGACCAGAATTTTGTGTAGTTTACCCTACTCCCGTTTTCTATGCGGGGTAACCTCTGGTGGAGTGATGTGCGCCATGAGGTGACCCGGGGTCAGAGAGCATGCTTGCTCAGGTCTCAAGCTCCAGTAAGTTTTTGACAGATAGGTTTCTACAAAGTCCTGTAAGGCACTCGGGGTAGGATGGGCGGGCCATAACGCGAAAGTAGTTCGAGATAAGTACTGTTAGGAAAAATACAAATTACTTAAAATTTGTGATTTGTTCCAACACGGAATACTTACCTCGAACTACTTTCTTAGGAGACTTACACCTTAGGAGGTGAGAGTGGCCTTCCGGACCAAGAGACCGTGATGAGGAGAGAAAAGGAACCTAGATAGGAGGCTAGGTTCTGCTGACCCCAAAGGAAACACAAGAAAATAGGAAAAACTACGCAAAAACTCTCTAGCGTCTAACTAACCCAGCTCAACAAAAATACTTGGAGATGCATTCTTCCACTGACAGTGTATCTCATGGCAGTTAAAGAATTTAAGGGTCATATAGGGGAACTGGTGTATCTTGGACTTACCGCCCGCGGCTTCCCAGGGGCTACACCTTTAAATTTTTTGGAGCGTAGATATGGCGGGACCGAAAGAGACCCCGTCCAAGGATCCCCTCGAACAAACCTTCAAGTAGCGAGCCGTAAAGGTAGACTGTCTAAACCATGTACCTGCCCTCAGGATTTGGCCCACTGCTATTTTTTTTTCAAAGGCCAACGAAGTACTCAGTCCTCTAATATCGTGGGGTTTAGGCCTTCCTGGAAGAGGGACCCCTGCACTGCTGTAGGCTTACATGATCACCTGGCGTAGCCAGAAGGAGACCGGCTTCTTCACCAGTTCTGAGGAGACGAACAGACTCTTGGTTTCGGGGCCGTCCTCTCTAGGTACTTCCGTACTGCCCTGATTGGACACAGAAGCAAGTCCCTCGGGTTGTCTGAACGCGGTTTAGCTGGCAATGAGAACCCTTCAAACTTGGGGTCCTAACCAGCTGGATTCTGAGTCTTGGCTAAGGAGGGTAAGAATCTGAAGGTAGCTTCTCGTCAGCCCTTCGAGTGTGAGATCTCGTAAGACAGGCAATGAATCTCACCTACTCTTTTGGCTGATGTCAGAGGTAACAGAAAGACTGTCTTGAAGGTGAGCTCCTTGTCTAGAATGTCTTTGAGAGGCTTGTAGGGAGGTTCCAAAAGCATCTTCAGTACCCTAGCCACATTCCACTGGGGCACTATAGCGGCTTGGGGGGAACACGACTGCTTGAAGCTCTTGATGAGCATGGAGATATGTCTGGAGGCACCTAGGTCGATGCCCTTCAGGAGGAAGACTTGGCTCAGCGCTGCCCGGACTCCTTTAATGGCTGGGATGGACAAGCCCACTTCGTCCCTGAGATACGCCAGGAAATCTGCTATCTCGTGAATGGGGGCCCCTAACGGCCTGATGTTCTTCGAGGAGCACCCCTTAGTAAAGGTAGTCCGCTTCGCCTGGTACACCGCGACTGACGAACATCTCAGGTACCCTGACATCCTCGATGCCATTCTCGACGAAAATCCTTACTTTCTCAGGAGATGCTTGATAACCTTCACGCATGAAGGCG
This sequence comes from Palaemon carinicauda, assembly GCF_036898095.1. Taxonomy (NCBI): domain Eukaryota; kingdom Metazoa; phylum Arthropoda; class Malacostraca; order Decapoda; family Palaemonidae; genus Palaemon; species Palaemon carinicauda. Next base: position 72,427,613 of record NC_090755.1, read on the forward strand.
GAGGGACCGAAGGTTTTCGTGGAACCTTTGGAAGTGAGGCTGCCGGAGAAGATCTGGTCTGTCTGGAAGTGGCCAAGGTGGAAGGCATGCCAGTTCCTTCAGATCCGTAAACCACTCTCTCTCCGGCCATCAGGCCGCTACCAAAGTCATCCACAGGTTGGGCGCCCGTCTCACCCTGTTGAGGACCTGTCTGAGCATCCAAGAGGGAAGGCGTAAACGCCGAGGTTGTCCCAAGGGTGTTGGAAGGCGTCCTCGAACCCTGCTACTGGATCTGGCACATGGGGAACTGTGCGTTTAGTCTCATGGCGAAGAGGTCTATCACCGGTGAGCCTCACTTCAGGATGAGGGTTTTGGCCACTTCTGGGTGTAGGGACCACTCAGGCCCTACCACTTGACCCATCCTGCTGAGGCTATCGGCCAGGACGTTCCTCTTCCCCGGAATGAACCTGGCTGAAATATGTATTTGTTCCACTTCGGCCCATTCTAGGAACTCCAACGTGAGACTGCACAGTTCTTTCGACTTCAGTCCTCATTGCTTTTTCACGTAGGCCACCACTGTGGCGTTGTCGCACATCAGAGCCTCGGCGTTTCCCGGAGTAGATGGACGAACTCTAGGCTCGCCCTTTGTACGGCTATCATCTCCAGCACAGTTTATGAGCAGGTTCGTCTCCTCGACTTCAAATTTCCCTTTTGCCGTTTTGTCGAGAAGATGGGAACCCCAGCCCTCCTTGGATGCGTCCCTGAACAGGAGCATCTCCGGAGGGTCGGCTGCGAAGGGCATTCCCTTGAGGGTGTTCGTTCTGACGTGCCACCACTCCAGGACTTCCTTCGTCCCCGGGGACACCGGGACTATCTTGTACGGGGAGTCCTATCAGTCTTTGCCAGTCCTTGGCTCTCCTGGGCTGGCCCGACAGGAAGGGCCGGAGTATCTGTTCTAGGTTATCCAGTCTCTCCGCGGAGGGGAAGAGACTCGCCAACCAGGAGTCTAGGACCATCCCTAGGTAGGTCATCCTGGTGGAGGGTATCAGTTGGGACTTCTCCAGGCAGCTGAAGATACTCAAGACGTTGCTCTTCTTGAGGAGAGTCGCGGACGTTCTCCGAGTGGCTAGCTGGCTCCATCCTAGTCCTAGTAGAGGACTTCGGCAATGTTTTAGTCCTTAGATTCCTTCCTGAGAAGGATGTAGGACTCCAACATTGACGAAGAAGGCATGTTCCTTTCAGTCCCCACCTGGGAAGACATCTCGGCCCAAGGAGAGGTTTCCCTCATTGGTGCGATGGGGGAAAGTCTCTCCTCGCGTGATTCCCGAGGACGGGAAATCTTCGTCCGAAAGCGAAGGAGACACAGTCTGGGGGAACGAAGGAACCTGCTTCGAAGGCTTGCGTGGAGTCAGTTTTGCCATTAGAGAAGTTACCGCATCTGGAACTCCTCTTTTTCTCTTCAAAGGGGTAGAAGCAGCCAGGTATCTGTGCCCTAATTCAGAGAAGACAGGCTTGAACGCCTGCGTTACGGCTCTGATTAGTGCACCGAACCAGGGCTGTTGGCCGACAGACGCGCTGTCAGACATACCCCTTGAAGGGACAGGAATTGAAGGATCCCTGGAGGAGTTCTCATCATTGACGGGTTCGCCTGAAAAGGCTTTGAGATCCTGGACCCCTCTAGATGTTTCCCTTCTCCCACAATGCGCGCTGGTATGCGCTTGCGGGGAGGGGGGAATGAGGCGATGGCGTCCTTGCCGTGCGTAGTTCAGCAGTCTCGCGTATGGGAGGATATTGATACTTGCGCGAAGGAGAATACCGGGCATCGCGCGCGGGTGACTGATGGCGCACAGGAGCGAGTGCGGGAGACTGTTGGCGCGCACGTGTAGGAGAAAGACTCCTAGCGCGCAGTTGAAGCCTGTGCTGCTCGTGGGCGCGCATCAGAATGTGGGCGTGAATCTGTAGGAGAGGATAGGTGAGTGCATGCGCGCGTATCCTCGCGGATGCGTGCAGGCGATGGCAAGAGCTGGCGCGTGGGAGAAGTCAGTCTAGTTGACTTCCCAGTAGCGCCCAGATCAGTCGATCGTCGGTGCGCAGGAGAGTTAACTGTTGGGCGTAAGTGCTAGCGCGCGGGAGAGCGCTGGCGCGCAGGTGAGAGTTGGCGCACAGCTGGGCGTAGGTTTAGGTTCAGGGGTAACGTGGGCGCATACATGCATGAGTGCGTGCATAATGCGTAGTGGAGCTGTGCTCCTGTTGGGACGTATGTGCATGTTGGCGCATACGCCCTTGATGACCTGTGTTAGGGTTTGTTGATGGGGTCTGACGAGCTACTAGAGCGCGTTCGTCAGGTTTCGTTGGCACATAGCGCGTATCTGGGTGGAAGGTCGACGTGTCCTTTAAAAGGACGACCTTCCACCAAAGGAGATCGCGAACGATCTGCAGAAAGGTCCAGGACCAATACAGGAACAGTCGGTGATTGTTGTCGAGGCTCCTCTGCGGGGGACTGCATCAAAGATGTTGAACCAAAGAGGCGCCTCCTCACCGCAGGTGAAGGAAAGCCTCTCTGGCGAAGAGGAAGGCAAGCCTTGCGATGAATGCGCACTCTCGGGCCCGTAGGGTCAGCGAGCTGACCTTCTGCAGTCCTCCGAAGAGGAGTCTCTGTAAGTGAACTCCCGCGAGGGAAAGAAACACTAGCAGGAGAGACTGTTGGACTTAGTTTCTCCCTTGTTGGTTGAACAGGAACGGGAGAAACTAAGCCGTCAGTTACCATAGGGTTTGAAGAGGCAGAGGATCAACCTCTGTTGGTGACGGCGATTGCTTGACAGGAGAAAGACTCCTAGCGCGCAGTTGAAGCCTGTGCTGCTCGTGGGCGCGCATCAGAATGTGGGCGTGAATCTGTAGGAGAGGATAGGTGAGTGCATGCGCGCGTATCCTCGCGGATGCGTGCAGGCGATGGCAAGAGCTGGCGCGTGGGAGAAGTCAGTCTAGTTGACTTCCCAGTAGCGCCCAGATCAGTCGATCGTCGGTGCGCAGGAGAGTTAACTGTTGGGCGTAAGTGCTAGCGCGCGGGAGAGCGCTGGCGCGCAGGTGAAAGTTGGCGCACAGCTGGGCGTAGGTTTAGGTTCAGGGGTAACGTGGGCGCATACATGCATGAGTGCGTGCATAATGCGTAGTGGAGCTGTGCTCCTGTTGGGACGTATGTGCATGTTGGCGCATACGCCCTTGATGACCTGTGTTAGGGTTTGTTGATGGGGTCTGACGAGCTACTAGAGCGCGTTCGTCAGGTTTCGTTGGCACATAGCGCGTATCTGGGTGGAAGGTCGACGTGTCCTTTAAAAGGACGACCTTCCACCAAAGGAGATCGCGAACGATCTGCAGAAAGGTCCAGGACCAATACAGGAACAGTCGGTGATTGTTGTCGAGGCTCCTCTGCGGGGGAAAGAAACACTAGCAGGAGAGACTGTTGGACTTAGTTTCTCCCTTGTTGGTTGAACAGGAACGGGAGAAACTAAGCCGTCAGTTACCATAGGGTTTGAAGAGGCAGAGGATCAACCTCTGTTGGTGACGGCGATTGCTTGACAGCGGCACCCAATCAGATGTAGTCAAGTAAATCCACATTGGAGGGCGAACCCGTAAGCCCCAAGGAGGACCAAATCTGAAAAAGGGGGCTTAGTGACATATCCTCCCCCGGGAGGAGAGGTGGAGCGGCTTCTCTAGGGGAAGCAACGTCATCTCTCGAGCCCGGAGTTTGGTAAACAGTACATCAGTATACGCTACCACTCGACGGTCTCTCTCTCGAAAGAGACCGACTGAGTGGGAGCCTCGGAGGAGGTTTGGGCAACGGAAGAAGAGGCCTTGCGTTTTTCTCCTTTCGAAGAAACATTCGAAGCAGAAATATCCCATTTGACCTTCTTCCGTCATTGCGAAACACCACACCTGTTATTACTATCACACCATTGGCCCCTACAAGAAGGACAAAGGGCATGAGGATCGGTCTCGACTGCCGACATGAATGTTCCACAGGGGCGGTCGGGAAACCCAGGGCAGGTGCGCATAATCGCAGAGGCCAACTTCACAAACAGAACTAGAAAAAGAAAAAAAAGCATTAAATGGCTGCCAAATGACGGCGAGGATGAAAGCAGACACGTCCGACTACCATCCGAACTGAGAGCAAAGTTCGCTCAAGCACAGGTGTGTGAGCTTGCTACCCTCCCCTACCCTCGCTATCTAGCGGTGTGGGTAGTAAACCATGTTAAAAATTAATGGCTCGTCATTTCAGCTACGCTGAAAGTAGTACCTCAATTAAATAGCGTGGTTTGTATTCCAGTTACGGAACAAACATGTTTTCCTGTAGGAAATAATGTGGTTTAACCGAATTTGACCTTCATTTCAACCGCAGACAAACAGAACAACCAGTTCGACTAACTTCAAGTAGCCGAACTGGTTGTTGTTGTTGTGGATGAAATGAAGGTGAAAACCAGTTAAATCACGTTATTTTCTACAGGAAAACATATATTTTCCGTTAAAATGTTTAAACATATCGGCTCTTGTTCAAATTCCGTCCTCGCTTCACTCATCAAGAACGTATGTACTGCGCACGTTAACATTAGCAATGTTACGCTGACATTGCCGATGTTAGCAATGCAACGTTAATATTTGAATGTGTACAGTATTTTAAAAGCATTTTTCCATATACCCTTTACAAGATATATAAAAGGGTACAGAACCTAACAAACCCACCTAACCTAGTAGTTCCCAGGTCAAAACCCCTAGTCGGGCCCCCTTCCCAGGTCACAAATTTGTACTGGCAATCGGTAATGTTGAGATACGCATGCTAAAAACATTTAAATTAAAGAAATTAATGACTTACTTTTATGACCCGGACGACAAAACTTGTGGATCACCGGGGTGTTGAGACTGTGACGTCTTAACTTCTATGAACGGCACTTGGGACACTGTAAACGTTGGGTATTACATTATGTGATTTAAGGAAATTATCAACACTGGATGACGATCAAAAAATTCCCCATGAAATTTAGCAAATGCCATTAAATATGGAATACTGCAGCCTTTACAGGTACGAAAAAAATTTCACTTGAAAAACAAAGATCTGACTAGGACAAAAGGTTTCCACGGAAAAGGATTTGTTGGAAGGGGTATGAAGAGACCACTTGAAGAGATAAGGGAAGGGGGTTGGAAAATATTAACCCCCACCCCCAGTGCATACTTTCCATAAGTATGGGTTCGTGATTGGTTAACGGAAAAACAACGGAGTCTAGAAGGTAAACATGAATGAACTAGAATGGGAAACTTGTCCAGAGCAAGTATTTATGTGAAATTGGGGAGTAACAAGGTAATAGCAAATTTTATAAAATTAATATAGAAAGGTAAAATGGAGTATGATAAAAAATATTTAATGGGAATATAAAATGAGGTGATTTTATAAGGTATCGGATAATAAAACGAGTAATTCTTGGGTCAAACGTAATATGTATACGAGGGTATTAATAAAAGGAATGGTAATCAAGTCAAATACTTGAATGAAGTCGAATAGTTGAATTTCGCAAGTAGAGAAGAAGGAATCCTATTGGTCGATTGATTGATTGATTGATTGAAAGTTTTCTGGCATGCGGAGTTTATGCGCAGAAGGTCGAAACCTGCTACGTACAAACGAACGAAGGGGAGCGAATACAATCGTCCCGTATAAAGTCAAAAAATTAATAAAAAACACTTCTAATGTTAGCATGTTACGCTAACATTGCTAATGTTCGCTTACCCAGCTCAACATTACCGTACTTTTTCATCGGTTTATTATACATCCAAGGTGATCATGTATTGAGAAGAAAAGGCTTGTTTTACCATTATATACAGTTTCCCCAGGATTTTTTCCCCACCCAAACCCCGGGTTCCCACTGGGGGTCCCCCATTATCGTTGGATATAGATACAGTACAGTATATATATTTCTGAAACTACACTTGCGACGGGAACGAGTGTCATTTTCGAAGAGAGTGGAATTATTTCTAACGAAAAAGTAGTTTTTTCCTTGGGTTACATTGCCCTGTAATACAATACAACAATACCGAGTAAGGTTCCCCTGCTGTACAGGATCAAATGAGCAGCCCTTAAATTAGGTCCTGATACGTCTCACCATCATATTCCTCCTCTTCAGCTAACTGCCGGTTCATCTCATCTGCTACAAGTAAAGTTGGCCCTTGAAACAATGATACCACATGAAGTGGTGAATGTAGTTCATTGGGAAAAGTGTAAACTTTATTACATGTGGGGTGAACTTGATTTCCTTTACAAAATATGATTGTTACCTTGCTAGAAGTGAAGCGAGTTGTAAAGCAAACACAGGTTAAGCTAAGAATACAGCAGTCCATGGAGGGTCGTAGAGGAGTGTTTGCTTTAACATTAGGTAAGCAGCTAAGGACAGCTCATAGTTAGGTTAGGTGGTGTTCTTGTGAACAGATTTTGCAGAACGATGGACACAAGTTTAGTAGTACAACGGCCACAGCTATACAAATGCCTAGCAAATAAGTAAAAATTTAAATTTTCTATGCACGCGCAAGGCCCAGTCCGTCGTTATGCAAAGGCATTGAAAACATCATATAAACCGACAATGAGACAGGGTTAGGACTTTCACCCACCAGTTTCTGTTATGAGGGTTTAAAACATACAGCACTTTAAAATAGGGTAGTAGCTCAGCTAGTAAAAGTAATAATAATACCACAAGTGGGTTTTTTTTTTTTAAACCTGGTCAAGTCAGATGAGGTCCCCATTATTTTCACTAAGAGGGCATCCTCTTACCTTCAAAAATAAAGTTCTTTTCAACGGAAATTAAAATCAGAATAATTTACAAAGAGAAAAAAAAACTAGTCAAAACATATTTACACTATACTACACTAAATTGTCATTATTCAATATAAATACTGTACACCGTTACATTATACGGAGCTGCCTTGCTTGGCCTATTATCTACATAAAGAAAATAACTAATTGGGTTCCTACAAATCCTAACGTGAATTAAATAAAATATTATAATGTTTGGTTACAACCAAAGATGAGAAATTAAGGTAAAAGCGAAGAGCAGATGCAATCAGCTGAGACTTGGTCATGGACACCAACACCAATGACGAAATCAGCCGACATGTAATTCGCTGACCTCATTTCACTCACTGCGATTACATCATTTGCTTTAAGTAATGACTATTATTTACAATACAATCAACAAACTTCTTAGCAGTCTATTTCTATATTATTTCTCACCTCCTCCTCAGGGTCGTCGTTAATAATTGCAATATCGTCTAACGCCATTATAAGTTTCTTTCCTGTCCGGCTGCCAGAAAGGTCTAGTCTCATGGTCTACCTTCCATAGCAGGTGTACCCTCCGTTTCTGCCGGATAATGTCTCTCATTTAATACTTGCAATACTCGGTTACAATTATACGAATTGTCTTTATGTAACGCTAAAAAACTAGACATATTTTTTAATACCATCATTCTTTCAAATTTACATTCGCTTTATAATTTTGATGAAAATCTAAGCATATCCTGTATGGTAGAACAACTAATGATAACATTGATCAATGGAGCTTCTAATTCAATATATATCCTACATCATATCTTAAAATAGACTATAAAAAATATTCAAGGGATAATTATCAGCTGTTCAAGAAAAGTAGGAATTTCTTGTAGAAAATATCACATTAGGGATCTATTGGGATGACAATCTCTCTCTCTCTCTCTCTCTCTCTCTCTCTCTCTCTCTCTCTCTCTCTCTCTCTCTCTCTCTCTCTCTCTCTCTCTCTCTCATTCTAATATTTGAAATTAAGCAGGTCATAATGAATTAGTATATATATATATATATATATATATATATATATATATATATATATATATATATATATATATATATATATATATATATATATATTTCCAAATTAAGGCATTTTCTGGGATGGTGATGCTAGACTAGAACATTTCATGGTGAGATGGGGGATACAGTAGATGGTGTGTGTGTGTGTGTATATATATATATATATATATATATATATATATATATATATATATATATATATATATATATATATATATATATATATATATATACACACACACACACCACCTATCCCCCATCTCACCATGAAATGTTCTAGTCTAGCATCACCATCCCAGAAAATGCCTTATTTTAGAATTTAGTTTGCACATAAATGTATATACCTGAAACCTTTACTATATGTTGAAGGGGTCCAATAGGAATATAGAACCCGGTTGTCATGTTGCAGAATTTTACCTTACCGAATCACAAGCATTTAACCGCTGATTCTCCACGTTTTTGTTTATCGAAAAATCCCTCTAGCTTTGGCTCTGCTCAACCTATTGAGGTGATTTTGGTTTTGAATTAACGCCAGAACATCATTGTATACGCATGCATTATACGTTATGCTCTGGTTGCCGAATTATTATTATTATTATTATTATTATTATTATTATTATTATTATTATTATTATTATTATTATTACTAGCCAAGCTACAACCCTAGTTGGAAAAGCAAGATGCTATAAGCCCAAGGGCCCCAATAGGGAAAAATAGCCCAGTGAGGAAAGGAAATAAGGAAATAAATAAATGATGAGAATAAATTAACAATATATCATTCTATAATCAGTAACAACGTCAAAACAGATATATCCTACTGTATATAAACTTAACAACGTCAAAACAGATATGTCATATATAAACTATAAAAACTCATGTCAGCCTGGTCAACATAAAAACATTTGCTCCAACTTTGAACTTTTGAAGTTTTACTGATTCAACTACCCGATTAGGAAGATCATTCCACAACTTGGTAACAGCTGGAATAAAACTTCTAGAATACTGTGTAGTATTGAGCCTCATGATGGAGAAGGCCTGGCTATTACTGTAGGATTAACTGCCTGCCTAGTATTACGAACAGGATAGAATTGTACAGTGAAAGTACGTGGAAAATGAAAGAATAATTAATTTCTATTTAGATTTTTTGTTCCTGTAATCTGAACTATAACTTGACACATAGATTAGATATTCACAAAATATTTCCACCAAAATTATCACTAAACATTGAATTAAGAGCTAATAATAAACACTAAACATAAGGACCAGACGTGTGCCATATATAGGCATGAAACTGAACCCACCACTCTTTTGATATGCAGATATATTTTCTCAAATTGTGGAGTATTTTCCAGATATTCATAAGTCTATGATTTTAATGTTATAAGGGAAATTTATGACTTTTAATTTATATTAACATTTGGAGATGCATTTCAAAGGATTTATTTACTTATTTAGCATGTCATTTTACTGAGTATGCTACTCTTCAAGTTTTGTTCACGATTTCCTCTGCTAGTTTATAACTTCCTTAGAATCATTATGTCATTCAGTGATCAAGATGCAGCAAAGGTTGCGGCAGTATTTAATAGCTGCAGTGAGTACACAGAGACAGAAATAACAAATAGGCTGAAACCATTCATGAATATCATGAGATCTATATAAAGTTTAGGAGACAAACATCCCTAATGGCACAAAAGTTGCTATGCATTTTCCTAGTCTAAGTAACATACGTATTCAAAAGAGGTATTTATGGTATTTGTATTATCGTCATTATTATCATATCATTATTACTTGCTACGCTACAACCCTAGTTGAGAAAGCAGAATACTATAAACCCAAGGGGTCCAACACGAAAAATTACCTCAATGAGGAAAGGAAATAAATAAACTATATGAAAAGTAATGAACAATTAAAATAATTTTTTAAAGAATAGTAACAACATTAAAAATGATCTTTCATATATAATCTATAAAAAGGGACTTATGTCAGCCTCTTCAACATAAAAACATTTGCTGCATGTTTGCACTTTTGAAATATCAAAATAGAAGTCGACATACAACACTAACTGTTGTGGTCAAGGTGGACTAGGACATATGCATGTATTGCCAGATCCGAAAGCTTGAAAAAAAGTGCACCAATAGTAGAGCAGGTTAAGCAAACCACCGTTCATTTTGTGATATAAGCATGAAATTTGGCATTTTATGCTAGCCACGAAAAAAAATTCAATATGGCGGTAATTTTTTCAAGATGGCCACCTGACGCATCCTCGTTTCAAGTTTTTGTTGAAAAAAAACACAGACCAAATTGTCATATAAACACGAAATTTGGCAGTAATGTTCTGTGTACGTCATGTTATCAGTTAAAAGTAGTAGCCCTCAAGAAAATTCAATATGGCGGCCTTTTTTAAGATGACCGCCAGATGCATACCCATTTTGTGGCTTTGTTAAAAAACCACAGTTCATATTGTAATATGAACCTGAAATTTGGCAGTAATGTTCTTTGAACAGGTGCAGCGGCTCACAAGCGTAATAGAAGAAATGGGGAATCCATCTGCAGAGGAATCTAAGGATTTACTTTCACTTGACATGAAAGATATTGTCGATCCTTCAGCAGCACTGCTGGTTGCAGCACATCCAGAGGGGAACAATTTCAAACATTCATGGAAAAATTGAAGACTGAAAGTCTGCATTTCTGTCAGCTAATGAAGCGGAACAACAAAGACTTTTGCAAAATCAAGAAAGATCCAACAGAGAAGTCAGAGACACAGCTACTAAAGGAGGATTGTAAATTTTACTCCTGTCTTTTCATATCCTGTCAATCCAGAGGGTGTGATTTATTAGTTTTTCAAACATGAGAAACAGTCTTTCCCTTCATCACTCAGCAAACAGGGCAAACTATACGTCACTAGTAAGTCAGATCTGGTTAAGTCCCGCAAAGCATGGTAGAGCTTCCAGAAACAAAGCCAGAAACTGACACACTCATTGCGGACGTTTCTTGCCTGGTGAATACAGTCACACCCAAAACACCGAAGACATTTGAAGAATACGCCAAGGACATTCTACCAAAGGTGGAATACTACAGTAGTAACTACAAGAGGAACGATATCATTTTTTATGTCTACCAGCAGTCTAGTCTGAAATCTGAAGGACGATCTTGAAAAAAATGGCCGTCCCTTCTATTCTTTGATGGGAAATATGTTAAGATAGATATATATATATATATATATATATATATATATATATATATATATATATATATATATATATATATATATATACACACACACCCGACTCCAGTCTACTGCAAGAAAAAGGCCTCAGACATATCATTCTTGTCTGGAGTTTGGCCATTTTATTTCACCACGCTGGCTACTGCAGATGGGCGATATTGTGAGATTTTAGTCTGATCGCTCATGAAAATTCCAATCTAATATGGGTGGCTTTTACTAGTACAGCTTTGTCGATTATATATATATATATATATATATATATATATATATATATATATATATATATATATATATATACATATATATATATATATATATATATATATATATATATATATATATATATATATATATATATATATATATACTGTATAAATAACTTGATATATCGCCAATAAAAATAGAACAGAACGTAAAGGAATAACCTCAACAATTTGGTAAAGGAAATGTCGACGATGAAGGAGCAACAAGAAAACGATGTACAGACAGAGAGCGAAAATATTAATTAATGATTCTCTTATGTCCCGAAAGAAGGAGAAGACTTTGCACACGTTATATGAATGAAGATTTCAAGTAAATAATAATGAGAATTTGAAATAACATCTTGAGTCCGTAGACATTAATATTATATTTATTGAATAGTTTTAAAAACAAAATAAGTTTTACTTTTGATAAAAATATTGATTATATCTATGTATATTTGCTTCTATAAAATAAAATCTATTATACGCAATTATATGTTCGAAGTAGAGTGAAAAGTCTTGTATCAATCACTTCCAAGCGAATTTCTTCCGGAGTTCCAAAAGAAATCTTGAAGAACTCGTCCGGACACTTAAGGTGGAATTAAAGAAGTGTAATGGAGAATAAGTTTTTCAACTTGATACAGTTGAATATTCATTAAAATAACAATTGAGAACCAATTAGAAATATGATTTTATTTTTTTTGTTTACTGTGAAAGTAATTCTCATTCCTAAAATAAGCGCTAAAAAATTCAATGATGTCTAATTTCTCATAAATTTACATAATATAAAAAATTTTAAGTTGAAAAAAATGCTCTGACATAATCGTTCCAAAATTCTCTGTCTTCAGGGATATGAGATGATGATTAAATAATATCTTCTTTACTGCGTTTCACTCTACCTTGAGGCGTCAGTGACCCTGGCAGTTTGACGCCGCCTAGTGTCAATGACCTTAGTTGGACGCTAGGCAACCTAATCAAACTTTAAATATGATCATATGAATAAAACCCCTGATACAGAATTCTCTCTCTCTCTCTCTCTCTCTCTCTCTCTCTCTCTCTCTCTCTCTCTCTCTCTCTCTCTCTCTCTCTCTCTCTCTCTCTCTCTCCAAAAATTTAATGGAAAACGCGAGAGATAAACATGATTCATTACTTAACAGTGGCGTAAATTAGTCAGTGTTGATTTGCTGTTGCGAAATACGAATGTTTACCTATCAATAATCATATAAGTGCTGATAATATATCTTTCTTTAGACAGTACTCTAATAATACCCCTTTAATGTTTACTATTATACAAACAATGACCACTTGGTATTCAATCTTATATATATATATATATATATATATATATATATATATATATATATATATATATATATATATGTGTGTGTGTGTGTGTGTGTGTGTGTGTGTGTACATATAAACACGTATATATAAAGCGAGACAATATATATATATATATATATATATATATATATATATATATATATATATACATATATATATACACACACATACACACACACACACACACACACACACACATATATATATATATATATATATATATATATATATATATATATATATATATATATATATATATATATACACATATATGTACAATGAAGAATGGTGATATAATAAGAACACATAGCCTATCAGTCAGTTGGTAGTGGAGTTGTGGGAATTGCAGTTACAAGGAGAAAACCATGTATACTGAATGATACTTGTGATACTATAAAAGAGACAAAGACAGAAATTTATTGTTGATAGTTTTCGAGGAAGTGATGAAAATTACAAGGTAGAGCATGCTAAGTATTCCAGTATTGATAGTGAGGTCACAAGAAACGCCAGGAATGTCTGGAGAGAATATTCAGACAGGGAAGCAGACGAGGCTGACAAAACTATGAATTCATGGAGTGGCTATGGTGTACGATTTTTTCATAGAATTATTAATGAAATCTCTACTAGAGCAAAGAAGAAACACATACCCATCAAAAAAATAAATGAATCTTTTATAACAACAAAAGATGAAGAAAGGCAACGCTAGATGGAACATTTTAGTGAGGTTATGAATGGAAGATATGAAGGGAATAGTTTGATTGATATACCTGAAGCTGAGGAAGACCTTAATGTGCCCATGAATGTAATCAGTGTGTTTGAAGTCGAAGCTATCATTAAAAAGTTAAAGGGATGAAAAGCCCCTGGATACGAAGGAATAATATTGACCGAAAATGCATCAATCCCTGGAATACTTACAAGATTATCTTGTAGAATGTGGCGTGAAGAGGCAACCCCTAATGAATGGAAGCTCTGACTGATTGTAATAATTACAGAGGCATCATGCTTACGTCAATTGTGATCAACATAAATAGAATACTCATTCTAAAGAGACTAGAGAGAAATATTGATGAAAAGCTGAGACGAACAAGCAGATTTAGAAAAGGTAGAAATTGTCCTGACCAAATTTTCATTTTAAGACATGTTGTACAACAATGTGTATAATATAGAAATCTACTTTTTATGGCATTCGTGGACTATGAAAAAGCCTTTGATAGTGTGCACCGGCCAATTTTGTGGAGAGTCCTGCGTTACTATGGAGCTTCTCTTAAATAAGTAAATTTGATCTACTGTGTTCATCAGTATACAAGTGCAAAGTTAATTTTAGTGGAGTCCTATCAAATGAATTTCCAGTGAACAGTGGTGTAATCAGAGGGAATGTGTTGTCAACTATGTTGTATATCCTTCTCCTGGATTTTGTAATGCATAGAACAGTTGAGGAGGGTGGAAAAGGATTGGACTGCATTGGTAACAGGAAATTAGCTGACCTGGAGCATGCTGATGACGCTGTCCTTATCAGCAGAACATTACAGGACTTGCAAAGCTTGCTTACCAGAATGCATGAAATATCATATGAGGTTGGGCTCAGGATAAATAATAAAAAGGCAGAGATGATGAGAACGGAAAATGCAATTAATGATGAAATAATGTTAGAAGGAGAAAGGTTTAATGAGGTGGAATCATTAAAATATTTAGGAACTATGATCTCTAATACAGGATCTTTAGAAATGAGGTTTAATGAAAGACTGAAAAAAGCAAATCCGACAATGGCTAGGTTAAGTAAAATATGGAAATCAAATCGCCTGAAATTACATATGAAATCTGGCTATATATCAGTTTAGTGAGATTGGGAGTTAAATGGCAGGACAGGATTAGAAATGAAACTACAAGTGAGATTACCCGAGTGTCATATGTGAATGAGATCATGGCGAGGGGTAGATGGAGATGGTTTGGGTATGCTCTTTGCACTCTCCAAGAGATATTAGCTCACCAAGCTTTCAACTAGGCTCAAGAAGGCAGTAGAAGAGTTGGAAGACCCAGGCCTATATGGCTAATTACTATAAAGTATGAAGTAGGAGATGATGGATGGAGAAGCATTGTTTAAAAGTTCAAGAATGAGACGATTGGCGAAATTTAACTGAAGTTCTTTGGGCCAGTACGCGTAAGAGGGAGATGATGATGATGATGATATATACAGTAAATATATACATATATATATGTGTGCGTTTTATATATATATATATATATATATATATATATATATATATATATATGTTATTATATATAATGCTATTGTACACACACACACACACACACACACACACACACACACACACACACACACATATATATATATATATATATATATATATATATATATATATATATATATATATATATATATATATATATATATATATATATATCTGTGTGTGTATAAAATTTATTTCTGATGTCTATTTGCTATTGAAAAAATAGCAAATAGCAAAAATATCTATTTATGATATAATTATTAATATCAATGTACAACAAATATAGCCGTTTTTAGTCTACTGCAGTTAAAAGGTCTAAGACAGGTCATTATTCATGTATGTAGATTGGCCATTTTTCATCAACGCTGGGCACTGCAGATTGGCGATATTGTGAGATTTTAGTCTGATCGCTCATAGCAATTCAACGATCATATATATATATATATATATATATATATATATATATATATATATATATATATATATATATATATATATATATACAGTATATATATATGTATATATATATATATATATATATATATATATATATATATATATATATATATATATATGCATGTGTGTGTGTAATTATATAAATAGTATAAAAATATTTATATATCTCCAATAAAAAAACAGAAAAGAACGTAAAGGAATAACTTCGACAATTTGGTAAAGAAATGTTGATGATAAAGTGGCAGCAAGAAAACGATGCACACAGAGAGTTGGGAGTGGGTGTGTCTTTTCATAGCATAACTATTGTATTTTTAAGTAATAGATCACAAAGAGTTGTTATTGATGTATACTATAGTGAGTATAAGAATGTGATATCTGGTGTTTCCCAGGGTAGTGTTCTTGGTCCATTACTTTTCATACTCTATACACATGACGTGTGGTTTGGCATAGAAAACAAGTATGTTACATATGCAGATGATGCTCCTCTCTTTGCATCAATTCCATCTCCTATATGTAGATCTGGGGTTGCTGAATCCCTTAATAGAGATCTAGCTAAAATTGGTGCATGGTGCAAATTATGGAGTATGAAGTTGGATCCTAACAACACTCAAAGTATGATTGTAAGTAGGTCGAAGACAATGGCTCCTCAACATCTGGATCTCAGCATTAATATTTTTTTTCTCAACTCTGTATGACACTTAAAATTGTAGGTGTAATTCTTGATATCAAATTCACTTTTGAAAATCATATTTGATCAGTTTCTTCTTCAATTGCACAAAAAATTGGCTTATTGAGAAAGTCTTTTAAGATTTTTGGTGATCAATCTATTCTTCATATTCTTTCATTCAGTTTCCTTTCGAATATTGTTCTTCTGTCTGGTCTTCAGCTGCGGAATCTCATCCTAATTTGTTGGACAGAAACTTACGGTCTACTGAATTTCTTATTTATGATCTAGATATTAATCTCTGGCACCGTCGTTCAATCAGTTCATTGCTCATGTTGCATAAGATTTTTCATGCTTCTGACCACGCTTTATATTTTACCTTCCCGTACAGTATCATCCTGTTCGTAATAACAGATAGGCAGTTTATTACAATAGTCATGTCTTCTCCATCATAGGGTGCAACTCTGCACAGTATTCTAGAATTTTTATTCTAGTTGTGACCAGGTTGTGGAATAATCTTGCTAAAGAGGAAGTTAATTCGGACGAACTTCAAAAGTTCAATGTTACAGCGAATGTTTTCAAGTTAAATATGCTGACATAAGTATCTTTTTATAGTTTATTTATGAAAGTTCTATTCTAATGTTCATACTGTTCTTATAATGTTATTCTAATTGTTCATTACTTCTCTCGTAGCTTATTTATTTCCTTGTTTCCTTTCGTCACTGGGCTATTTTTCCATGTTGGACCCCTTGGGCTTACAGCATTGTGCTTTAATAATAATAATAATAATAATAATAATAATAATAATAATAATAATAATAATAATAAAAGACGAATATTATATGCCCAAGGGCTCCAAAAAGGAAAATACAGCCCAGTAAGGTAAGAAAATAAAAGAATATATAAGCTACATGAGAAGTAATGAACGATTAATATAAAATATTCTAAAGATCAGTACCAACGTTGAAATAGATCTATCATATATAAACTGTGAAGCGAGACTTGTCAGCCTCTTCAACTTCCTGATTAGGAAGAACAATCAGTAATCTGAAAATAGCCGGAATAAAACTTCCAGAATAATGTGCAGTATTAAGCCTTATGATGGAGAGAGAATGACTATTAGAATTAACTGCATACCCACACTTAAAAAATTGCCTTAAAAACGGTAAAAATCCTGGAATAAATATTCCCAGGCATTAACCGTTTTAAAAACGGATATACTGACGTTAAGGATTGATATTACGGTCACCGAACCGTAATGATAAAGTAGGGTAAAAATGACGGTCGATTGTATTTTACTGAAATACGGATGAAAACAGTATATTCATGCAGAGAATTTCCGATTAAAATTACAGTTTTTTTTTTTAAGTGTATTAATACGTGCAGGAAGTTAATGTCTGGGCAGATGTGAATACAAAGGATGGTCTGAATTATAAATCTTATGCAAAATGCATAAATAAATAACTGAACGACGGTGCCAAAGATTAATATCTAGGTTAGGAATAAGAAATTTATTAGATTGGAAGTTCCTGTCCAACAAATTAAGATGAGATTCCGCAGCAGAAGACCAGACAGAAGAACAATATTCGAAAATGGGTGGAATGAAAGAATTAAAACACTTCTTCAGAATAGATTGATCACCGAAAATCTTGAAAGACTTTCTCAATAAGCCAATTTTTTGTGCAATTGAAGAAGAGACCGACCGTTACGTCACTGCGCTCAGTGGGAGAAACAGAATTTAACCACTCCCTATGGTGAGCATAGAAATCACCTACAAAAACTAAAGGGACCTCTCTATCAGCTCCTTGTATCTTAGTCATAATGGAAAGAAGGTAATCGAAGAGAGAATGTCAGGAACCCAGTAGATCGAACATAAATAGGGCTGCAACAACCTGGCTGGTAATAATATACGTACGCATGTGTATATATATATATATATATATATATATATATATATATATATATATATATATATATATATATATATATATATATATATATATATATATTAGACGTATATTATTTTTATGTAGCATTTATTCATTATTCATTTTCGAGTTTTTTTTTAATTATAAGAATCACGCCTCCCTACCTACCTCCTCATTCGATCTAAGGGAACACACCTTAAGGTGGTAACATGGAAAATAATTAATGTCATAGAATTTAACAATTAGTTGTTATAATCGGAAACATCGACACTTATTGTACTATATATGTAACTTTAAATAAGGATGGAAATAAGAGAGAGAGAGAGAGAGAGAGAGAGAGAGAGAGAGAGAGAGAGAGAGAGAGAGAGAGAGAGAGAGAGAGAGAGAGAGAGCCTCACCTTACCTTATTGCCTTATTCTATGTTTGGGTTCCCCCAGGTCCCTCAGTGTGAGGCACCTCGTATATCCACCAGAGAGTTGCTAATGCATCTTCCGGTGTATTTTGCATCTTCCAGTCTCGGATGATCTGGGATGCATCTTAGGTGTTTATCGAGCTTATTCTTAAACATCTCTACGCTCACTCCTGATATGTTTTTTAGATGAGCTGGCAGCACATTAAATAGTCGCTGCATTATCGATGCTGGTGCGTAGTGGATTAATGTCCTGTGTGCCTTCCTTAGTTTTCCTGGTATAGTTTTGGGCACTATTAATCTACCTCGGCTTGCTCTTTCTGATATTTTTAGCTCCATGATGTTTTCAGTAATTCCTTCGATCTGCTTCCATGCCTGTATTATCATATAGCGTTCTCTTCTCCTTTCTAGACTGTACAATTTAAAAAATTGCAGTCTTTCCCAGTAGTCAAGGTCCTTAATTTCTTCTATTCTAGCAGTAAAGGACCTTTGTTTACTCTCTATTTGTGCAATATCCTTTTTGGTAGTGTGGGTACCATATCACATTGCAGTACTCGAGTGTACTACATACATAAGTTTTTGTACAGCATAATCATGTGTTCAGCGTTTCTTGTTTTAAAGTGCCTGAATAGCATTCCCATTTTTGCTTTACATTTAGCCAAGTGTTGCTATTTGGTCGTTGCATAACATATTCCTGTTTAACATTACATCAAGGTCTTTAATTGCTTCCTTGTTTGTGATTGTCTCGGTATTAGGTCCCCTGTATGCATATTCCATTCTTTCTCTGTTTCCATAATTTATTGATTCGAATTTATCGGAGTTAAATACCACCCTATTCATTTCCGCCCATTCATATATTTTGTTTAGATCTCTTAGTAATGAGTTCCTATCTTCATCACAAGTAATTTCTCTACTTATTCTTGTGTCATCTGCGAAACTTCTCACTACAGAGTCTTTAACATTACAGTCTATGTTTGAGATCATAATAACAAACAGCAGTGCAGCTAATACCGTACCCTATGGCACGCCAGATATTACTTGAGCTTCATCCGATTTCTCGTCATTTGCAACCACTATCTGTTTTGTAGAATTTTTTTTATCCATTTTCCTATCTTTCCCACAACAATATTATGCTTTCTTAATTTTTTCTCTAATATATTGTGGTCTACCTTGTCAAAGGCTTTTGCAAAATCTAGATAGACCACATCTGTGTCTATTTCATTTATCATATTTTTATATATGTTTTCATAGTGTGCTATCAGTTGGGTTTGTGTACTTTTTCCAGGCACAAAACCGTGTTTGACCTAAATTAAATAAATTATTTTTAACCAAATGGTTCATTATATTCTTTTTTATTACCCTCTCATACACTTTCATAATATGTGATCCCTCTTAATGAGAGAATGCCTTGATGAAGTCATTGAGCTTCAGCACGGCATTTCATTCCCGTGCTGAATCTTGGTGACGGGCAAGAGGGCTCTCGAACTTCGGGAAATTGCTCCCCCAGTTCGAATCTAAATTTCTCTCTTTCATCTTTTTCTTCTGCTTAACATTACTTCGACCTTCTCCTAATTTTATCAAATTTCCTTTCTTTCATCTTGCTGTCCTATCTCTATGATTATTATTTTTCTTAGTTATATATATATATGTAGATGTATGCATATATATATATTTATTTATTTTATTTGTTCATTTATTTTTTTATCTATTTTTTTTTCTATTTTATTTAAATGGCGTGGATATTTCCACATTCGTTATTACTGCCTGCTTAGATGAATGGGAGAAGGGATCACGGTTGGGAGGTATTCGCATTCAAAGCTATATATGAGAGTATTGGATGATCTCAGCCATCCCAAAGATGGTTTGGACCTTTTTGGCGGAACTACTCTCAAGGGTTGGGTCATCGGAATCCAGGGGGATCCAATCCTTGAGGTGGGACTCTTGGCTTTTGGCCGGAAGCCCATCATTACAGATATGGGGAGGATGATTCCATATTACTTTGGTCTCAGTCCTAACAGGCGGGTTTAGCTTACACCTGTGCCTCTATATCTGTTTTGATGCTATCCTTTGGGTAGGGTATGGAGTGGACCATCGGGGAAATATACTCTCATTGTGCTGATAGTGGCGAATGCAAATTTCCTTTCCAACGTATGATACTTTCTTATAATTCTCAAGCAGGTACCCCAACAAAACAACAAAAAACCTGAAAATCCCTCCCTTAAATATGGACCCTTCAAATACTGACTCCCCATCCCCTGGATTTGCTGACTCCCCCCCGGCACTGTTGACGACTTCTGCTACTGAAATTAAGGAAAACTCTGTTGACGACCTTCGAACTAAAAAGGACCACTCTACTGATGTTAAAAAATCTAGCAATTTGGGTAACACAGGGAAACTACGATTCCTTCATGTTTCCCAAATCCCATTAGAGACAAATTATGATGATATATATAGAGCATTTGAGTGCTATGGATTGATAAAGGAAATACGGATGCGACTTGGAGATGAAAAATGGGACTCTTGGATATCTTTTGAAAGTCATGATGAAGCGTTTAATGCCATAAGTAATATTAGTAGTATCAAAATTAACGAATTGAACATCATGGGAGCTCTTTGTGATAAGGTCCCAAAGGAATTGGATGTGTACAAACCTGCTGATTGGTTTGAAAAAGATAGAAATGTACCCATGCCTTCACAGAGAAAACCCAAACCACCTATGTGGCTCTTAGCTGAACCTAAAGGGATAATAGGGAATTATTTTAAGATATGTAAGTTTATCCAAAAAAAAAGTAGGAACCATAGCACCTGGAGATATATCTCGTTTTGGGAAGAACAGTTATCTCATCCATGCCAAATCTTCGACTCAGTCTGCAATACTGTCTAACTTACAGACAGGCAGTGATGAAATTACATTGGAAATGAAACCTCATCTAAATTTTAATTATGGAAGGGGAGTGGTCTTTAATAAGGACCTATACGAATTTACAGAGGAGGAGATACTTTCTATGTGTCCATTAAATGTATGGAAAGTGCATAAGGTTCCTGGAACTTCAATGATTATACTTACTTTCCAGGATGCTGATGTACCTTTCCATATTTTTATTGAAAATGAGAGGATTAAAGTTCGACCTTTCAAACAAAAGCCCCTGCAATGTTTTAATTGTTTTAAATTTGGACACCCATCCAAAGTTTGCAAAAATGGAAAAATGTGTGGTATTTGCTCCAAAACTTATCATGGAGAATGTACACTTGAGGCCAGGTGTTCAAATTGCAATTTGAATCATAAATCAACTGATAGGATATGCGAACTGTATAAGTTGGAGGAAGCTGCCCTAAACAAATCAAGTTTAGAACACATAAGTGTGGGACATGCAAAAAAATGTTGAATAAATCAACCAGCTATGTAAAGGCCTTAAAATCAAAGGTAAATTTACCACAGGAGACAGCAACCCCACCTAGCACTGCCAGTAATTCTAAGAAAAGAAATACAACCTCTGATGATAAAGTACTGCATGACAAAGTAATCGTATTGCCTTCTGAGGCTTTGCCACAGCGTATTAAAAATGGGTCATTGCCCATTTCTGTACAGCCTTCGTCCCCCATTACTAACATTAGTACTAACCTCTCCCAGGCCATGTCCTTGCCTGATTTGATGGAGATGCCACCTGACACTAAGTTACCAGGTGCACCTGTATTGGGGAAGGTGCAAAAACCTGGTAGCTCAAAACCTACTAATCGGAAAAGAGAGAGACCTCCATCTCTCTCACCCCCTTCCATAAGAAATATCAAAATTACGACGTCAAATAAATATGATGATTTGTCTGTTGATATTTCTGATCTGGAAGTCAATTTAAATAAATCGGAAATTCAAGTGGAGGTCCACCAACCTCCTCAACAATCAGATCAAAAAGACAAAAAGAAAATCATAAATTCTAAACCCAATCTATCAAGACCTTCTTTAATAAAACCACCTAAAAATAGTGTTAGATCAAAAACTGCTAATGGGAAGACTCCATCCAAGGGGTCTACCAAATTATAAACCATAGTTTTTTCCTCCATTTTGCAATGGAATTGTCAGGGTTTAAGGGCCAAATATGAAGAACTTAAGCTCCTTATTCATGAGCATTCCCCCATAATTATTTGTCTACAGGAGAGCAAACTTGATCATAATACCCCATGTCCTCGCGAATACATTAGTTATAGGACACCATATGATCACCAAGTGGGGAGCCATGGCGGAAGTCTCATATACGTTCGTCGAGATGTTCCCCAAGTTTCTCTGTCTATTCGTACACCTCTGCAGGCAGTGGTTGTACAGATCGACATAGGGCGAAAATATACAATTTGTTCTCTGTACTTGCCTCCAAATGATAACATTTTGTATGACAACTTAGTGGAGGTGATTCAACAACTCCCTCAACCTTTTCTTTTACTTGGAGATTTGAATGGTAGACATCCTTTGTGGGGTGATGTTTTAGCAAACACGAGGGGAAATATCATATCATCAATTGTGGAAAATGAAGATGTGGGACTCCTTAATACAGGAGAGCCCACACACTTTCATGTCCAGACAGGTACCTTGTCATGTATTGACCTAGCAATCGTAAGCTCTAATTGCCTAATAGACTTCGATTGGAGAACATTAGATGATTGGCATACTAGTGATCACGCACCAATCATTATAAACACCAACAATGGTCCACCTTTACAGGGATCGCCACGATGGAATCTTGACAAGGCGGACTGGGGTAAATTTCGTGAGCTAAGCGAAATTGAGGGGGATGCAGGACAAGTTGAAAATATCGATGATGCCATAGACTTACTGAATGGAACTCTCCATACAGCAGGAGTCAATTCAATTCCAAAAACAACAGGGTTATTCAAACGACGACCAGTCCCGTGGTGGTCTTCAGAACTAACTGCCCTGCACAGAGCCACAAGAAGATCTTTAACACGATTGCGTAGACGCAGAACTGATGAGAATTTAATTATGTACAAGAAATGTAGAACACAGTTCCGTCGTGCCATGAAAGAAGCAAGGCGCCAGTCATGGATGTCTTTTGTTTCCTCCATTAACAGTAGAACACCACCATCTTCTGTGTGGAGGAAAGTAAAAAAGATAGCTGGCAAATTCACCCCCAACCCACCACCAGTGTTGAAGGTGAATGGCCAGTATGTAACTGAAGCAAATGAAGTTAGCAATGCCCTGGCTAATCATTTTTCAAATGTATCCAGCAAGTGTGAAGGAGCCCCTGGTCACCAGTATAGGAGCGCTGAAGAAAAGAAAATTTTAAATTTTGCAACAAGAAGGGAAGAGTCGTATAATTCTCCTTTCACTGAAAGAGAATTTGATTCCGCACTTGCTCATTGCAACAATACAGCCCCTGGACCCGATGGAATTCCATATGCAATGATTAAACATGTACATTTTAATACAAAGCTATTTATTTTAAGTATTATTAATAGAATATGGCATGATCATAGTTACCCAAGTGTTTGGGAACTAGCCATTATTTTAGCCTTTTTAAAACCCGGTAAAGACAAATTTTTAGCAGCAAACTATCGTCCTATTGCATTGACATCTTGTTTATGTAAAATCATGGAGAAGATGGTCAATGCAAGGCTGATATGGTACCTTGAAAAGAAAGGTATTTTATCACCGATTCAATGTGGATTCCGAAAAATGCACTCAACGACTGATGTGTTGATACGACTAGAGTCTTCTATTTGTGAAGCCTTTGCTTCCAAACAGCACCATGTTACAGTATTTTTTGACCTTGAAAAGGCATATGATACCACATGGAGATATGGTATACTTAAAACCATTCATGAATTGGGATTGAGAGGAGAGCTGCCACTATTTATTCAGGCATTTCTTTCACGTAGAGTTTTTCAAGTGAGAGTTGGGGAAACACTATCTGAGAGTAAGTGCCAGGAAGAAGGAGTTCCTCAGGGTAGTGTGCTGAGTGTAACCCTTTTTGCACTAGCAATTAATGGGATATCCAAAGCCATTCCCCAGGATGTTCTCTCAACATTATTTGTGGATGATCTCTCAATATCATTTGCTGGCACTAGAATGGCAATGGTTGAGAGAAAAATCCAACACTCTATTGATAAAATTATCCAGTGGGCTGACATGAATGGATTTAAGTTCTCGACAAGTAAAACTACCGTTGTCCATTTTTGTCGTATCCGGGGAGTACATCCAGACCCGGATATATACATTAAAGGTCAACGGATACCATGTGCAAGAGAAGCTAAATTTTTAGGTTTGATATTTGATTGTAGGCTGACATAGGTTTCTCACTTAAAAGCATTAAAAGCTAAATGTGTTGAATCTCTGAACATCTTAAAAGTATTGTCCCATACATCGTGGGGGGCAGACTGCAATACTATTTTAAAATTATACAAGGCCTTGATTTTTTCCAAAATTAGTTATGGTTGTGAGGTATATTCTTCAGCCACCCCAAGCCGGTTAAAAATATTAGACTCGATACATCATGCAGGTATTAGATTGTCTACTGGAGCTTTTAAAACCTCGCCTATCCCAAGTCTCCTTGTTGATGCTGGAGAGTTACCTCTAGACCTATACCGAATGTCTTCCATTCTTCGGTATTGGTTTAGATTGCAAAGACTCCCTAACTCTCTCGCCTTTCAGACTGCAAGCCTTGTAAGACACGCATCATACTTTGAGTTGCACCCAAAATCTCCTCAACCTTATGGCTTTCGGGTGAAACGATTATTAAATAGTCTGGATTTAATTAGAAATAAGGTACTTCCATTCAAGGTATCACCAACGCCTCCATGGAAGTTACCAGAGATATCTTTTTGTAAATATTTTATTGGAGATAAGAAGAATATGTCAGACCTAGAAGCCAGGTCTCTTTTTAATGAACATGTTAGAGAACATAGAGGATCAACTTTTATCTATACTGATGGCTCCAAATCTGATGCTGGCGTTGGATTTGGAGTACATAGTAATGGTTTTAATTGTAGAGGTGCACTTCCTCTGACCGCTTCCATATTTACTGCCGAACTGTATGGCATATTAACCGCTATTGAGAAAATAGCGTTGGAGAAGGAGGGTAATTTTACAATTTTTAGTGATGCAAGGAGTGTCCTTCAAGCTATGGAAGTTTTTAATTCTAATAACCCTTTAGTTTTAAAGATTTTAGAATGGCTTTTCATAATTGGACGGAGAGGTATAACAGTTCAATTTTGTTGGGTTCCAGCACATGTAGGTGTGTCTGGGAATGAGAAGGCAGATTCACTGGCTAAGGAGGCTGCATCAGAGTTGCTGCCAAGAAGGTATCCCATTCCCTGTGATGATTTCTTACCTGACATCAAGAAATTGGTTTGCAATAAATGGCAACAGCAATGGGATAGTCAAGATGGCAATAAAATGCGAGAGATAACAAATGACATATCTCCTTGGAGGTATAATATGATGCCCCGAAAATGGGAGACGTCTCTTTGTCGTCTCCGTATTGGTCACACTCGGTTTACACACGAGTTTTTGCTGAAGGGCCAACACCAACCATATTGTGACGACTGTGTAGTACCTCTAACAGTAAGGCATTTGTTGACCGAATGCCCCAATTATAACAACTTGCGGAATAGATATTTGTTTGAGGCTCGAGGTGAGGGTGGCAGGTTCATCCTTGCCAAGATTCTTGGAAATGATGTGTCCTACCATGCAAGTGGCATTTTTAGATTTATTTCAGAAGCAGGTCTTCTGAAAAATATTTAACTTTTATTACATTCAACTTTTATGATTTTAATTGAATACTCTTTTATTTTTTATTTTATTTTATCTTTTATTTTTGTATACATAAATTAAATGTTACCGGCGTCAATGACCTCAGATGTCAGGATGCCTGAAAACTTTGAATCAATCAATCAATCAATCATAATATGTGATGTTAGACTAACAGGTCTATAATTGCTTGCCTCTAGTCTTGATCCACTTTTGATAATAGGGGTTATATATGCTAATTTATGTTTAACATATATCTCGCTCATATCAACACTTTGTCTTAGCAGTATTGCAAGCGACTTCTCGATAGTGTGTGCAGTTTTTTTTTTAACAAAATCGCTGGAACTCCATCTGGCCCGGCAGCTGATCCATTTTTAATTTCGCTTATAGCCTGCACAATATCTGCTTCATTAATATCTATATCCGTTAGATATTCAATATTTTCTTCTCTCATTTCTGTTTCATTATTCTCATTCGCAATTCTTGGCGTGAATTCACTCTCATCTTTTTCTGCTATGTTGCATATTTCCATTTTTTTATTCGTTACCCATCCTTCAATTCTTAGAGGGCCTATTTCTACTCTCCCTTTATTCATCTTTTTTGCATAGGAGTAAAGTACTTTGGGGTTTTTCTGGATATTTTGAAGTGTCCTTTCTTTTAAGTCCCCTTTTTAAATTTTCTTTCGATTGTATAATCTTTTTTTATGCATTTTCTATCTTACTTTTTATTTCAATCATTTTCCATACGTTTTTTCTTTTGCAAGATTTTTCTTCCACTTTCTAATTTTCTGAAATAAGATCCTTCTGTCTCTTGGTATGCATGTCTGATGTTTATTTTTCTTTTTCGGTACATATTTTTCAACAATTTTATCCAGTATTTTGTGCAGTATATCCGTATTTACCTATATATTATTACTTACTAATACATTTTTCCAATCTTTGATAAATTCTTCATTTATTTCTAACCATTTTATATTCTTACTATAAAAATTATATTTTCCATATCCTTCCCATAGTTTTGTGCTTTGTTTATATCTGCGTTCACTCGCTTTGGAATGGAGTGTTAATTCTATGACATTGTGGTCTGAAATTCCCGTGTTATACACTATTATTTCTTTAACACAATTCACCTCATTCACAAATACTAGATCTAAGACATTTTCCTTTCTTGTTGGAATGTGGTTTATTTGTTGCATATTATGTTCTAATAGCATATCTTGAAGCTTTTCAAATTGCCTCTTATCTTCTGCGCTACTATTACTCTCTTTTTTATATGCATATATACAACCACTTTTTCTATCCATTCTTTCCAAGGAAAGTTAAAATCTCCGGATAGGAGTATATTCCAGTCTTTATGGTTTCTACATATATAATCTATTTTTCTATTATTATGTCAAACTCTTTAGTATTTGGGGGTCTGTAAACTATAAAATTCACTAATTTTTCGTATTCAAATTCTACCGCAATAAATTCACATTCTGTGTTGCTGTATTTTTTCACAGACTTTTCCTTGATTTATGTCTCTTCCATATATTGCGATTCCCCCTTGATTCCTATTTGTTCTGTCTGATCTATATGTTTGGAAACCCTTTATCTGGTCATCACTGTCAGTCTCTTGGGAATACCGTGTTTCATTTATATTTAATATATCTATTTTTTCAATTTGGGTTAGTTCTTCTAAGAACTCTATTTTCCTTTTAGAGTTACTCGTGACTAATCCTTGTGCATTCATCAATTCATCACTATGATGGTTTGTGTTTCATCCCCATTATATAATATTGGTGATAATATGGATTCTCCCATGCTTCCTTCCTGTTCTAATATGATGTTCTTTTCTTCATTTCCAGGAATTCTGCCATTAAAAAATCCAGCCTTTTTTATTATATTTGCTCTTTTGCCTTCATATTTATTTTTGTGTGTATACGTGCAATTATTCCCATATCTGCACCAACCCCTGGCATTTTCGCATATTTGGGTTGAAAGGCATAATATCTTGGGGCCTTTTGTGCATAGCGCGGTATATACTTGGCTTGTTTTTTTTTTTGTTTTTTTTGTTTCTTTTTTGTTTCATTTTTGCTTTCCTTTTTCTTGTCTGTTTGCTTTTGAATTTTCTGACTTTCAATCATGGTTGCAGGATGCATATTTCGAAAATTTTTGTTGAATTTGCACCCTTTTCCTTCTTTTAGGTTTTTGCATATTTTTGGATGGAGATCTTTGCATTCGTCTCCATATCCGTCTACATATGCACATTTACCATATATTTCATAATTATGGCATATCTTTGGATGCTGGTAGTAGCATCTTTCGCCAAATCTGCAATTTCCTCTTTTCAGTAAATTGCAGAATATATATTTCTTTTTTTTTTTTTCTTGCTCTTCCCTAAAATTATGTAGGTCTGGGTAGAGTCTCTTGGGTCTATTATTTGTTTCCATTATCTATTTCTTCGTAAGTATGTTGCTGAATGACATCATATGTTGTATCAATGATTTCCTCTGCATCCTTACACATATCCTGTTTATTTTTCTTCTTCTTCTTCTTCTTCTTCAACTATTTGCAGATTCTGTCTCGACTTAATTATAATTTCTATCCAGATTAAGCATGTTAAGCAGAATATCTATGTGACTTTATTATTAATTTTTTTTTTTGTGCTTCAGCGCAAGTAAGGTGTATTGGTACATGACATTTATCGCATTTCCTTAATAATTGTTGTGGATTGAGAATACTGTAGCACATCTTACAAGTATTGCACCATTTTGGCATTCTTTTTCCCAATGCATCAATCAGCATATTCACCATATTGGACTTCTTATTGTTCTTGAATGGAATGTGCTGATTTCTGTAAACTTTCTTTATAACTCTCTTTATCACCTGGATCTTCTTTGGAATTTCTTCTATTATTTTGATGATGTTTTCCGCAGACTTGCTCCAGTTTGTTGGATCATATTGTTTCAATATGTTTGAGAATATTTTTCCGTCACACTGGTTGGAGCTATTTGTGACCTCTATTATCAGTAGATCTAGTTCTTGTTGTGCCAACTCATGGAATTTACTCTTGCTCTTGCTGATTGCAGCAATATCCAACCATGCCTTGCTTGTGTTAGAGGCTGTTATCTTGTTCAGATTTTTAGTAATTCACAAGATAACTATCCTATGCTGACATTTTATCCTACTTTTCTGACCTCAAACTAATCACCGACTATTCACAAAAACTTGTAGCTAAATTGCATTCGATAGGCTTTAGTTATTCGCGTTAAAACAGCTGATTTCTCGGATCACAAAATGGGACTCACTCAGAAAGAGAGAGAGAGAGAGAGAGAGAGAGAGAGAGAGAGAGAGAGAGAGAGAGAGAGAGAGAGAAAGAGAGAGATCTGTCTTTAAATACAGAAATGCCTGGCCGCTAGTTAACGTGGTTGTAACGTCAGGATCAACCTACCGTCTCGAAAGAGAGCAGTAGATGTAAGGACTTTTCACTTGGAGTGCATATAAACTATTGGTCGACATGATACAGTGTGTGTGTATTTAACTTTTCTATTTTGACAAGAAAAGAATAAGATGTCTACCTATCATCAGTCATTATCATTATCATTCAAAGGTATGCACCAACAACATCCCTTACAGAGGAAGAATTAGACACCTTTTATGAAGATATAGAGATATCTATGAAAATAACATATGATTCAATTTACATTTGTTTTGGGTGATTCTAATGCTAGAGTAGGTCAAAGAAAGAGAGGAGAATCAGCAGTAGGTAAATTTGAAGTAGGTACAGTTCGAATCAAAAGAACGCCAACACTCAGAGGATCTTTCGTTAGATGTCTCTAGTGTTCCCATGACAAAAATAGGCAGGGCGTTGCTCTTCTTACTACTTCTACGAAATGGGCGGAGCCTTCTCCAACCTTAGCAAACCAAAGACAGTAAAGGGCTGTCTTTGTTAGCAAAAGCATACAAAAGTTACAAATTGAGTTGCCATATTTCAATTCTTTATTATCATTTGACGTCTCAATTATCCACTGCAAATACAAAACGTACACATTACACACATCACACACACACACACACACACACACACATATATATATATATATATATATATATATATATATATATATATATATATATATATCTATATACACATTCATAATATATATGTCTTAATTCATGTGTGCAGAGATGTCATGTACGACAAGTTAAATGAACTCAATATTCATGAGTATTCCACAAAAATCTATGTCTTAGCTTATTATTGCAGAGGTTGCAATTTGGTAGCAAAGGGAGTTTTAGTTGCCGGTGGGCGCTCGAGTTGATAAGTCCCTCACCTGAGAGGGTAGTTGTGTATAGCGTACTTACGAATGAACCTTTTGTAATAAATGAAGAAAACACATGCTGATATCTCATTATCCATCTACACGGGTCATATTGGTGTCAGGTGTAAAAAATACATCTTTTGTGTATGCTGTGAGTGAAGTTGTTCTTTGAGCCGGTGAAATAAAAGTTCAAGATGCCTAGATACACAAAGACTAACATGGCAGACGCTGCTGCTTCAGGAGATGAGAACGAAGGAGCACTGGGATATAGCATTGCCGATGAAGAATATAGACAGGAAATTAGGACGCAAGAATTGGCAAATAAGTTAGGTAACTTGCAACAGTAAATAAAGACTTTTGGTGGAACGAGAACAGGAGCATCGCGCAACCACAGCATATCCGACGTACATGGATGAAGTTCAAAAGCACACAAGTGAAAGTACACATGCACAGCCGAGTGAAAATAGGCAAATCATAGTTCAGAAGTTGCCAGAACTCCAGGCAAGTGTTATGCCTTTTGATGATCAACGACCTAATGAAGGGTTTCAATCGATTGAAGTGTTTTTGAGAGACTGAAGTAGCTACATATGGGTGGTCGGAAAGAGAAAAAGCTATTTAAGTAATCAGATTGCTGAAAGATGCTCCAGCAATGGAGGTAAGGTGTTGGCCACAAGACAGTTTAAGAGGTTACACTGAAATAAAACGACATTTAATTGAAAAGTATACCTTGCCTGATGCGAGAAAGGGAGACCTAAAAGAGAATTACAAACCCAAAATACGGGAAGGTGAATCCGTTCTTAGTATTGCAACTCGCATTTTTCGGGATTGCGATTCGTTTGCTACCCGGAGTGCCAATCTCCCGGAAGGTGATAAAGAGGCAATTGCCCGTAAACATATTCACTGATTAGTAATCCCGTATTTATGTAGTTATTTGTTCGATGACAATCGCTCGTTAGCAGACATAGTGAGCGTGATACAAAAAATTTTAGACAGTTTGCCAGAAGAAAAAAGGTCTGGGAATAACGGGGCCAATTCCGAGAAGTTGGCAACCATGAGAGGCAGTCAACCCCTGAAGAGAGGTAAGGGGGAATGCAGTCAGCAGATTAGCAGTCTTCAAATGTTGGCACTGTGGGGAAGAGGGGCACCGACGAGTGGAGTGCCCCACCTAAGGATCCCCCCGCTGTTACACTTGTCAGGCCTACGGTCATCTATCTCGAGAGTACTCAGCAAAAAACGGCCATGGCAGGCGGGCTGTGGCACACGCACACCTCCCCCCGCCCAACATCCGAAGAAAAGGAAACAGAGAAAGGGGAAGACGAGGGAGTTCGATGCGCCCCCGCATGACATCACAAGCAGTAGCCGAGGAAGCAGTGACGACAAACGTGACAGAGCAGGCACTGGGACCTCCATCTTTTGGCCGTCTAGGAATGTTAGCAGTTAGGATCGACCTGCAAGATAAATCCATTCGAGCACTAATTGACACGAGCCAGTGTTTCATTGATTGAAAAAAGATTCTCATCAAATCCATTACAGCCAGCGGCATCCATTGTTCTTGACACGTCAGGAGGAAATAAACTACACATAAACCATACAACAAACGTCAAATTCAAGGTGGAGTCTGAAGTTTAGACATGATTTTTTTGTCTTGCCCACCTTGGGAATTCCAGGAATCGAGGCTATATATATACATGTATATATATATATATATATATATATATATATATATATATATATATATATATATATATATATATATATATA
This sequence comes from Palaemon carinicauda, assembly GCF_036898095.1. Classification (NCBI taxonomy): domain Eukaryota; kingdom Metazoa; phylum Arthropoda; class Malacostraca; order Decapoda; family Palaemonidae; genus Palaemon; species Palaemon carinicauda. The sequence goes on from NC_090755.1 coordinate 72,459,806, forward strand.
TATATATATATATATATATATATACGGTAATACTCAGCAAGTCCTAGGAATCAAGCTACTTTCTTGTTGGAAAAGCAGGATGCTATAAGCTCAGAGGCTCCAACAGGGAAAATAACCCAGTGGGGAAAGGAAAAAGGAAAATAAAATATTCTAAGAAGAATAACAACATTAATATAAATATCTCCAATAAAAACTATAGCAAAACAAGAGGATGAGAAATAAGAGAATGGTGTGCCCGAGTGTACCCTCAAGAAAGAGAACTCTAACCAAAGACAGTGGAAGACCATGGTACAGAGGCTATGGCACTACCAAAGACTAGAGAACGATGATTTGATTTTGGAGTGTCCTCCTAGAAGAGCTGCTTACCATAGCTAAAGAGTCCCTTCTACCCTTACCAAGAGGAAAGTGACCACTATCAATTAAAGTGCAGTAACCCCTTGACTGAAGAAGAATTATTTGGTAATCTGTGTTGTCAGGTGTATGAGAACAGAGGAGAATATGTAAAGAATAAGCCAGACTATTCAGTGTGTGTGTGTGTGTGTGTAGGCAAAGGGAAAATGAACCGTAACCATAGAGAAGGATTCAATATAGTACTGTCTGGCCAGTCAAAAGACCCCGTAACTCTCAAGTGGTACTATCTCAAAGTGTGGGTGGTGCCCTAACCAACCTACTACCTTCATGAAACGTATAGTCACAAGACATCACGGACTTCAATACCATTTGTGTTAGAATATCTCGTAATGCTGCTTAAAATTCTTTGATCATTTGCTGGTGAAGTTTTCCTTGGTTTTCCGCTTCTTGGAGCGTAGCTTAGACCCCAAGTCTATTTCCATCACTTGTAAAGAGAATTTCTGGTCACTAATTCGCGTGCATTCTCTAAACTTTTAAACCACTAAACTAATGCACCTTGTTATCCTCTGAGAGAGAGAGAGAGAGAGAGAGAGAGAGAGAGAGAGAGAGAGAGAGAGAGAGAGACTTGATTTCAAAGATCGAGTCGTTAATAAATGTGTAATGAACTTGAAAGCATTTAATTTAAATTCCATATATACAGTATATATATATATATATATATATATATATATATATATATATATATATATATATATATATATATATATATATACACAGGTATACGGTATATTCACCAGCAAATGCAATTTTTTTTCAATATTCTAGAATTGTGGCTATAATAGCAGGAATATAAAATGTTTGCCGAATATATTAGAAAGTGTAATGTGCTACAAAGCTACTGAATGCTTTTCTTATTAAATTATGAATATGAAACTTGGAAATCTTTGGATACCACAACACATTTGTATGTAAAAAACCATACAAAAATAAAGAAACCACAAATCTCGTATACAAACACTTTGGAAAGAAAGGATGAGTAACCTACAGTATTTATGATAATGATATGCATTGTAAGTCATTAAGAAAACTGTCAAATATAACATTCATGAAGGCGTATTTGCGTGTAAATAATTACCATGTTATAAATACAAATAAACACTTTTATTAAAAAAAGTAGCCCATATGGTTAAAATCTGATCAAATATTTGAAACATGCAATCTTATTTTGTTATAACTGCGGGCTATTTATAAAAGAAGATTGTTTAAAAAAAAAAAAAAAAAAAAAAAACTACAGTTGAATCAGGAATTCTACATAGTTCATAGTTGAGATACTACCGCTAGAGAATTATTGGTTCCTTTGACTGACCAGACAGAACTACGTTGGATCCTTCTCTCTGATTACGCCTCATTTTGTCTTTGTCTACACATAATAGTCTGGCCTATTCTTTCCACATTCTCCTCTGTCCTCATACACCTGACAACACTGAGATTACCAAACAATTCTCCTTCGCTCAAGGGATCAACTGCAACACAATTGTTTAAAGGCTACTTTCCTCTTGATAAGGGTAGGAGAGAGACTCTAGCTACGGTAAGCAACTCTTCTTGGAGGACACTCCAAAATAAAACCACTGTTCTCTAGCCTTAGGTAGTGCCATAGCATCTGTACCATGGCCTTCCACTGTATTGGATTAGAGTTCTCTTGCTTGAGGGTACACTCGGGTACACTACTCTATCTTGTTTCTCCTCTTGTTTTTTTTTATCTTGTTTCTCCTCTTTTTTTTTTTTAGTCTATATAGTTTATGTATGAAAAAGTATTCTAGAGAGAGAGAGAGAGAGAGAGAGAGAGAGAGAGAGAGAGAGAGAGAGAGAGAGAGAGAGAGAGAGAGGGTTTAGGGTGTGAGAGAGTTTATAATTAAGCATGCTTTAGTTTTACAGCGAATTAAGTAGTTAAGGCATACAGCCACGTCGATAATAATTACAGATGGGGATTGGAAGGTGTGACAGCAAGCATTGCGATCTTGAAAAGAGAAAAAGAGATAGGGAGAGGAGAGATGTAAAAGGAGCTAGGGCATACAGGGGAGGAGAGAGGGCTGGCAAGCAAGAGAGTGAGAGAGAGAGAGGAGTTAGGTAAGTAACAGGGGAGAGTGAGAGGAATAGAAAACAGAGAGAGAGAGAGGAGTGAGTGCTATAGTGAAATGGAATCGAAGACAAGTTCTCTTAAATAACAGTAAATTCATAAAAGAAACAAGTCTAATAATATTACCTGAATGAAGGGATATATTATTATTATTATTACTATCCAAGCTACAACCCTAGTTGAAAAAGCAAGATGCTATAAGCCCAGGGGCTCCAACAGGAAAAAATAACCCAGTGAGGAAAGGAAATAAGGAAATAAATAAATGAAGAGAACAAATTAACAATAAATCATTATAAAAGAAAAGTAATAACGTCAAAACAGACATGTCATAGATAAACTATTAACAACATCTTAAACAAATATGTCATAAATAAACTATAAAAAGACTCATGTCCGCCTGGTCAACAAAAAAGCATTTGCTCCAACTTTGAACTTTTGAAGTTCTAGTGATTCAACTACCCTATTAGGAAGATCATTCCACAACTTGGTAACAGCTGGAATAAAACTTCTAGAGTACTGCGTAGTATTGAGCCTCATGAGGGAGAAGGCCTGGCTATTAGAATTAACTGCCTGCCTAGTATTACGAACAGGATAGAATTGTCCAGGGAGATCTGAATCTAAAGGATGGTCAGAGTTATGAAAAATCTTATGCAACATGCATAATGAAATAATTGAACGACGGTGCCAGAGATTAATATCTAGATCAGGAATAAGAAATTTAATAGACCGTAAGTTTCTGTCCAACAAATTAAGATGAGAATCAGCAGCTGAACACCAGACAGGAGAACAATACTCAAAACAAGGTAGAATGAAAGAATTAAAACACTTCTTCAGAATAGATTGATCACCGAAAAACTTGAAAGACTTTCTCAATAAGTCTATTTTTTGTGCAATTGAAGAAGACACTGACCTTATATGTTTCTCAAAAGTAAATTTGCTGTCGAGAATCATACCTAAAATTTTGAAAGAGTCATACAAATTTAAAGAAACATTATCAATACTGAGATCCGGATGTTGACGAGCCCCCGTCCTTGACCTACTTACAATCATACTTAGAGTTTTGTTAGGATTCAACTTCATACCACATAATTTGCACCTTGCACTAATTCTAGCTAAATCTCTATTAAGGGATTCACCAACCCCAGATCTACATTCAGGGGATGGAATTGATGCAAAGAGAGTCGCATCATCTGCATATGCAACAAGCTTGTTTTCTAGGCCAAACCACATGTCATGTTATATAGTATGAAAAGTAATGGGCCAAGAACGCTACCCTGTGGAACACCGGATATCACATTCCTATAATCACTATGGTGCCCATCAACAACAACAATTGGAGATCTATTACTTAAAAAATCAATAATAATACTAAGAAACGACCCACCCACTCCCAACTGTTTGAGTTTGAAAACATGGGCCTCATGATTAACACTGTCAAAGGCAGCACTAAAATCAAGGCCAATCATACGAACTTCCTGACCACAATCAAGGGATTTCTGTACAGCATTGGAGATTGTAAGAAGGGCATCACATGCTCCAAGGCCTTTACGAAAACCAAATTGCAAACTAGGGAGTAGATGATTACCTTCAGCAAACCTATTAAGACGTTTTGCCAGAACACGTTCAAAAACTTTAGATAATATGGGAGTTATGAAAATTGGGCAGTAATCAGTGGGACTTGAGCTACCACAAACACATTTACGTAGAGGAGTAACATTACCAATTCTCCAACAAGTGCTAAAAGCTCCTCTTCTTGCTAACTTGCGCAAAATAACAGATAACTTTGGAGCTAAGAAATCTGCTGTCTTTATGAAAAAACAAAGGAAAAATACCATTTGGGTTTACACCTCCATAAGCATCAAGGTCCATCAACAGAGCTTTAATCTCACGAGATAGAAAAGCTAAACTAGTTAGTTTAGCCTCAGGAAAACAGGAATGAGGAAGTTCAAGTTTTTCATTACTCTGTTTACTGTCAAAAACATCAGCCAAAAGGGTTGCTTTTTCCTTTGGACAGTGAGTGACTGAGTCATCTGGTTCAAGTAAAGGAGGAGCTTTTGCATCTACACCAAAGAGTGCAGATTTAAGGGTAGACCACCATTTATGTTCCTGAGTTGTACCAGAAAAGGTTTCTTTTATGGTTAAATTGTACTCCTTTTCAGTTGAGGCATAAACTCTCTGAGCAAAAGCTCGAAGCTGAGTATAGTTGTTCCAGGTCAAATCTGATCTGTTACCCTTCCAAAGGTGATAGGCCTCCTGCTTCTCCAAATAAGCATGTCTACAGTCATCATTGAACCACGGTTTGTCCTTCACTCGGTACCAGAGCAAACGAGAAGGGATACGCCTATCAATTATGTTGACTAGATTCTCATTCAAAGGGACAACAGGATCTACACTATTATATAATTGTGACCAATTCAAGCACAAAAGATCATGCAAAATCCCATTCCAGTCTGCTTGGGATTTCATAAAAATCTTACAAGAATAAGATATATCAGGGACAGGCTGCTCAGTCTTCACTAATAATGAAATCAAGGCATGATCAGATGTCCCGACTGGAGAACCAACCTTACTAGATATAACGCCAGGAGAGTCAGTGTATACGAGGTCCAAGCAATTACCAGACCTGTGAGTGGCTTCATCTATGATTTGCTCACAGCCTGATTCAGAGGCAAAGTCTAAAGCTCTTAAGCCATGGCGATCGGTAGGAGAGATAGAACTTAACCACTCCCTATGGTGTGCATTAAAATCACCAACAAAGACAAAAGAAGCCTTTCTATCATCTTGTATCTTAGCCATAATGGTAAGAAGACAATCGAAGATAGAATCATCCATGTCTGGATTCCGGTAGATCGAACACAAATAAAAGTTGTTATGCCTGCCACAAACTTTTATTACCTGAATCTCATGACATCCACATTGATAGCAGGACTTATGAGAAGCAGGGTACTCGGTCCTAATACACACCGCCATTCCCCTGGCCCTAGGGATGGCATCACGTTTCAACATTATTGGCTTCTTAAAACCAGTTATAAGGAGCTCAGATGAGTGCCTCATATTAGAGACCAAAGTTTCTGAGCACAAAAGAATATCATACTGTCTGTACGCAACTGTAAGGTCTTGGATATTTGCATGAAGACCACGAATATTGCAATACAGAAGACGACATTGACGAAATCTAGGACATACTGGTCCCGGATTTCGCCCAATGTCTCCAGACAGCATAAGAATTAATAGAAATAAAAAAAAGACATCATACTTAAAAACTAGATTAACAAGAATTATAACAAAAACAATATGTACAGAATTATAAATAAAGTGATTGATGATACCCATAGACTATAGTAAAAAGTCGGAAAAACTGGTCAACATGGAGGAGCCGATACACCATGCAAGGCTAAATACCCTCCAGGATAGCCACTTCAGCTGAAGGGAGGACAGTAAGGATGGTTTTGAGAAGAAAAAGAGTCAGAAAAAGGAAAAGACAACCTCTTGATTAACCACCAGGCATCCATGGCCCTTCTATTAAGCCTGCCCAACACACCATTTCAAAAAAACAAGTGGAAGAAAAAAAAATAAGATAGAATAGTGTGCCTGATTGTACCCTCAAGCAAGAGAACTCTAACCCAAGACAGTGGAAGACCATGATACAGAGGCTATGACACTACCCAAGACTAGAGAACAATGGTTTAATTTTGGAGTATCCTTCTCCTAGAAGAGCTGCTTACCATAGCTAAAGAGTCTCCACTACCCTTACCAAGAGGAAAGTACATTGAACAAATTGCAGTACAGTAATTAACCCCTTGGGTGAAGAAGTGTTAAGTATCTCATTGTTGTCAGGTGTATGAGGAAAGACGAGAATATGTAAAGAATAGGCCAGACTAATCTGTGTAAGTGTAGGCAAAGAAAAAATTAAGCCGTGACCAGAGAGCGGGATCCAATGCATTACTGTCTGGCCAGCTGGTGCCCTGAATTACAGTATTCAAAGATTATCCAATGAAGGTAAGTAAATACCTAAAAGTAAGTGGAAAAAAAGGTGAGGTACAGAGGACATTCTACGTCTGGACATGGGGTGTAAGTGTTACTAAAACCAAATATGGCTGAGACAAACTTAAAAGTTGTGTAAAAATACTTGTGTCTAATGGTATTTTGTCCTTGTACATAAACACAACTGAAAGAAGACCCTTGGATATGGAAAGGTGGGGATAACCATAATTGGTATTAGAAGGAGGTAAAAGGAAGGCCAGTACATACAGTATGGACAAAGTCTTGAAAGGAAATAGGAAAGTATGATATCCCTTGGAAATGGGAAGGTGAGGATAAAAATAATTCGTATTAGGAGGTGGTAAAAGGAAGACCAGTACATACAGTATGGACAAAGTCTTGAAAGGAAATAGGAAAGTATGATATCCCTTGGATATGGGAAGGTGAGGATAAAAATAATTCGTATTAGAAGGAGGTACAGTAAAAGGAAGACCAGTACATACAGTATTGAAAGGAAATGGGAAAGTATGAAATCCCTTGGATATGGAAAGGTGGGGATAACCATAATTGGTATTAGAAGGAGGTAAAAGGAAGGCCAGTACATACAGTATGGACAAAGTATTGAAAGGAAATGGGAAAGTATGAAATCCCTTTGATATGGAAAGGTGGAGATAACCATAATTGGTATTAGAAGGAGGTAAAAGGAAGATCAGTACATACAGTATGGGCAAAGTATTGAAAAGAAGTAGGAAAGTATATCCCTTGGATATGGAAAGGTGAGGATAACAATATGACAAATTCGGAGATGATTTGTATTTTCCTAAATATACAAACCTTAGCTATTTAAAGTGGGTAATTACTTTCCGCGTAGCTGAAAGGACGAGCCATTAGAATTTTAACGAAGGTTTACTACCCCACCGCTAGTTAGCGGGGGGGGGGGGGTTAGGGAGGGTAGTTAGCTACCCTCCCCCCTCACACACCTGTGTGGTAAGCTCACTTTGCTTAGAGGTAGGACTTCATGGGGGACAGGGCTGGCGAGTAAGTTTGATTAAATAGCTAAGGTTTGTATAGTTAGGAAAAATACAAATTATCTCCGAATTTGTCATTTGTTCCGTAACTGGAATACAAACCACGCTATTTAAAGTGGGTGACTTAACCCTGGGGAAGGATGGAATAAGTCCCAGCCATACTGGCTTTTGGCTTTGCCCAGGGACTCATTATCTGAGTGTGTCAGCACTCAACAATAAAGAGTCCCTGCACCTCGCTCGCACCTTGCTATGCAATGGCTGCGGCCTACGTAAGCTGTGTGTGAAGGAAAAAGTGTGACTCGTCCTAGGAAGTTGACCTGAAGTTCTTTAGATGGAAACTTTAGGCTAGGACTCTCCCAATACCACCTCGTCAGGGTATGGGGACGCGACAGTATTAACTTAATACTAGGAACACAAGGGAACATGGTTTACCTGCAGTGGTTTGAGGTCAGCTGTGCAGAGAACCCAGGATGCTGCTTTCCCCAAGAGAGGGGAGGATGAAGAAAAGAATGAGGGCCACACATACCTTTTCATTCATGCAGACTAAAACCGGGTAACAATGCCCTCAACCTTCTGCTACTTGTCCATTAAGGAGCCTGAGGTTTAAACTAGCTGTTGTGCAGCCACCACAGGGCCGATACAGAACGTATCGAGCCTCCTGTGGGTCACGGCTTGCAGGTAGTGAGCTGTGAAGGTCGTTTGACGCTTCCATACCCCTGCTTGTAGAACCTGCGTCACTGAGAAGTTCTTCATGAAGGCCAGGGACGTAGCTACTCCCCTGACATCATGAGCTCTAGGACGACGTGATGGAGGAGGGTCAGGATTCAGGGACAGATGGATTGCCTTTCGAATCCATGCTGAGATGGTGTTCTTGGTAACCCTCCTCTTCGATCTCCCAGTGCTAACAAACAATGCCTGCACTTGGGGACAAACTGCAGCTGTTCTCTTCAGGTATAGCCTCAGACTCCTTACTGGGCACAGTAGGAGATGGTCTGGTAAATCTGTTACGGAACGAAGACTCGAAATCCGGAAGGAGTCGAACCGAGGGTCCGGCACTCCCGGATTCTGAGTCTTAGCAATAAATTCAGGGACGAAGTTGAACGTTACCTCCCTCCATCCCCTTGAATGGGCGATGTCATACGAGAGACCATGAAGTTCGCTAACTCGCTTGGCTGACGCCAAAGCTAGTAGGAACACCGTCTTCCAAGTCAGGTGGCGATCTGAAGCCTGGCATAATGATTCGTAGGGAGGTCTCTTAAGAGACCTGAGAACTCGAACCACGTTCCATGGAGGAGGTCTCACTTCCGACTGAGGGCAGGTAAGTTTATAACTACGTATGAGTAGGGAAAGTTATAGCGAAGAAGAAATGTCCACTCCTTTGAGCCTGAAGGCTAGACTCAAGGCTGAGTGATAGCCTTTCACTGCCGAGACTGAAAGGCGCATTTCTTCTCGCAAGTACACAAAGAACTGCGCTATTGCTGGAATAGTGGCATCGAGTGGAGAGATACCCCTTCCACGACACCAACCACAGGAAACTCTCCACTTCGCCTGGTAGACCCCTGCGGAAGACTTTCCAGGTGTCCAGACATCCTTTCAGTAACTTGTTGCGAAAATCCTCACGCTGCGAGGAGATGCTGGATAGTCTCCAGGTGAGAAGCCGAAGCGAAGCTACGGCTTTGTGAAAGATGTTGGCGTGTGGTTGTTTGAGTAGCTCGTGTTGCGGAGGGAGTTCTCTCGGAGGCTCCGTAAGGAGTTGCAGAAGGTCCGGGAACCATTCCGAGTGATGCCACAGCGGAGCTATGATAGTCATCGAGAGGTTGACCAATAGTCTGGTCTTGTTGAGTACCCTCCTCATCAGACAGAATGGGGGAAAGGCGTAGACGTCGATGTTGTCCCACCGTTGTTGGAAAGCACCTTGCCAGAGAACCTTGGGGTCCGGGACTGGGGAGCAGTACAGCAGCAGTTTGAAGTTCAACGCTGTCGCGAACAGATCCACAATCGGGGAACCCCACAAAGTCAGGTCTTTGTTGGCTACTTGACGATCCACAGACCACTCGGTACTCACTATCTGAGACGCTCTGCTCAAACTGTCGGCGAGCACATTCCTCTTACCTGGAATGCAGCAAGCCGATAGTGGAATCGAGTGGACTTCGGTCCATGTCAGTATATCTACTGCAAGATGGGATAGCTGTTCTGAATAGGTACCACCCTGCTTGTTGATGTAAGCCACTACTGTGGTGTTGTCGCTCATCACCACCACAGAGTGACCCACCAGGTGCTGTTGGAACTGTTGAAGGGCCAGAAAAACGACCTTCATTTCTAGCAGATTTATATGGAGACACTTTTCTGATTCTGACCACAGGCCTGAGGTCCTGTGGTTCAGAACGTGGGCCCCCCACCCTTTCTCTGAGGCGTCCAAAAACAGCATCAAATCCAGGGGGAGCACGAGAAGATCCACTCCCTTTCGTAGGTTCTCGTCTGCCACCCACCACTGAAGGTCCGTCCGTTCCGCGAGACCCATAGGGATCAAGACGTCCGGGGAATCGTGTCCTTGACTCCACCGGGACTTGAGTCGCCATTGCAGGGATCTCATTCTGAGACGACCGTTGGGAACTAGACGGGCCAAGGATGAGAGATGGCCGAGGAGATGTAACCACGATTGGGCTGGGACTTCGTCTCGTCTGAGGAAAGGACTTGCGACCTTCCTCAGCCTTGCTATCCTGTTGTCTGATGGGAAGGCTTTGTGGAGATTGGTGTCCAATATCATGCCTAGATATACCAGTCTTTGGGTAGGAAGCAGAAAAGACTTCTCGAGATTTACCATGATCCCTAGATCTTGGCAAATCCCCAGAAGTTTGTCTTGGTACGAAGAAGGGTTGACTTCGAGTCTGCTAGGATCAGCCAGTCGTCCAGATAACGGAGGAGACGGATGCCGATCCTGTGTGCCCACGAAGATATCAGGGTGAACACTCTGGTGAAAACCTGAGGTGCTGTGGAGAGAGCGAAACACAGCACCTTGAACCGGTAGATCTTGTTGTCTAGGCTGAATCTTAGGTACTTCCTTGAAGACGGATGGATTGGGATCTGGAAGTACGCGTCCTTCAGATCTATTGTGCACACGAAGTCTCGCGGTCTCACTGCGAGTCTGACCGTGTCTGCCATCTCCATGCTGAACGGGGTCTGCTTGACAAACCTGTTCAGAGCTGAGAGGTCGATGACTGGTCTCCAGCCTCCAGACGCCTTCGGATCGTATCAGGATGCCAAGAGATCTTAGCCAGATATCCAGCCACGAAGTGGCCTGCATGGCACACTTTGCTACCTTCTCCTAGCAGAGGATCTCTGAGGCCGAGAACGACACTGGCCGGTTGGAGAGTCTCTCGAGAGGGACTCCCCTGGAGAGCTCTTCCACTGAGTGGTGGAAGAGATGAGCTAAACAGGACTCCTCCATGATCTCAAAGTACCTCCTCTGGTGGATACGAGGAGGTAGGAGGAGTTTGTTTCCGGCACTGGAACGGCTGGAGGAGGCTAGGTCGGAGAGCTGGCTCTCGACCCTATCTCTGGCACTCTTAACCCCCTGGGACCAAGACAAAGCCGCGCTGGCTTTAGGGGGCTTCTTGCCCTCTCAAGGAGGAATCTCTGGATCCGAGAATCCGTTAAGGTTCCTCATCAGAGTCAGAACTTGCCAGAAGGCATGCTCAGACTCTTGCGGCTCTCCTCCTGATGGACTAGCAGCAAGGTCTCCAGTCCCCAAAGGCTCTTCTTGGGGGGACTCGTGGATGTTCTCCGCGGGCTTAGCTGGCTCTGGTCTGATCCTCAAAGAAGATTTCGGAATCGTCTTGGAGTCCTTCGACTCCCTCCTGGGAGGGATGCAGGATTCCAACAAAGATGGTGGGGGGATCTTCTCCACCTCTACCCGAGGAGACTTCTCAGCGCGAGGTGGGGTTTCTCCCATTGGTGCTATGGGAGAACGCCTCACCTCACGTGAATCCCCTGAGGACGGAAAATCCTCGTCCACGGGGGATGGAGAGAAAGTCTGGGGAGGGGAGGGAGCTTTCCGAGGAGCCAGTTTCACCCTTGGAGAAGTAACCAAGTCATCCATTCCTCTCTTCCTCTTCAGAGGGGCCGAGATAGACGCTGATTTGAGGCCTAGTTCAGAGAAAGCAGGCTTGAAAGCCTGCGCAACCGCTCTGATCAAGGGCCCAAACCAGGGCTGCCGACTGACAGTAGCGCTGTCAGAGACACCCTCTGGAGGGAAGGGGATCGTAAGATCCCTAGGAGTGGAATCTGCAACAGGGTCTGCCTGAAAAAAAGAAGCTGTGGAAAAAATGTTCCTAGACCTGTCCGGAGATTTCCCTCCTTCCGTTGAGCGCGCTGTCCTGCGCTTAGGGGGGGGGGGGACGCGATGAGGATGACCAGACTGTGTGTCGTACTGCAGGATCTTGTGTGGGAACGAGCTGTGGATCGCGCTGGGCGTCGCGCTCGCGCGATAAGCCATTGCCTAGCTTGGGGGGCGTGCGTGGGAGCGCAGGCGAGCGATGGCGCACAGGCGAGCAATGGTGCGCAGGCGAGCGATGGCGGGCAGGTGAGCGGTGGCACGCAGGTGAGCAATGGCGCGCAGGTGAGCAATGGCGCGCAGGCAAGCGATGGCGCGTAGGCGATAGTACGCGTTGGCGCACAGGCGAGCGTTGGCGAATGATGGCGCTCAGGAGAAGGAGCTCGTGGGCGCGCAGGCGACAGGGCGCGTGGGTGCGTAGGTGAAGTGGCGCATTGGCGCGCAGGTGCTCGTTCCGGAGACCTTGGATGGTGTGCAGCCACAGGATCCTGAAGGGCCCGTAAGGGCGAAGCCGTTGGGCGCGCGCATGCAGGGGAAATATCCCTAGCGCGTGGGCGCGCAGGAGGGCGCTCATCTGGAACCGAAGTTCTGGCAGTGGGCGCATGATGGAGACTGCGGGCGATGGCGAGAAAATGAGATCCGGTGGCGCGTCGGCGATCGGTGGTGTGGAGGAGAGCGTTGGCGAGCAGGGGAGGATGAAGACTTCCCTCTAGAGCCCTGATCCGAAGATCGAGGGTGAGCAGGCGAGCGATGGCGTGCAGGAGAGTGCTGGCGCACAGGAGATCGCTGACAATCAGGAGAGCGCTGACGAGCAGGAGACCGAAGGCGTCCATGGTGTGCATCAAGCTGAGGGCGCGCAGAAGTCCGCTGGCGAGCAGGAGATCGTGGGCACGTAGTCTCTGGAACTGCCGGGCGAGCATGAGATCGTGGGCGTGCAGGAAATCGTGGGCGTGCAGGAGAGCACTGGCGAGATGAGACTGCAACAGGAGGGCGCTTGCGCGCAGTAATGCGCTGGCGCGCAGGCGAACATTATCGCACAGGAGAAACCTGGCGCTTCAGGGAATTACACACAATGTGTGTGAAAGCCCCTTTTGCCCCAAAGGGACCGGTGCCCATTGGAAAACGTGATGGGTGGGCGCCCACAGCGCGTCTGCAGCCAGGAAGGGCGAGGGCAGGTCAGCAGGTCTGGCAGGAGAAGGAGATCGTGAACGATCTGCGGAGAGGTCCAGGTCCAAAGAAGTAGCAGGAACGGTATCTGAAGGACGAGGTTCCTCTGCGGGGGACTGCGAGGATGAAGATCCGAAGAGGCGCCTCCTAACACCCTTGTGAGGAGAAGGAAGACCTCAGCGACGAAGAGGAAGGCGAGCCTTACGTCTTATACGTCCTCTGGGAGCAGCAGGCAAACCATCGGCAGTCCTCCGAAGAGGAGTCTCTGTCAGTGAACTCCCCCGGGGGGGGGAGAATCACCCGCAGGAGAGACCATTGGACTTAGTTCCTCCCTCGAAGGATGTTCGGAGGTGGGAGCTAAGCCTTCAGCTACAACAGGAGCAGGGGTTTGAACACTCTCATTGGAAGCCTCTGCCACAACAGCCTTGACAATAGACATAGGATCAACCTCTGCTACCGCCAGTGACTGTTTGACAGCTGCTCCCAACCTGATCATGTCAAACAGGGCTTATTTGGAGGGCGAGCCCTGAAGCCCCAAGGAAGCTCAAAGCTGCAAAAGATCATCATTATTTACATCAACAGAAGGAGAAATAATTAAATTCTCCCCCGGGGGAGGAGGAGGATCTGCCTCGCTATGGGAAGCAACTCCCTCTCCAAAACCCCGACATCGGTCAACAGTACGGCCTACTCTACTACTCGATGGCCTCTCGCGAGAAGCCGACCGAGTGGGAGCTTTGGAGGAGGTTTGGGCCACGGAAGAAGAGCCCTTAGGATTTTCCTTCTTCAAAGAAACCTTTGAAGAAGAAATATCCCGTTTGGACTTCTTCTTCCGGTGCCGGGAAAACCTCTCCCACTGGGAGGTAGACCACTCCCTACATTCAATACATACGTTACCACTATCACACCGTTGACCCCTACAATAAGGGCATAAGGTGTGTGGATCCGTGTCTATTGACGACATGAAGGTCCCACAAGGGGGTTCAGGTAACCCAGGGAACCTCCGCACTGTAGAGGCCAACTTCACAACACCCAAGAAAAGAAAAAGCAAAAAGCATAGATTAAATGGCTGTTGTGTAGGCGAGGGTGACAGCGGACACGTCCGACTAGCACCCGAGCCGATAGCAAAGTGAGCTTACCACACAGGTGTGTGAGGGGGGAGGGTAGCTAACTACCCTCCCTACCCACCCACCCCCCCTAACTAGCGTGGGGTAGTAAACCCTCGTTAAAATTCTAATGGCTCGTCCTTTCAGCTACGCCGAAAGTAATTACCCACTTTAAATAGCGTGGTTTGTATTCCAGTTACGGAACAAAATTGGTATTAGAGGGAGTTATAAGGAAGTATGGACTAAGTGCTGAAAGGATGTAGAAAAGTATGAAATCCCTTCGATATGGAAAGGTGGGGATAACCATAATTCGTATTAGAAGGAGGTAAAAGGAAGGCCAGTACATACAGTATGGACAAAGTATTGAAAGGAAATGGGAAAGTATGAAATCCCTTGGATATGGAAAGGTGGGGATAACCATAATTGGTATTAGAAGGAGGTAAAAGGAAGGCCAGTACAGTCACTCATATAAATTGATGGATGTCCGGGTGTTTGAGAGAGATTTCCATTTCACCCCTTTCTGGACGACAGGTCGAATATTGAACTACCTAACTCTGCTGTAGTAATGGTTAACTTTTACGAGTATGTTATTGATCTGTTTTTTTTCCACGTAGATATATATTTCAGAGGTTCTGTTCTTTCCTTCTCTTCTGCCCTGTTGTTTTTCTCTCGCCTTTCTACTTGTAGTCAGGGTGAATTTGATGGGATGGTGGATCAGTCCAGAAATAATTAGCAACAAGAAGTATTTCATGACAGTGGATGGAGAATTTTGTAGTATACCATAAAAAAACCTCCCTCTGGATCTTTTTTTTTTTTCAAAGATTCATTAAAAAAAAATGCTAAGATGTATGATTTTTCCCTTTTTCAAAATTGGATTAAATGGGCACTCCTAGTCTTCTGTTATAAAGCTTGACTCTCTGAATAAGGATTGTTCATTAAACTATTCCATTGGAAGCCTAATTTCATTTGCACAGGCTCACATTGTTAGCAGTTGTCTGTGTCATTTAGACCATTATGCCAAATGCTAGGATCTTTATTGTCATTCCACACTACTTACACCCCCCCCCCCCTAGAAATAATTTTTGATACCCTGAAATTCAATTATCGAACGCCACGATCGAAATCAATGGGACTTGAACCCGGTTGTGCCAAGCAGTACACATAAATTAAATCCCATGGTTAGTAATATACATAGTAATGGCAAAGGACTTTGCGGGCATGGTGAAATGATGTATTTTTGGGGATTAATTTAATAAACTAAACATGTCAGAGTCAAGCTCTTGGGAGGAATGTAATGTATAGGCTGAGGATTGGCCATAGTCGGCCAAAGCACAAAGATCTTTTCGTTTTTTTCTTCTTTTGAGCGATATTCATGCACAGTTTAAGAGTACTTCAAGTTTTGCTTATTATAATTTTTACTTCTTTGCTTGCTTTATCATTCAGTTGAATTTATAGCTATTATTATTATTATTATTATTATTATTATTATTATTATTATTATTATTATTATTATTATTATTATTATTATTATGGCAGTTGTCAATTACTTATCTTTTCAAAGTATTTGGTGTCAATTTTCACCAACAGATTTCAGTTATGTTTAATTAATGATAATTTTTACTTATCCTCTTTTTTTTCAAATACTTTGGTAATCATTATTCGATGCTTCTACTGATAGTGGAGAAGATATCAGAAAATTTTCCGGAAAATCTTCCACTTCCGGAACTAGACACCAAAATTAGCACACAGACTCGTCGGGGATTGCTCTTTTTAATAAAAAGGATGCTATTGAATTTACAGAAATATTGCATTTCGCAATAAGATGGCAAAGACTTGCCTTATCTGAATGCTCTTGATGTCAAATCATACATTTTTTTTTTACTGCGTAGAATCCGAATTTAGAAATATGTACTTACCCATTTCCTATATAAGCTATAAAAACTTTAACAAAACAAGAGGAAGAGAAACTAGATAGAACAGTGTGCCCGAGTGTACCCTCAAGCAAGAAAACTCTAACCCAAGACAGTGGAAGACCATGGTACAGAGGCTATGGCACTGCCCAAGACTAGAGAACAATGGTTTGATTTTGGAGTGTCCTTCTCCTAGAAGAGCTGCTTACCATGGCTAAGGAGTCTCTTCTACCCCTACCAAGAGGAAAGTAGCCACTGAACAATTACATTGCAGTATTTAACCCCTTGGCTGAAGAAGAATTATTTGGTAATCTCAGTGTTGTCAGGTGTATGAAGTCAGGGGAGAATCTGTAAAGAATAGGCCAGACTATTCGGTGTCTGTGTGGGCAAAGGGAAAGTAAACCGTAACCAGAGAGAAGGATCCAATATAGTACTGTCTGGCCAGTCAAAGGACTCAATAACTCTCTAGCGGTAGTATCTCAACGGGCGGCTGGTGCTCTGTCCAACCTACTACCTATATATATATATATATATATATATATATATATATATATATATATATATATATATATATATATATATATATAGTTTGCCTAAGTATATAATACATAGAAAATAATGGCGTCATTTGAAAAATGAAATTATTTATTACCTGGTTCTTTAATATCTTTAGACATTTTCGTCTTTTGAGATTTACTGAGGATTTAGTTAGACCCAACTTGTGAAGGTTTAAATGCTGTTTGCCCCTCCTTGCCTTATTGTTATATGGGACTTGAAGTTGACACTTCTGATTTTATAATTCTTATGAAGCCTATAGGCCTAGAATTAAAATGAAGAAGAGACTGTGGAGAAATTTCACAAATCGTAACTTTATGCCCAGATAGACACCTTTCATAAATGACAAGATTTGATGCAAATATCTATTGTTGCTACCAGATATAAAGCAATACCCTACTATGAGATTCAGGGCCTCTGTAACACGGTTTTTTGGACTTTGCTCCTTATCAAGGCATCGGATGTAGCTGAAAGTTGACATATGTATATTTTACAACCACACACAAATTTTGTTAGCATTTTCAATAACCTAAACCCGATAGTTTTAATTTTTATAGAGTATAAATGCTCTAGCCGACGCCATGGCCAGTGATAACGAGCCAAGAGTCGAAAACATTCATTACGTAAGCAATGTAAACACCTTTTGACAAAATTTTGCCCCGCCCATCCACCGGACACCCATTCACCTTCTTCCATCGGCTCTGGAACCCATAACAGTCAAGAATGGCTAGCAGGATTTGGAATTGCCCCTGTGGTTGCAAAACTGCATTTATCTTACGACTTGCAACTTTATACAGTCAAGAGAAATCCCATGGCCATATTTACTATAGCCTGAATAGGTAATTATTCAGTTTCTAGTTTAAATCCAATGTTTATGGTCTGATTTGTATTTAGCGTAATATGATTATAATACTTGTAATGTCACTCAGGCTTTTGAACATTTCCATTAACTATTCACTATGCCACCAAGAGAGAGAGAGAGAGAGAGAGAGAGAGAGAGAGAGAGAGAGAGAGAGAGAGAGAGAGAGAGAGTGATTGTATGTAAACAGTCTTGATATAACTATTTTTGTTAAAATGAGAATTTTGTGCTAAACTCTCCATCAGACCAACGGATCATCCGATATAATTTTTTTTTCTTCTTCTTAGGCCGTACGACCATGTTGGCTATGTTTTGGGCATGACTGCATTTTGTAAATAAATCATGAATAGTTTTAGGAGTTTTATTTGCACATCTTATGGGAATTTATAGGAGTAAAGTGAACATAATTCATTTATCCTTTAAAATAATTACTACATGTAGCAAAACAAATAGTAGTAAAGATGATAATGCAATGAAGGAATGATACCAAACTTTATCTTTAGCTTCAACATCGGCAATAACATACCCAGTTGCCATAAATTTATCAGCTTAATGAAATAGCCTATCATCTAATATAAAACTTAAATTCTGAGGAGGCCATGGCTTATTGCACAGTGAAAAAAAATGACAGACTTTATGAATGGCGGAACGATACCTAAATGTGGGTGGGGTATCTGTGCTAGCGTAGTGATACTACTGTAGCAGTAGTGCCGCAACAGTAGTATACATGAATTAAACGTTTAGGCCAACTGCTCGGATCCTTGAGGATCATCTAGCACTTCTTACAACTACTCAAGAGATAAGTTTTTATAGCCAGAATTTTAATTTTCTGATCCAACAATGCCCATGATAGCCTTCAGTGTTATCCAGAATTATAACGAGGCTAAAGTGGGTGGAGCCTCATGAAGTCATCATTCTGACGATAATTATTGGTGAAAGTTTAAAGCAAAATACAGTACCGGCTATTTTTTTTTTTACAGTAAATAGATCGGTAGATAGACAATAAATAAAAATTGCTTGACATTAGATATAGCAGTTATCAAATCAAGCTTGTCTACTACGTTTTTGAAAATTACCAATTATTCCCTACACCTTGTCAGTCTGATTGTGAGCTATAAAGTAGACTGTAATTTCTTAGGAAACTTATTTTGGGAGTTAGACAAATAATCGAAGTGTTTTTGTATTTATTAACATATTTTGTTCGTTTGTTCATTATGACAATTCTCAGTGGAGAGGTTTCAGAGTTCATAAAGGTGTACTGCTTTGCTTTTATTTACACTATTGTGTTATTGTTGGCAGAGGTATAGCCTTCGTTACGTATAACCAATCATCGATCGAGAAAGAGAGAAGAAATGCCGTCATAAGTTACGTAACGAGTGCGTTCGAAACCTTTTCTCTGAGTAAGTTGGCCCGTCTTCAAAAATCGTCACTTTTACTTAATAAAGTACCAAATTTATTCAACCTACGTAATGCAGAATATAGTCAAAATTTATGTGTAGATATAATGTGCATTCTGAATAAGCGTTATATTTATGAAATTCATAGAAAAAAAGTTATTGCGAAAAAACCGTGTTACAGAGGCCCTGAATCTCATAGTAGTATGTGTTAAAGACAAGACGACAGAGCCATATTATTATTATTATCATTATTATTATTATTATTATTATTACTGTTGTTGTTATTGGAGATACGTTGCTATTGTAGAATCTGCCCATTATAGATGTGGGGGAATATGTCTGACCCGATTATAGCTTTCCCTTCGTAAATTAAAGTTGGATAATATAGGTAGATTTAATTGCATTTCTGGTACCGAAGATAACACACCACTTCGCTTATTCACTTATTCATTTATCATTATTACTTCTCCCTTAATATACTCCTCAAGAGATTAGACCTATATAGGCAGCGTTGACTGTTACCTAAGCTTTGCCTTGAAATAATTTATTGCAAGTTTCGAACCACGACCCTAACTACCTTTTGCTTCATACACAAAACGACATAAGCAAAATCAAGTAAAAACTTTGAATTGATAACCCAAATGCATAGATGGTTATTATTATTAGACAACAGGACTAAGCTTAGATTATTTTCCCTCTTGAAGCCCTCTTTCCCACTCCGACTATCTACAGACACAGTTCCAGGAATAGTCTCACGGAATCAAGGTGTTCAGAGGGATTCGTGTTTCATTGATGTATTACTTTTTTTTTTTTCTGAAATATTATTATAGCACAATTGTTTTAAGTATCTAATATTTTTTCAATAATAAAATTTTTCATAACAGTTGAGCAACTTTCTGCATTCATACACATGTTTACAAAGTGAAATATCAGATTTATTACTAAGTGACAAGTTATGTTCAACGCTGCCCAATGCAATAATAAATAAATAGCAACAGTCTGGCTGCATACTGTAGATGGGAATTCCACCCCAGCCCCCCCCCCCCCCCCGACCTCGTGGCCTTTATTAGTAGAGGAAGAGAAGAAGGAAAAGGATAAGAAAGGGTTGTCAATGAGAGAGAGAGAGAGAGAGAGAGAGAGAGAGAGAGAGAGAGAGAGAGAGAGAGAGAGAGAGAGAGAGAGAGAGAGAGGAGAATTCAACACCAGACCAAAGAAAGCCTGTTGCTGTTTTGCTGGATAACCGGGGGACGTCAGTGGCAGGATACTATCTTTCTATCCTGCCTGTCTCGGAACCCCAAACCGAGAGGTAGTCCTGAATCGGAAGACACCTAAGAGGAAGGATCCTCAACGGAGTCGATTTCTTAGGGCTTGACCCGACCCAGGACTCTCGGAAAACCCGAGTCTCTTTACTTCAGGTTATCCAGGACGATACAGATATCACTGCCAGTACTTGCCGGAAAGTCTTCTCCATTTAAGAAGACTCAAACATTTTATGTAAAGTTTACAGATTTGTTGATAAGTTCATAATTTTTTTTTTATAAAGTTTGATAATTAAGAATTTAGTTGCCTTTCATAATAATCATCATTATAGCTATTTATGAATTTTGAATATGCTGCATATTAAGTGAGGATAGAAAAGCAAAAGCACCACCTCTAGAGCCTCCTCAACCATCATGGCACCGATGATCCTCCAGTATCAAACAAAATTTTTACTTAACCAAGGTCTGTAGACCTTACTAAGACCTTGGCTTTGTCAATGAGTTACGAAAAAAAACCTGAAAAAAGGAAAATCACTATGAAGAGATAGCGTTTCCTTCGTGGTGTCAAAGTCCCAGACGGATGAGATGCCATTTTTCTTTTAGTCTGTCACAATAATCATATCTCCTAAAGGCAGATTATCTTAATTTACATTTGCTGCATAGTAAGTTTTCATTTAGGTGAAGGCATACTAATTTTTAAAAGAAATACCATTAGAACATCCGAGGAAAGAGAGAAAACGGAGTCATGGCTTCTACAATACATCAATATGTTTTAAACGTTGCATTGTAGGCATATCTGACATTATAGCTTCTGCGTCTACATGTTTTCAACGTTGAATTGTAGGCCTACATGACATTACAGCTCTGCATCTACATGTTTTAAGCGTTGCATTGTAGGCATATCTGACATTATAGTTTCTGCATTTACAGATTTTAAGCGTTGCATAGTACGCCTATATGGCATCACAGCTTCTGCAGCTATAGAGCCTTGCATTGTAGGCCTACCTAACATTACTGGCACATCGTTGCTTTTGTGCAGTATTCTAAAATCAAGCATTTATATTCCTCTTGTGTTTCTTCAGTAGCAGCAAATATGATCTATTTCAGTGTACAAACGATTACGCAATTTCCCAGAAATTTAGACAATTTCAGATTCCAAGAGAAAAAAATAATTAAGAGAAACTATTTTGATGAGTTACTTTTCATGAATTAAACTGACCAGTTTTAATATTTTGAAGAGTTTGAATTAAAATTCATTATATATATGGTCATCATCTTTTCATAGGCCTATTGACCCTAACGATTCCGGTTGGAGCCCAGGGGCTCCAACAGGGAAAAATAGCCCAGTGAGAAAAGGAAATAAGGAAATAAATAAATGAAGAGAACAAATTAACAATAAATCATTCTAAAAAAAGTAACAACGTCAAAACAGGCACGTCACATATAAACTATTAACAACATCAAAAACAAATATGTCATAAACTATAAAAAGACTCATGTCCGCCTGGTCAACAAAAAAGCATTTGCTCCAACTTTGAACTTTTGAAGTTCTACTGATTCGACTACCCGGTTAGGAAGATCATTCCACAACTTGGTAACAGATGGAATAAAACTTCTAGAATACTGTGTAGTATTGAGCCTCATGATGGAGAAGGCCTGGCTATTAGAATTAACTGCCTGCCTAGTATTACGAACAGGATAGAATTGTCCAGGGAGATCTGAATGTAAAGGATGGTCAGAGTTATGAAAAATCTTATGCAACATGCATAACGAACTAATTGAACGACGGTGCCAGAGATTAATATCTAGATCAGGAATAAGAAATTTAATAGACCGTAAGTTTCTGTCCAACAAATTAAAATGAGAATCAGCAGCTGAAGACCAGACAGGAGAACAATACTCAAAACAAGGTAGAATGAAAGAATCAAAACACTTCTTCAGAATAGATTGATCACCGAAAATCTTGAAAGACTTTCTCAATAAGCCTATTTTTTGTGCAATTGAAGAAGACACAGACCTTATATGTTTCTCAAAAGCAAATTTGCTGTCGAGAATCACACCTAATATTTTGAAAGTCATACATATTTAAAGAAACATTATCAATACTGAGATCCGGATGTTGAGGAACCACCGTCCTTGATCTACTTACAATCATACTTTTGTTAGGATTCAACTTCATACTCCATAATTTGCACCATGCACCAATTCTAGCTAAATCTCTATTAGGGGATTCACCAACCCCAGATCTACATTCAGGGGATGGAATTGATGCAAAGATAGTAGCGTCATCTGCATATGCAACAAGCTTGTTTTCTAGGCCAAACCACATGTCATGTGTATATAGTATGAAAAGTAATGGGCCAAGAACACTACCCTGTGGGACACCGGATATCACATTCCTATAATCACTATGGTGCCCATCAACAACAACTCTTTGAGATCTATTACTTAAAAAATCAATAATAATGCTAAGAAACGACCCACCCACTCCCAACTGTTTCAGTTTGAAAACAAGGGCCTCATGATTAACACGGTCAAAGGCAGCACTAAAATCAAGGCCAATTATACGAACTTCCCGACCGCAATCAAGGGATTTCTGTACAGCATTGGAGATTGTAAGAAGGACATCACATGCTCCAAGGCCTTTACGAAAACCAAATTGCAAACTAGGGAGTAGATGATTACCTTCAGCAAACCTATTAAGACGTTACATATTTATATAAGTGTACACACACCTCTATATATATATATATATATATATATATATATATATATATATATATATATATATATATATATATATATATATATATATATATATATATAATCATAAAGAGTCGACTCTGTCGAGAATTAGAAAAGATTAGAACCACTAGATTACATGCTCTCATTTCATGTAGGCTTCCATCCCAATGCGCACATACTGACAAATAGCCCAACAAAAGTTTCTTTCCAATATAGGTATTTTCAAATTTATCTCTAATTATGAGAGCAAAGGTAAAGTTGCTCAAAATAAACTTGCAGGGATGATGTTTGTGACCTGTGCAAAGAAAGTAATACAGAACATTTTGGAACATGAAGAGAACTTCAGAGGACGGCCAGGAATCAAGGATATGGTTGGAAAAGCAAAACAGGTTGCCATAACTAATTTCATCACAACCGAATTCAGGGTTAATGGGAATAATAAAATTACTCTTAAACTTACATCATGAAAGGCAGTTGTTTATGGTCAAAGAACGGAATGAAATCTTGGAAGAGGTCTAAGACCACTATAATTGTTTTAGGCAATGCATAAAATGTAGCTTTTATTAAAAATGATGATGGTTGATATAAAAAATAACAGACATGGAAATTGGAAACTTTTAGAGTAAAACCTATGCATTGAAAACGACACGCAAAATACCGATCAAAATAATTTCATAATAAATCGATATTAAAAAATTCTGTGATTTTTTAAATTATAAAACCATCAAAATTTTATTTATTTTCCGAAATTAATGTGAATGATACGTTTGTAGAAATAACATATAATAATTATTAGGTGATTTTATTATTCATATTATATGGGATAACTAATTGTATAAGCAATTTTGTCCCTGAAATCGAGGAGGTAATTTGCTTGTGTGCAAGTTGCTCTAAATTGAGAGGAGCAGAAGTAATCCCAAGTGTTTCAAGAATCTATAGACAATTTAAATACGCTAATTAAAGAATAAAATCAGTTAGATGAAAGCCACAGATAAGGAAACAAGGCAGAGCGCCAAAATAGAAAGAAAGATTAGAAAATAGCTTACAACATTCAGTTAAGCGTTAGCTGCCTGACATAAAGTAGGACTGTTTTGCCACCTCGTTCGGTTGAAGAAGATTCTTCAAATGCTCCTATATCAAAGCATAAAAACCTTGTCATGTTTTCCTTTTAGATGCTTTCAACTCTTTTGGGCCAAGGATTAGGCTACGTCGACGAGATTTCAATTTTGTTTTTACACTTTTTCCATCATTATTATTATCATCATTTCCAACAGGGGTTGCAGCAGATTAAGTGAGGATACAAAAGCAAAAGCAACATCTAGAGCCGCCTCAACCATCACGGGACTGATGATCCTCCTGTATCAAACTTAAAAGCTTTACTTAACCAAGATCTGTAGACCTTAATCAAGACCTTGGCATTATCTATGAGCTACGTGAAATGACCCAAATTATGAAGAAAGAAAGTCAGTGTTAAGAGATGGCGGTTTCCTTCATGGCGTCAAATTCCCGGACGGACGATATGCCATTTTTCTTTTAGTCTCTGTAACAATAACCATATCTCCTAAAGGCAGATTACCTTAATTTACATTTGCTGCATAGTAAGTTTTCATTTAAGTGAAGGCAAATTCTCTCTCTCTCTCTCTCTCTCTCTCTCTCTCTCTCTCTCTCTCTCTCTCTCTCTCTCTCTAAGTCTTAAATTTGAATAAAGTGATCAAGAACAGTTCTCTTTATCTCTTTCACAAAATAAGAAAAAAGTCAATAATGAAAGGAGTATTTTTTAAAAGAAATACCATTCGAACATCCGAGTAAAGAGAGAAAACGGAGTCATGGCTTCTGCAATACATCAATATGTTTTAAACGTTGCATTGTAGGCCTATATGACATTACAGCTTCTGCATCTACATGTTTTAAACGTTGCATTGTAGGCATATCTGACATTACAGTCAGCAGGAACATCGTTGATTTTGTGCATTATTCTAAAATCCAGCATTTGTATTCTTCCTGTTTCTTCAGTAGTAGCAAATATGATATATTTCAGTGTACAAACGATTACGCAATTTCCCATAAATTTAGATAACTTCAGATTCCGAGGGAAAAAAATTAATTAAAAGAAACTATTTTGGTGAAGTTACTTTTCATGAATTAAACGGACCAGTTTTAATATTTTCATATTATAGAGTTTGAATTAAAATTCATTATATATATGGTCATCATCTCTTCCTAGGCCTTTTGACCCTAAGCCACAGTTACATTTCGCCAGTCGTCTCTATCTCGAGTTTTTCAATCAATACTTCTCTTTTCATCATCATTCGTCATCTCCTACTTCACACTTCACATTTTGTAAAATGGAAGTGTCCAAAGAATTGTATCAAACATGGTCTATAAATATTTTTTGGACTTGAAGACTGTTATAATTACGAACAAATAACAGTTTTAGTGAAATCTTTGAAATTATTTGTGACTGTTCGATGGATATTCTAGGTTGAATATTCAAGTTAGGGAATGGAAATATTCATAGGACTAACAAATATGGAGTACTGAAGTTGGGGGTGAAAAGTATTCTATCTTTAAAGCACATCTCAGTGACACAGTGTTCAGAATAAATTTCCGACCAATGAAAGATGTACTTCATATTGTATTTGTAGATATGTTTCAATCTTTTTATACTTATTGCG